>NC_050460.1:49000937-49300937 GCF_903995425.1 Onychomys torridus
GGGAGAAGGAAATGAGTGTGATGAAGACAGACTGTCCCCCTGTCCTTGCCCCTTGTGGAGCTTGTCCTTAATAGTGTAATGTTTCATTGAGGGTTGCTCAGTAATTGAGTAAAACCAAATCTTTTTATAAGCAACAGTCATCCTAGGGTCCTCCATGCCATATATATAGCTTTATGGTTCTGTGGGTTGCAGTCCGATTGTTCTTTGCTTTCTATCTAGAATCTACTTATGAGAGAGTACATACCATGTTTGTCTTTCTGAGTCTGGGTTACCTCACTCAGGATGATTTTTTCTAGATCCATCCATTTGCCTGCAGATTTCATGCTGTCATTGTTTTTCTCTGTTGAGTAGTATTCCATTGTGTATATGTACCACATTTTCTTAATCCATTCTTCAGTTGATGGGCATCTAGGTTGTTTCCAGGTTTTGGCTATTACAAATAGTGCTGCTATGAACCTAGTTGAGCATGTATCTTTGTGATATGATTGAGCATTCCTTGGGTATATGCCCAAGAGTGGTATGGCTGGGTCTTGAGGTAGTTCAATTTCCAATTTTCTGAGAAACCGCCATACTGACTTCCACAGTGGTTGTACAAGTTTGCATTCCCACCAAGTAGTGTTCCCTTTGCTCCACATCCTCTCCAACATTGACTGTCGTTATTGATCATAGCCATTCTGACAGGTGTAAAGTGGTATCTCAGAGTTGTTTTGATTTGCATTTCTCTGATTAAGGATGTTGAGCATTTCTTTAAATGTCTTTCAGCCATTTGTGTTTCTTGTTTTGTGAATTCTCTGTTTAGCTCTTTAGCCCATTTTGTAATTGGATTGTTCAGTATTTTGATGTCTAGTTTCTTGAGTTCTTTATGTACTGTGAAGATCAATCCTCTGTCAGATGTGGGGTTGGTGAAGATCTTTTTCCCATTCTTTAGGCTGTCTTTTTGTCTTATTGACCGTATCTTTTGCCCTGCAAAAGCTTCTCAGTTTTGAGAGGTCCCATTTATTAATTGTTGTGGAGCTGGGTCTTTTACAATGTGTGCTCAGTCTTGGCAGAAAGTGCCTTACTGTTTGAGCCATCTTGCCAGACTTGCCATCTTTTTCTTTTTTTCGTCGTCTGTGGGTTACAGTTGGAATTAAAAGGCACCTGTTGATTTGTACCATATGTATAACATGCTACTGGATTATTTGAAGTTACAGAGGATGTTTATATGTATGTATGTATGTATGTGTGTATATATATATTTATTTATTTTAGAAAACTTAAGTTTAATTGTTCCTTTCATTAAATCTGAAAGAATAGCATGATGTGGTAGCACATGACTGTCATCAACTCTTGGGGAGATGAAGAGAATTGAGAGCCCAAAAGAACAAATACATGTACACATAAAGCTGTCTTTATGTATTTTATGTATGTGATATAGTTGAAATCATGTTATATGTTTCCTGTGTCAGAGCATTACTAAGAGGAACTGACAACTGTTTTATGCTCAGTGTGAAGGTAAAATTAGGATGAAATGATATAGCAAGCCCTCAAATTGATTATTTCTCTCTGGCGACTCAGGATACTTTACTTTTTTACTTGTTTGCTAGCAAACCAGCCTTTAATGAGATAAGTCCCTTGGGCCATTAGACAGTTGTTTTGCTTGCTTGTTTCTCTCTCATTTAAGCACTCTAGAATTATTTCCTCCTGTGGAAGATCTCACCAGCTGCAGTGACCAGTCATTCATTTACTGTCATACAGATGCTGCATTCAGAGCACTGCTGAATAAATAGTAAGTGCTTTTAGACAGAAGTATTGCAGAACATCTAAACTTTGTATACACTATTCAATATTTAAAATTTAGACTGTGCTATGGGTAGTTAGTTGCCTGTACCACTCACAATCAGGCAGCACTAACTGGAGCAAGTGAGTTCACCCCCTCAGACAATGAAAAAACAAACAAACCAAAAGGACAAGAGGGTAGGAAAGGGATGTGTTGGGAGTGATGAGGAGGTGGGAATGGGAGATGGGTATAATCAAAATACATTATACACACACACACACACACACACACACACACACACACACACACACGAAATTGTTGTATAATAAAACTTAATAAAATTTAGAAACATCAGCACTAAAAATGTAAAAAGGAATGAGTAGAGTAGAATATTAAGATTAAGGTGATGGTAGCTATGGAAAAACTGAATAATTTGAAGTGATTGAATATGATGATGAAAACAAAGGAGTTGGGTGGGGCAATAAAAAGGGGCCAGTCATTTGCCTTATTTATTACCAGGATATGTTGACATTAACTCTTTAATTTATCAACTAGCTACTATGTGATTTTTGTGGATGATTATTAGAACAGAAAAATTGGATAAAAAAGGGGGGAGCATTAAGTGAAAATAGAGAATACAGATAAAAGAGAATACAAAAATGAAATGATTAGGAGGACTACTTAAAGATGTAAGGTGATAAGGAAGGGGGAGGAGGGCCTGTGAATATTATATATAAAACATGGTAGAATGCATGCATCTAGGGATGAATCCTCAGTACTAGTACCAGAAGAGGAAAGAAGGTGACAGACGCCTGTAAGGTTGATTTCTACCTCTAGTCCTAGCTTACTTTGGATGGCTCCTGTACTTTTCTGTTGTGATAAAACACCATGAACGAGGCACCTTACACAAGAAAGTACTTATTTGGGTGTGTAGTTCCAGAGGGGTAACAGTCTACAATGGCAGAATAGAGGCATAGCAGTTGGAACTTTTAGAAAGCTAACAGCTTATGTTCTGAACCACAGGCAGGAATCAGAAAAAGGGAAGAAAGCTCTCCCCCAGTGCCACACGTCCTCCAACAAGGCCACATCCCCCTAAGCACCACAATGGGGATCAAACATTCCAGAGCATAGAGTATGGGTGACATCTCATTCAAACCACCATAGCTCCTGTCGTTTAACTGTCTCTCAGAAGGACTTGATCTAAGATGATGTCATGTTGTAGAAAAAGCAGTTTCTCTTGTAGTGACTCTGGAAGTCCTGACAGGCATGCAAAATTGCATTTTGAGATTTTCTGTGTGCCTCTTCTAGAGCCAGCACACACCTCCAGAGACTTTTACATTGTAGCTTCCAAGGGCAGTTCTACTTCAGTAAATCACCAACCACCAAGGTACCCGCAAAAGCTTTGGCTGCCATGCCCCATCTTGACTGTGGTAGTTGAATCAGGAGCAAGAGTGAATAACTTAGAGCTTCCCTGTACCCATTGCCACAGCCTACTCAGAAAGATGAACCCCTGGTTGGTTGGTTTGGTTTTGGTTTTTTGACTCTGATTTTTTTGGTTTTGTTTCTAAAAGATGGTGTCTTGGTATGTTGCCTAGGCTAGTCCTTACTCCTGGGTAGGAAGGATCAATCCTCTCTTAAACTTCCCAAGCATTAACAGCTTGAGACAGCAGACATGGGCTTTGAGCTTTCTCATCTATGTCCATTCTCCTTTTTGTTACACTGTCTTCCAATATCAGAATGTAAGAAATTCTTTGAGAGCTTGAGGAATAAGGTTTCTATCAGAATTCAGTCTAAATCATATGCAAAGGGGAATGGAGGTCCCTTGAATTTATAGATGTTAAGAGAACTTTGGTTCTTCAGGACGTGGTAGTGCTTTTTACTGCTTTCTGTGGTTTCCCCTCTTCCTGAAACTCCTCTGCCTTTTCTTCTGTTCTCTGCTTGGTTGATTGCTGCCGAGTTTTCCTCAGCCTCACATACTTTCCCACTTACTTGGTTGAATTAGTGACTTGAAACAGATACTCATAGCTATTTCCTGTGTATCTTTAAAATATTTAACCAGAAACTTTTTCCTGATTTATCAACTAGATAATATTTTGCCTAAATGACTGTTAGAAGAATTCAAGGAAATTATGTTAAGCATTTACCACAGTGTCTTATATTTTCTTTATTAAATCTGGTTGTGGATACATGGGTGAGCGGGAAGTGGGGACTTTAGTAGATGGTTCAGAAGTAATGATCAATAACTTAGTGGCCCAGTCTTCAAAGAAAGTGTATGCAATTACAAGAGTTCACAAGAATCTGGTGGTTGTTACATCTTAGCTTCAGCTGGCTCCTAGGATTCTAGATAGAGATGACTTTAGGGACTGTTACTTGGTGATGATTAGCTGATAATATTCTTTAATAAAGGTTTTTGAGAGAAAGAATATAAACAAGTGTGTTAGGAAGTACTATACAGGCAGATTTCTGTTTGTGTTCTATATCTTGTCACAAGAGAGTTTGAGAGAATATGAAAATGGGAAAATTACCATTGTGCATTATAAGTGGTATAGTTTAATTATGTCTTGTGTTTCAGTTAGACCATCACCACTGTTTTTCATACTCTGTATACTTGAAAAAGAGAAATCCTTTCATTGAGACCTGTATAGGTTGGAAAGTAAGTTTTTATTGTGTTTATAACATTTAATAGACTGATAATCTAGCATATCCATATGCTAAAAGCATCCCACTTTTTAAAAATATTTATTTTAATTTGTGTATAGTTTGCTTTCATGTATGAGAATAAGTTGGGCCCTAACTATTCAGTTTTTCAGAATTACTGTAAGACAACTGGAATAAGCCAGTAATAAAATAATAAACTAGAATAAGCTAGAAAGCCATATTATTTTCTGATATAAGAAAATTTTAATTTTTAAAACTGTTTAAATCACATTTTCACGCTAATAATCTATTTTATATAAGGCTAATGATTCTAAATAAAAACAGTGACTATGTTATTTTCCAAAAATATAACCATACTAAGATACTGAATCTTTGACAGGTCTATACAAAAATTATATTATTTTTAATTCAATCATAGTAGCTCACAACTTTAAGCATACTTCAAAATCCCTTTAAAGGCTTTTTTAAACAACAGAGAAGTGAAAGTTCTAACAACGCTAGCTGGCAACCACACTTTGAAAATGCTATAGTGTAGTATTTCTGTATCATGTTTCCTGACAAATACCTAATCAATCTTGCACTGTTTCCAAGTTAATCTCAAATTAATAACACTGAGGAGACACGAAGCAGCTGCTATTCAGTGGCTCTGCATTCCCCCATCCCATCCAGATTTACTATGTGTAAGTTTGAAGACATTACAAGAAATACAATTAAGTCTCACTTGAGTCTCATTTTTCCTCAGTGGCTCAAGGGAAAGTATGTCCAAACTGTCAATATTTTCTACAGTATTGTTGTGTGACAAAACTTTGCATAGGGAGATGCAACACAAATGTTTACTCATCCCAGATCGGGAGCCTAGGACAGACCAAAGTACGGACAGTTCTAAGTCTGTCTTTATTGTGGTTACTTACAGTAGTCTAGATGTGGAGTTACCATAGGAGCAGAAAGGACTCTAAGACAGCTGCACCACCAAAGCCTACCCCAGTATAGCAGGCAGTTCACAAGGCTGAGAACCTGCACAGCCTGTAGGCAGCTCAACAGGTTGGAGAGGGTCCTTTCTGGGTGCACCTCACTACAAAGCTCTGGCTGGACTGGAACTCTGAGATCCTCTACCTCCCAAGCGTTAAGACTATTTTGGTAGACTTTTATCTACAAGGAAATGGCCACTGACATTTAAATTTACTCATTCTCAAGACCATTCATATATTGACTAAATAATTCAGAACTTCTATTAGAAGATTTTTGCCATTCTGGTCCTTTGTAATTTATTCTTGTAATATACTTACGAAACTTTGACAGCAGCATATGTAGCTATATATAGGGAATAATTTGAAAAGTATATGAACTTTAAATTTTATCTTAAATATAACATTTTTTAAAATCCGGGGGCACGGGGGTGGGGGTGGGGGTGGGGCAGAGGCCAGGCATGGTAGAGCTTGCCTTTAATCTCAGCATTCAGGATGCAGAGGGAGGTGGATCTCTGTGTTTGAGGTCAGTATGATCTACTTAGAGGGTTCCAGGACAGTTAGAGCTACACAATAAAGACTTTGTCTACACAAACAAACAACAAACAGAAAAACAGCCAGGTGTAGTGATGCTTGCCTTCATTCTCAGCACTCAGTAAGTCAGGAGGAAGGTGGTTCTTTGGAGTCGGAGGCCAGCTTGAAGTACTAGTGCACTTCAGGCCAGCCAAGGCAGCAGAGTGAAACCCTGTCTTAGGGGATGGGGAGGTTAGTCTATTTTGGGATATATAGTGAGACCATGTCTCAAAACATACAAGTATCCACTCCCTGAACCTCCCATAGATTGAGCATACTTAGGATAACTTCCTTATACTTTAGTAATTTGTGTTCAATTATTGTTTAATAGCTATTCAGATTTCCTGAGTTGTAGAGTATAGAATGTTTTTAGATGTTTTGAGCAGAAACAATTTTTTAAAAAATTTGGTGACAGTCACATTAAAAATTACTATACATGTTGTTTGTGGGCTTATGTGTACCATGTGATTGCAGGAGCTCACGGAGGCCAGAGTAGGGTGTCAGATTCCCTGAAGCCTGAGTTATATAGGTGGTGTGAGTTACCTGATGATCATAGATGTTAGGAAGCAAGCCCAGGTCCCCTGCAAGAGCAGTAAGCACTCTTAACCACTGAGCTGTCTCACCAGTCCTGATGTCAGTCTCTTTGATCACAGAAAAATATATCTTAATGTTACTATAACAATACTGCTTTTGAGAAATACAATAAATGTGAATGAGCTGCAGAATGAGTTCCACTGAAGGAAGCAACCTGTTAACACATATTCAGATTGTAAAAACAACTACATTTATTGTTAAAATTGTCTTAAAATTTCATTAGGACAAATTGTACTTTTTGTAATATAAAAGTAAAAATCAGTTTTTACCAAATGGAAAGGTAGAGTTTTTATAATATTTATACTTTGTAAACACAGTAAACATAATTTTAAGTTAAAATATAAATTGAAGTTCAGAAATGTTCTTTGAATGTGTGAATTCTCTGATAAGAAAGAATTAGACTTTGCTGTAATTTATTACAACGCCAAGTGTGCTCTGTTACTTATGTAAAATAGTGGTCTTTGTTTAGCTTCTTAGAGTGCCGGGAGAATTGTGTAGTCCCATTGATTGGTTCCATGCAATGGAAATCTGACCTTTAGCAGATGTTTGAGAAATTGCCAGCACAGCATGATCAACCAGCTAGACAGTTTCTCCTTGTTTTTTGACAGGCCTTTTATGGTTTAGTAACATGCCAAAAAAATGTTCCAACTCTTTTTCATAATATCTAAAGCTTTGTAAAATATTAACAATATGCTGTAAGATGTAGATAAAATGTAATGGTCCCACATAATGGATTAAATTCACTTAAGAAACCATTGTTCAGAATCTTTACAAAAATATTATTGAGTGAATAATATTTTGAGACGTTGTGGACTGTGAAATTGTTAGGGTTACATGTATATGTTGCATTTACCTTGCACAGTGTTGACATTATTTCAGGTTTCTCATATTTTAGTGTTAGTTTTAGGCACCTTCATTAGTTGAGCCTTTTAAAAATAGTAATGTTTTGATGGGGCTTGATTTTTTTTTTTTTTTTTTAAACTATAGATCAGATATTCTGCCTAGAACTTGAATCCTCATTAAAACTTGTTCTCTGAAAGACAGCGTTTTTTTTTTAGGCCAAGTAATAGGTTCAGCTGTGTAGTTGTGTGAGCTCAGCAAGAACACTGTAAGCTCTGTGTGCTTTTACTCTATCCACTGAGTGCACAGGAAGGGAGCGGAGGAGTGCTTCAACGTTTGAGAGCTAAGTGATGAATGGACAGGCCTAGCACTTGCCAAACTGCATCTTTTCCTGCAGGTGTTGGTTTTCCATAGGGCATTGCAGTTGCGTTTCATTGTTAGATACAGCAACATTTGAGGAATATAGTCATGTATGTTGTGTTGTATGGGTTTGTAGCCATTTTTGTGTCTTTAGGCTTATATACTGAAGTAATTCTTCCAGAGAATTACAATTTGCAGTGTTGGTATACATATGCATATCACCTTTCAGCACTAAATACTTAAAGACATATTCAATATCAGGAATTATAAGAATATGGTAACTAAAATGGAAAATATTGAACATTATAATATTTTGCTAAATAGGCATCAACCCAAAAAAGCTGATAACAAGTTGCTTACAAGTGAAAATGAGTATTATATGTTCTTACATAAATTAAACATAATTACTGTGCTAGTAATTATCTAATTATTAATCTTTTATATTAGTGTTTATGAAAGTTTCATGTAACATTTATGAGGAAGGCCATGTGATTTAGGAAACTTATTTAGAAACATGAATAGGTTTAATTCCCAATACAACAGTACAAACAAAAAGTAGATAATGATACCAGAATTTATGTAAAATTGTTGTTTTTAAGTAGAATATGTTTAATAGGGAGATTAGTTTTTTTTCTCAAGGTTTTTTATTATCTCCCAGAGGCTATTGTGGTTTTGCATTTTTGTTGATATTAAGTTATTCTCTGACAAACATTCATTCTGAAGTAGGTGGTTTTTGAATTGAGTACTAAGTAGTTTTACCTTTGATTACAAGTATTTGTGATGTTGCAGTTACTCTTGTTTAACTTGTTGCTGGATGTCTTTACTGTTTTGTCATTGTAATTTGAAACAGCCATGATAGCAAGATAATGTTTATAGGACAATTTATAGATTCATTTCTCCCCTTCCTTTTAAGTCGGGGTTTCTCCTTGTAGGCATGGCTGTCCTGGAACCTGGAAAACTCTCTGTAGACCAGGAGAGCCACCTACGTTTGTCTCCCACGTTTTAGAATTAAAAGCATGTACCACCAGAGTCAACAGATTTTTTTTCCCCCTTGAGACAGGGTTTCTCTGTATAGTTTTGGTTCCTGTCCTGGATCTCACTCTGTAGACCAGGCTGGCCTTGAACTTGCAGAGATCCTCTTGCCTCTGCCTCCTGAGTGCTGGGATTAAAGGTGTGCGCCACCGTCTCCTAGCCTCAATAGATTTTGAAAGTAAAAAGTAGAAAATGTAAGTATTCATTAAAGAATTTAAAGATAAAAATATGGAATTACAAACATTTTCATGTATCCTTGCAATGGATCACTACTATGCTATTAAAATGGTTAATTGTAGGGCTGGAGATTACTCAATGGTTTGTTAAGAGCACTGGCTGTTCCTGGAGAGGACTCAGATTTGGTTCCCAGCACCTACATGGTAGCTCACAGGAGATCTGCTGCCCTCTTCTGGCCTTTTTGGGTACCAGGCACACATGTGATGCAATACATACATGCAGGTATAACACCATGGAAATAAAATGAAAAGAATCTTTTTAAATATAAAATAAAATGGTTAGCTGATACAGTGGTTGTAAAGTTTGTAGCATCTAATAGATACCCTATGAGAAGAAATAGAGCTATTAGAAATTTCCCAAGCCCTAACAGTTAGGTGGAAGACAAACAACACAAACAGCATTATTATGAACAGGCAGTATTTAAAGAGGTAATTTGTCTTTCCTTGTCACCCCCACCCCCCACCCCCACTTCCTAGCTGAGGACCGAACCCAGGGCCTTGCTCTTGCTAGGCAAGCGCTCTACCACTGAGCTAAATCCCCAACCCCTTACCTTGTTAATACAGTAGGATGTCAACAAATTGAGTTTACGGTGTAATTGACTTTATTGTTTGCTTTCCTTCTTTCTTTCCCTTTTTTTGAGTTGGTTTACTGTGTTGCTAAAGGTGGCCTTGAGCTTCCTGCTCCAGTCTTAAGGTAGAGAATCACAGATGTGTATCACCATAACTGGCAGTCAGCTTGATCTTTATGATTGCTTTTCTGAACGTTTATGGCCTAGAATTTGACTTAGGTTTTATGGGATATGAAATTCTAGATTGGGGATTAAAAATGAAATTTCCAAAACTATTACTATTATTGACGCTGCTTTTGAAATGTTAGATGGCAAAAATACCTACATGCCTTCCTGTGCCTCCCTAACTCCTCTCTTCCTTTCTTTTCCTCCTCCTCCCTCCCTACTTTCTTCCTTCTCTAAGATATAGCTCAGTGTCAGAACACTTGGCTTAAAATTCAAGGCTCTGGGGTCAATCTTGAGGCAAACACCTTTGTGGTCTTTTCTTCTGTCCACAATTAGTTTCTAGACCGATATTGATTTTTTTTTTTTTTTAATATATTGTACTTAACTCTCGAGTTACTTTTCAGTGTGCACATTTCTGACTTTTAGTTATGGAAGGTGTTTATTGAATTTGTTCTATGACACCCCCTCCCCCACATGCCCTTTTTTGAAACTTGTCTTGGTTAGTGAACCATACTGAACCATTTTAACCAAATTGTTTTTTTTTTCTCCTAGGTTTTTGTTGATGTTTGTTTTAGTTACACAATTTTCAGTTTCCTTTTCTAAAGCTGTTCTTCTATTATTTCTATCATAGTTTAATTTACAATCTATTTTAGTTCATTTTTGATAGTGACTCTTTTCTATTGTTATATATTTCTTTGATCTTACTGACAGTATTGAGTGTTTATTTCTTTTAAAATCTTTTTGATCCAGTCACTTTTCTCTATGCTTTCTTCCATGAAATACCTGGTAGATTTGACTACTTACAGTTAGTAGCAAAAAACATATCATGAGCCATGAGAATGTTGAGAATGATTAGATTAAAGTCCTCATATATTTATAAGACCATTTTCTTGGGAGTTATAGCTGATATCTGTAGTGGGTTTTTTTTTTTTTTTTTAAATCTTTAAAATACTTCAGATTTCTTAGAGAAATCTACTTTTGTCTTGACAAAAGACTTGGAAATAAGCTAGGCAATGGTGGCACACATCTTTAATCCTGGCACATAAAGTTATTTTAATTTTATGCGTATGAGTGTTTGCATAACATATGAATGGAGTGCCTGCAGTGCTGGTCTATCCCACCCCCCATTTTGAAAGTTGTAGCCATTTATAAAAGACTGGACATGGGAACAGATGCTAATCCTGGATAGATTTCATTTTTGAAACTTGTCTAACTTCTTTAATATTACCCCTATTCTAGACACCTACTGATAAGCTTCTCCAGGGAATAAATCTCTGATCGCAGGATAAGAGTATTAGTCTAGGGTGTGAAAGACACTGCTTAAACACTGTTGCTTACATAAACTGTAGTCAGCTTTTATATTAGCTATACTTTACTGCAGAGAGTTTTATACCTTTGGGGGGGCATCTCTGTGGTAGATTGTTTATTGGAATTCCCCAGTTCTGGGCTTAGCCTTAACTTTCTTTATTTCACTAAACTACCACTGCCATTGCTATGATTCTACTATCTAGTTTTAAAAAAAAAAAAAAAAAATATATATATATATATATATATATATATTCATACATTATATTACATATTTATTATTAACGACTATTAGTATATATCATATATAATTCCAATATATATGGCTCTAATATCACTCCATTCTGTTCTTTTATCCAGTCTAATTTTTTCATGGAATCTTTGCTTCAGAGTTGATTATGTAGCTAAGAATAAGAATAGGACTCTGTGGGATACATTGGAAGACATTGTGCTTTGCATTAGTTTTGGTTAAGACAGTTACCGAGGTTTATCCAGCTGTGTGCTGTATTACTAATGTGCTTACACCTAGACATTGATAATGAGACTATAACATTGATCCTAGTAAGAAAATTAGCTCAATATAAACCTTTTCAAAAAGATTTATTTTTGTGTGTGTGCACCTGTGTTTCTCTGTGTCTGTCTAGATTCTAGATTCAGTGGTCCTCAACCTTCCTAACGCTGTGGCCTTTCAATAAAGTTCCTCATGTTGTGGTGACCCAAACCATAAAATTATTTCATTACTAACTGTAATTTTGCTACTGTTAGGATTTGTAATGTAAGTATCTGACACACAATCCCTAAGTGGGCCATGATTCACAGGTTGAAAATGGACTCTAGAATATGGCATTGGATTCCCTGGAGCTGTGACCTGCCTGATGTGGGTACTTTGAACTGAGCTAGGAACCTCTGCAAGAGCCACTAGACACTAACCCTTGAGCAATCTTCTAAGCACTAATTCAATGCCTTAAAAAACAATTTCAAGCTGCCTTGGAAATAATTAAAAAGAAAAGATTTACTTTAATTTTTATGTGTATGAATGTTTTTTTCTGCATCTGTGTTTGTTCACCATGTGCATTCAGTGCCAGAAAAGGGCATCAAATCCCCTGGAATTAGAGTTCCAGGCAGTTGCAAGCTACCGTATGGGTGCTGAGAACCAAACCTGGGTTCTCTGTGAGAGCAATAAATGCTCTTAACTGCTGAGTCTTCCAGGCCTGAGTTTTTGGATGTCTGATGTGGTTTGATGGTCATAGGTTGTTATAAGCCCTTCAGACTTAATAGTTTGTTCTCTCTCTCTCTCTCTCTCTCTCTCTCTCTCTCACTCACACACACACACACACACACACACACACACACACACACACACACACTTTCTAAAACCCATTTTGTCTTTGTTTCTAAAAACCAGGTCATATTAGAATTGTTTAATTACTGTATCAATTGAAACATTAGGAGTACCTAATTCAGGCTTGAGATTATTTTGCCTCTGTAGACAAACTCTAATTGAAAAGGTGGCTAGGTATTCTCTTGCTGTCTTCTTTTCTCGTTTTGAATTCATTTACTTTTTAACTATGTTTCTTCTACCTTTTCCAGTTTTCTACTCAATTCTCCTTGGTGGAGAAGATGGATGCAAAGCAGGCGGTGTGAGTAGTTATTTATTCTCTCTGCATCTGTTAATACTACATCATCTTCCTTCATGGTGATAGTCTTGTTTCTCTTTAATTCATCCTCTTTGATTTATTCAGTGAACTGGTATATTTGGTTTCCTTTCTTTGACAAAATTGAATTGATTCAAATAAACTAGAATATTTATGTTAACTTGTCAGCACGGTTATTTATGTTTTTCTCCTTCCATTTTTTAAAATATATGTAATTTTAAAATCTGATACCAGATGGGGCTGGAGAGATGGCTCAGCAATTAAGAGCACTGATTGCTCTTCCAGAGGACCTGGGTTCAATTCCCAGCACCCACATGGCAGTTCACAATTGTCTGTAACTCCAATTCCAGAGGACCTGACACCCATGGCAAAACACTAATGTAAATAAAATTTAAAAAATTAAATAAAAAGAATAGCTTAAAAAAAAAATCTGATACCAGAAAACTGTATCTCCATTTATTGTAAAGTCTTAGGGATTGAACCCAGGGACTTGAGCATGCCAGGCAGATGTTCTACCAGTGTGCCATATTCCTACCCATGTGCCAACATGTTTTTATTCACCCACTCATCCCTTCATTTCTTCAGTTCACTGGCTGTTCTAAAAACTACTTACACAGATGAGGCCCTGGAAAGTCAAGTGGTGACACAAACTTAGACTTCATGCTTTCATAGGGAATTATCCCCTTGTTATTAGAATTGTTTACGTCTGTGTAATTGAAGCATCATTTTTACAGTTTGGTTTCTTAAACATTAATGTCTACTGTTTCCTTTTGAACTTAATCTGTGGTATTATAAAAGTTGATTTCAGCTTGAGTTTTGGCTCTGCCATATATTAATTACGTAATACCATTAGACAAATTGCATAACCCTTCTGGTTCTTAGCCTACAGTTCTGAGGCAGAGGAGTTAGGTCCCAGTTAGTTTGAGGCGCATCTGGTCTACAGGCAGCCAGGACCACATAGTGACACCTTGTTTTACCTCTCCCAATTTTTTTTTTTAAAATGTGGCTCATGTGCCAAATGGTATACTATAAAGGTATAATTGTAAATAAAGAATATTATGTTATGATGGTTAATACATTGTTAAGTTAAAATATGGTACAGCAAGTAGGTAAGGAACAATCTGTCTAGATAGATCAGTGTGTGCTTGTGCTATAAACTTCTTTTTTAAAAGAGATTTGTCATTTAATAACATATCCAAAGCTCATAGTTATCCTTCCCCTACAAACAAAAGATGGCGTGGAAGCATGCTAAGGCATGCCTTTTAATCTCAGCACTTAGGTAAGAGGGAGGCAAAGCTCTGTGAGTTCCAGGGAGACATAGTGGTCTGCGTAAAAATTTTAGGTCAGCCAGGGGATATATACTGAGACACTGTCTCAGCAAACGAGAACTCACTTGTTATTCTGTATTCTAAGAAGTTGGGATATCAAGTCTATTTCAGAAACTCAGAAAAAAAAATTAAGGATTCATCTTTCTTATACAGCTTTATGGAAGCGAAGCATTTGAAAAGGGGAATTTTCACTTAGACATAGTTAATATAGTAGATGATAAAGGAATGATACAGTTAGAATATTGCCATTTTGTAGATTTGAGGGAAGTATTATTTTGAGATAGTAATTATCATTGGCACAAATACACCATATATATTCAGATAATACATGTCTTTTTTAAAGAGGTATGTTGATAAAGATCATGCTGTATAGCTTGCTAAGACTTTAGGAACTTACACATGTGTGCCACTGTGACAAACTCATGTGTATTAATATACAGTGCTTTTTATTTGGTTGTTTTCCTCTATTAATCCTGAGTTTGAGTAAGACTACATTGAACAATTCCAGGAATTACAAGGACAGAGACACACAAACAAAGCAAATTGAATAGTCAGCAGAATGCAGATCAATGAAGACTGTATGGAACTCATGACTTGATTTCTTTAATAATACAATCACAGCAGGAAAACATTAGGTGGAAACCTCTAAACAAGGCTAATTTGAGAGGCATGTCAACTAGTTGGAATTTGTGGACTTTTGAACAAATGAAAAGAATGTACACAAAACATCCTGGGAAAAGTAAATGCTGACTTATTGTTAGTAGATTTTAGGAAATTAATTGGTCATGATTCTTATTTACAGATTTAATGTTTATTTTTTAAATTGAAGCATTGTAATTTGCCCTGAAAGAAAGTTCAAAATTCCTGTTCACAGGGCTTATTTTTAATAGGATGAAAAATTTAGTTCCTGAATTCTGTTTTTCTGTAAAATTCTTCATAACCTGAAAATGATACATTTGTATGAAAGTTAACAGTAGTGTGTACACCAGTTGTTACTGTCTCTCCCCACCCTCACCTTAAGTATAGTGCAAGACAGATAAGACTGTGTGCCAGGGCCACTGTGTGTTTTGTGGAAAAGTGCCATTGTAACTGAGCATGGCACCTCATGTAGGTAAGTCCAGCACTCAGGAACCTGAGTCAGGAGATTCTGGGAAATTCAAGTCCAGACTGAGCTACCTTGTTAAGTATGAGCATGCCAAGGTGAAGTAGCAAGATTTTGTCTCCAGGGTGGAGTTGGGGGTGTGGTGGGGGAAGTGTCATTAGTTTCTCTGAGGAGTTGGGCTGTTTTCTAAGATTTCATTGTAAACAAAAAACCTTTGAACTTGAAAAAAATAGATTTATATCTGAAATTCCTGGAACACTAGATTTATTGTCATTTAACTTAGGATCACTGGCTTCTGTTGCTTGTCTTTCTCCTTAACTCTCAGTATTACAGTTCATCTTTGAGCACCGGCATATGTTCCTTCATTCTTGTGTAGGTTGTCACTGTTTGAGCTCCTACAGGCCTGAGGTCCCTGGCTCTTCTTCACAAAAACACCTGTTCACATCTTTACCTGTGTTTTTGTGCCTTCCCTTTGAGAGATTTGAAAGTTTTTGTTTCAAGATAAAAATATTTTGTCAAATAAATTAATTTTTTTTCAAGCTTGTGGCTTTTTAAATTTTATATCCTTAAGTCTCACAATTTGAGTCGATAGGATGTGAAGTATGGATTGAAATTAAATATTTTTTTGGGGCGGATATGGGTGTCCAATTATCTCTGCACTATCCATTCTCCTTTGAGATGACAGGACACTTTTATCAAAGACCAATTCTTATTTCTTATAGATTATTTTGTGGCATTCTTTTATTGGTTTTGTCTTCTATCTTTTTGGCAATACTCTTGGATACAACAGCTTTGTTTGCAGTCTCATTTTTTGTGAGTGTGTGTGTGTGTGTACCTGTGTGTGTGTGTACATGTGTATGCATTGGGCAGCATGTAATCAGATGTCAGAGGGCAATTTCTGCAGTTCATTCCTTCCTTCCACGTTTATATGGGTTCCAGGTATTGAACTGAGGTTGCCAGGCTTGCCTGGGAAGCACCTTTATCCAGTGGCCATCTTGCAATCCAGTACTCAGCTTTAAGTCAGGTAGTTTTAGAAATCCAGTTTCTTTTTTGAAATAGTTTTGGCTCTTCTCTTTCTTTTCACTGTCCTGTGTATATTTTAGAATCTACATAAAGAAAATACTGTTGGGATTGTTATTGGAATTATACTGAATCTATGAATGAGTTTGGGGAGAATTGATTTTGGTAACAAAACTGAAACTTTGAAATCATGAATGTAGTAGTTTCATTTATTCAGCTGAGCCTTGAGGGTTTTTCCATGATCATTTTGTAGTCTTCATCATACACGGTGTAAACAGTTTTGCTGGCTGACTCCTTTGTTAGGTGACTCCTTGTTTTCTACTTCCTTTCATGTGCTTGTCGGCCTTTTCTCATTGCTGCAGTCACATGCTTGACAAAAGCAGCCATAACGGAAGGACGGGTGTGTTGGGCCTCCCAGTCCAGTACACTGGAGAGAGAAGGCAGAGCAGCAGCAGAGTGAGGAGGCAGGTCACACTGTTTCCTCAATCAGGAGGCAGAGACAGGAATGATGCTGTCTACATTTAGTGAGGCTTCTTCCACTGCAGTGATCCCGATCAGACACTCCTTAGCAGTTAGGTCGAGAGTTTTCTCCTAGCCTGTCAAGTTGGCAGTCAGTATTAGTCTCACAAGACAGCTTAGTGTTTGAAACAGGGCCTGGAGTATACCCAGTTAAATATACTATTCCATCACAGCCTTCAGAAGTCAGTACCTTTCTCAGAGGGTTAGCTTCTGCTGCAAATTATCACTTGTTCAAATGTCAGTCTCTGTTAGTCTGGCCTACTGGCTCACCCAGCTGCAAAACGTTCATTACATGTTAATGATTGACTTCTGTTAGGGTTTATAGGTATGTCTAAAGAGTACTTACAAACTAATAGTTATAGATTGATTAATGTTTTAAATGAAGGCTATTTATGTATTTTCCTTCTACTTTAAATTAGTTCATACTTTTATACTTGATATTAGCCTAAAGATTTCTTGGTCAACATAAAAATATTTTTTAATTGCATTGTTTAATGGCTGCGGGTATTTTGCCTGCCTGTATTTCTATGCTCCACTTGTGGACAGGAGTCTTGTGATTGGTCCCCATGGAGTACAGAGGAAGGTGTCTGATCCCTGGAACTAGAGTTGCAGACAGTTGTGTGCTACCATGTGGATATTGGGAATCAAAACTGGGTCCTCTGTAAGAGCAGCAAGTGCTTTTTGACTGCTGAGCCATCTCCAGCCCACATGGTCAGTTCAAAACGGACTACCAGAATGGAACAACCTTTTTGTTGTTGTTGTTGTTGTTGTTGTTGTTTCAATTTACTATCATCATCTTCCAAGCTAGCAAGTGTATTCTATTACTTGTGAATTTTATGTAAGGCTTTTCTCTACTCACCTAAGAGAAATGCATTTTAACTGAGAGTGAACGAAGTTCAGTCATCTTGTCTTTTGGAGTACTACATCATCTGAAGTTTTGGGTTATGGTACTAGCATGCATACTATCTCAAAAAAGTAAATTCATAGCCAGGCAGTGGTGGCACAAGCCTTTAATCCTAGTACTCAGGAGGCAGAGGCAGGCAGATCTCTGAGGTTGAGGCAAGCTTGGGATACAGAGTTGAGTTTCAGAACAGGCTCCAAAGCTACACGGAGAAACCCTGTCTGTCTCATCCTCCCCTTCCCCAAATAAGAAATTTGTACTAAATTGAGTACTGATTCTGAAGTGGATTTTTAAAAAAGTATTTTCAGAAAAAAAAAAAAAAAACCCTGAAATTCCAAAAATCTTACTTATTAAAAGTTGGAACTTTTTGGGTTTGGGATTTAGCTCAGTAGTAGAGCAAGCCCCTGGGTTCGATCCTCAGCTACCCCCCCCCTCCAAAAAAAAAGAAAGTTGGAACTTCCTATCCTTGTTAAAAGTATGTTAACTTAAAAAAAAAATGTGTTGCGCCAGACATGATGGTGCATTCCTTTAACCCCAACAACACCCAGGAGAATAGCCCGTCTGTGTGGCAGCGGTGTCTTAACACAGTAGCCCTTATCTTTTGTTTTTGTTTTTTAACTTATTGTGAAGTTGCCATGTTATTTGTCATTCTTCTCCTATGTTTCACTCAAGGTAATAAAGGTGATTCTAAGGGGCTGGAGAGATGGCTCAGAGGTTATGAGCACTTGCAGCTCTTCCAGAGGACCCAGGTTCAATTCTCAGCCAATGCATGGTGGCTCACAACCATCTGTAATGAGATCTGATGCCCTCTTCTGGCCTGCAGGCATACATGCAGGCAGAACACTGTATACATAATAAATAAATGTGTTCTATGAGAATTATGGCTTGGATGTTTTGTTGGGTTGTTTTTGCTCTTTGTTCTTTTGGGGGCCTGCTACCCAGCTCCCAAATAAGTCACACACAGAGTCTTATTCTTACTTACGAATGCCTCGCCTTTGATTTATTTCTTGCCAGCTTTTCTTAACTTAAATTGTCCCGTCTACCTTTGGCCTCTGGGCTTTTCCTTTTCTTACTTCTGTAACCTTACTGTCACTCTTACTTCATGGCTGGCTGGGTGGCTGGTCCCTGGTGTCCTAGTCCTTCTCTCATCCCAGATTTCTCCTTCTGTATATTCTCTGCCTGCCAGCCCCGCTTATCCTTTCTCCTACCTTGCTATTGGCTGTTCAGCTTTTTATTAGACCAATCAGATGGTTTAGACAGGCAGAGTAATATCACAGCTTCACAGAGTTAAACAAATGCAACATAAACAAAAGTGGTGTACCTTAAAATAATATTCCACAACACTTGGAGGTTACAGATATCATTTGGACTCATTTGAGCTTCAGTTCTTTTGATGTTTTGCTTGTGTAAAAAAAAAAAAAAAACAAAGTTCAAATGTTGAGATGCCAATTATCCTGTTATGCATGCATATGTCCTCTGTCTTTTCCTTTTGCAGTGCTAGAGATCAGGTTCTTGTCCATGCTAAACAAATGTTCATGACTAAGTTACCTCCCTAGCTTGATTTGAATTTTGAGGATCCATTCATAGCAGACACTTTTAATTTCTTGTTACAAAACTATTTATGCACACCAATACATAGATGAATCTTGTAGCAAAACATTGTTTTCTATATTATTTCTTTATAGAATATTTTTTCCTGGTATTCCAGTAGCAAATCAGAGAAAGCTTTATGGATAAACGCACTGGTGGTGGTGCTGATATAGTACAATGAAACTACTAGTGAAGAGAGTAGATATAGTTAGATGTTTGTTACTTAACATTTCATGACTGACTTGGCTTCCTCTGGTGCCTATTTTATAAATAAGAACATGAATATGATGATTACAAGCATACATATGTATATTGAGGAATGCTAGTTGATGTAATCTAGCATGTTCATGTATCACTGCTGTCTATTTATTTATCGAGATAAAAGTCTCATTATATATTTCTGACTGACTTGGAACTCTATGTAGACCATGTTGGCCCTAACTCACGAAAATCTGCTTGCCTCTGCCTCCCAGTACTAGGCTTAAGGCATGTTCCATGGTATTAGGCACTTTTATTTTTAGTATGAAGTAGTATTTGTGGTTAAGCAGCATTAGGATGCGGTTGCTGTTTGGTTTTGAATAAGCCACAAGACAGATTTCTCAAAGTTATGCAGTTCTTTTTCATTCAGTGTAAATTTAAACAATAGGTCTCTATTATACCAAGTAGGTATAACCAGCTTGCAGTTATTTACACTAAGTTAGCAATCACTAAATTTATCAGGGTGGGTTGCTCATGCTTGTAATTCCAGAATCTGGGAGCTGAGGAAGGGGATTACTGTGAGTTTCAAGGCCAGTGAGGGTTAAATTATGAGACCTTGTCTCCCAAAATACCAAAAAGAGTATTAAAGTAGAATGTAGTCATCTCAATTACCAAGGGACCGATTCTTAAAATTTATTGTTCTAATATCTCAGGATGTATTTATAATGTTTATTATGAAATAATTTCAGATTATTTTATCTTTAATCTTATAATCACATTAATAGTCATGGTTGTTCAAGCACCTCCCCCAAACCAAGTTTTTCTGAATTCCTAGTATTATGGTGACTAGTTTTCATTCAGTTGCAAAATGTTGATAAAGAATGGAATCGTCTTTTTCCTTTCTTAATCATAAGCACAATGATTAATCAGCAAAAAGAGCAGCAATATTTAAGCATACACCTACCTTTTCCTTCTAATTTAGTCATTTATGTTGTGATATTTTACACAGAAAGTTTAGTGGCTGCTTTAGTTTGCAGGTGAATGATCTAGGCATTGAAAATTAAAACAAAGAAACCAAAAAGAAAATACAATTTTTTGCTCCAAAGGGTTTTGTAGTATAGGTTAGGGAGACAAAAACAGCAATAACAGTGAGAAGCAAAATAAGTAAACAAACAAAAAATAAAAATAAAAATCCACCAAGCAAATGCAATGACCTAATAGCTCTCCAACTTGCAGCTGCCCCGTTTCAGAATATGGAATGTAGAGATCATTGTATGTGCCCCAACGATCTGCTGAGACTTGGTTGTTGTTGCTTTCTCATGAAAGAGTATTAGATTTTTCCAGATGTGTTTTCTGTACCATTGAAAATGTTATCCTTCCTCTACTAATGTGGTTTATTATGTTGATTGACTTGCATTATTAGCCATTTTCTACTAACTTTTGTGAATAATGCTTTATGCCAAATTCAGTTTATATGTTGTTTGTGGTTGGATTACCTCAGAGATAGGAGGAGTTATGACAAAGACCTTATGATTTGTAAAGCCTAGTATATTTTCTGTTTACCTTTTCTTTTTTTCTTTTTAATGATGAGGTTTCAGGCCTTTTGTATTTAATCATATAATACTCCATAGTACTGAACTGCACCTCTAGCTGCCTGTTTACTTTGGAAGATACTTCCCAACATTACAGTGATCAGTTACACATAGGTTTTTAGTGTGTGTTTCAGATATGCTGACTAATATGTGCTGATCAGCTGTTTTTTTAATTACTTTCCTTACCATGTAGTCCTTTTATGATTTATTTCCTTGTCATAGAAATAAGAAGGGCACTTGTTCTAAGAGAACACTACAAAGCTCCAGCAGTTGGGAGGCAAAACAGGAGGATCACAAGTTTGAGACTACTCTGTGCTATATATGATACTAAGACCTCATGCCCCAAACCTGTAATGTAATGTTAATAATGTCTTTTCTAATTCCATTTCATGGGTTAATATCATTGCTGTATATTGCTCATAAAATTGTGGGTTTTCTTTTTTTTTTCATAGGTGTACGTGGAATTTGATGACCTTGAATGGGATAAACGGGAGTGGGTTAAAGTTTATGAAGATTTTTCAACTTTCTTGGTGGAATACCACTTAATCTGGGCCAAAAGGAACGACCCTAGCCAGACTCAGGGATCAAAGAGCAGACAAATTCAATGGCCTGCACTGGTAAGATCTGTTCATGTTTTATTAAGTGTTTTCAGTTTTGTTTTTTTTTTAAGACGAGTAAGCATTGAATGTAAGTTGATATCTGTCTTGCCAATTATAGTTTTAATATTGGTGAAAAGTGTGATCTAGCAGAAGTTTTAAAGCACTATTGTAATTACCTGTTTTCTATGTCAGTTTGGTTAACATTTTCAGCATATTTAGTTAATTAATTGTTTGCTCTATCCAGTTAGTAAAAACTTGAATTTGGTTATAGACTGCTTGAAAAATAGTTGTCCAAATGTTTTCCATCTGGTGTAGAACAGCTTTGTTGAAAGAAGCTTTAAAGTGAAAGGGAGGCATTCGAATTTACGAAGCATCAGAATCACATGAGTGTTGTGGACAGTGATACATAGTTATGTGGTGGGTCAGATTAATTTATATCAGGAAATGGTCTAAGAAAATACTTTAATAAAAATGTCTTAGTTAGGGTTTTCTATTGTTGTAAAGAGACACCAGGACCATGGCAACTCGTATGAAGGAAAACATTTAATAGTGATGGCTCACTTACAGTTTCAGGGGTTTAGTCCATTATTATCATGGCGGGAAGTATGGCAGCATGGTGCTGGAGAAGGAGCAGAGAGTTCTACATCTGGATCCCTAGGCAGCAGAAGCAACTGTCCCACACTAGGCATAGCTTGAGCACAAGAGACCTCAAAGTCTACCCCCATAGTGGCATACTTCTTCCAACAAGGCCACTCCTACTCCAACCAGGCCATGCCTCCTAAATATTGCCACTCTATAGACCAACCATTAAAACACACAAGTCTGTGGGGGCCATATCTATTCAATCCACAAACATGAACTAAACAAGATTACTAAATTCTGGTAGGCAAGCCAGGCATGGTTGTATGTTCATTTAATACCAGAAATTTAGGAGGTAAAACAGGAGGATTGGATCAGGAGTTTAAGATCAGCATCATCTACATAGTGAGTTCTAGGCTAGCCTTGACATCCTTACTCTAAGAACACAAGAAAATTTTATTAGGAAAATAACCACATTTAACAGTTGTTACTGTTTACTGGCAAAATGCATAGCAAGTCATGAGCAGACAGTGGTTCCTTTAAACTAAACTAATCTCAAATTAGCCTGGTGGAAATCCTTTAAAAACCATTAAACAGGGTTGGGCAGATGGCTTAGGAGATAAAAACCTGTGCTCTTCTAGAGGACCTGAGTTTGGTTCTCAACACCTATTTTGGGTGGCTTTCAACTGCCTGTAACACCAGCTCCAGGATCCAAAGATATCACCTCTGTGGACACTTGCACACACATGACATATACAATTAGAGATGAACATAAATACACATAAATAAAAATAAAGCAAATCTTAAAAAAATGCACCAGTATTTCAGATGTCTGGTAATAACTGATGAATAAGTCAGGTTAGGTACTTTGAACCCCCAAACCCTAATAATAATTACTGAACTTGGGGCCTCATGCACACTAGGCAACTCCTCTGCCTGTCTCTAGCCTTCGAAGTTTTTAAAAGTGTAATTTACTTACATAATTTTTAAAACATTCAGCTAGTTAACTCGTCAGTACCTTTCTAAATGTCAAATAGAAATGTACTTCACCTATTTGACACTCTTTTGGAACAGTTTGAAGACATGTATGATTTAAAAAAATAGAGACTAGGCATGTAACTCAGTTTACTACTTGAATACTTGTGTAACATCCACATGTTCCTGAATTAAACATAAATAGAATAAATAAATAATATAAGAGAAAAAGAGTGAATGAAGTAAATTGAACCAATAGCATTTTAAAAGAAATTAAAATTTGAAAAATGATTTCCATAAACTATAGTTTTAGATATAAACTTCCAAGAAACAAAGATAATCATTCATCCACAGGCTTAAACTAATTCATTGAATGAATATATTCCAGTATAAAAAAATATATTAAGCCCAGGTTGTGTAAATTCGTACACCTTTGATTCTAGCAGGTGAAGCTCAGAGAGTTCCATGAAAGCCTGGTCTACATAGTGAATTTCTGGCCAGCCAGGGCTATGTATTGAGACCCTGACCAAATAAACTAAATTTCACAAACAGAGTTAAATGGGTCACATATCAGGTTTAATGACATGGATCAACAACAACAAACAATTTAGCAGTTCTAACATGTTTGAATTTCTTGTTAGTTTTTAGATTTTCGTTACTGATGTGACGCTAGTGATCATCTAGCTTCTCATTCTGGGAATATTTTAGTTGAAAA
Source organism: Onychomys torridus (assembly GCF_903995425.1). Lineage (NCBI taxonomy): Eukaryota > Metazoa > Chordata > Mammalia > Rodentia > Cricetidae > Onychomys > Onychomys torridus. The sequence goes on from NC_050460.1 coordinate 49,024,767, forward strand.
GAGAATATTAGTCATCTAATATACAATGGAGTATACTAAGAACCAAGCTTTTACATTAGATTTCAAATCTTGACTATTATTTACTATGAGTTTCTGGGCTAAGATACATTATTTATTCTCTATATGGCTCATTTTGTTTATTATAGTAGCTACTGCACAAGATTTTTAAAAATTAAACAAGAAAATATATAGCTCAGAAATTCAGGATAGCATTGGAATGAGTTTTGGCCCTATGTAGTCTTTGAAGGGTATCGTCACAAGATCATATTTACTTTTGATACCTATTTTTGTTAGAGGGCTTTCCAGAACCAACTCAGGTTTGATAATTTCCTGGAACTTATAGAACTTAATTTCTTGGAACTTACAGAACTTAGTGAAAATTAATAAAACACTTAAGCCTAAATTTGCTATTTGGGAATTTTGGGCTAGTATGTATTCCTAATTAGCTGGAGGATTATTTACTCAGGGAAAGTGAAGGACCAGAGCAAGAAGGACAAAATGACATCAAAATCAACATGGGCATGCAGTTAGAAACCCATCCAACCACCTCATGCAAAAGCAATTATTTTCTTTAGTATGTATGTGCATGTGTGAATATATGCAGGTGGTTGTGGAGGCTGAGAGCCTAGGATCCTCCTGGAGCTGGAATTGCAGATGGTTGTGAGCCACTTGATGTTGATGCTGGAAACTGAACTCTGATCCCTTGAAAGAGAATTTTGTACTTTTAACTTTTGAGCCATCTCCTGCCTTCTTATAAGCAACTTCTAAACTGCTTTATTGTCTTTAAATTTTTTAAAAAATAGAATATATTGTTTCTGTGTGTAAATGGGTGTGTACATGTATGGAAGTCAGAAGATAGCTGTCACACTTCTTTCTGCTCTGTGGGTTCCTGGAGATCAAATTTAGGTTGTCAGACTTGGTAGCAAACACCTTTACCCCACTCAGCTGTCTGTCGGTCCCTGATAGTGATTTTAAAAGCATTATTATATTGGTAATATAATGTAGCTGCAGTTATAGGAAGCTGTGAGCCACCAGACATGGGTATTGGCAATTGAATTCATGTCCTGTAGAAGAGCAGCTAGTGTGGGTGGGGAGTCTCCTCCCCTCAGTTTTTAAGGTGTCACTGTGTAGTACTAGCTTGCCTGGAACTTCATAGGTAGTACAAATTGGCCTCAAAATTGTGGTGATCAGGTCTTTCTTGCCTTTAATCTCAGCACTGGAAAGGCAGAGGCAAAGTGATCTCTGTGAGTTCAAGGTCAGCCTGATCTACATAGTAAGTGCTAGAACAACCAGGGCTATGTAGAGAGATCCTGTTTCAAAAACCACAAATTTGTGACAGTCCTTCTGCCTCTGCATCCTAAGTGCTTGGATTATAGATGTGTACCCTATTGTCCATTTTATTTGATGCTGGGGATTGAACTCAGAGCTTTGCGCATATTATCCAAGCAACTCTACCATCTGAGGTATATTCCTAGCTCAGCAGAAAAGTACTTCTATTAAGGCTTACTACACTGTAGGTAGTTTTCTTTGTTGTTTATATCATTCCTTCGAGTGTCTCTGACCGCTGTGTAAAGTTGGCTGGTTTAAGTTCTATGAAGAGAACTGGGACAAGCATGCTGAAAGGCTTACGTAACTGAATGGTATTAGCTTTAAAAGTAAATCTTAGTGTACCTTCTTGTGTATTTCCTCGGGCATCCTTTGTTAACTGTTTGCCATTTCAGACTTTGGAAACTGTTTTCCCCTCTCTTCCTCTTTAAACTTTTCCTTTGTAAACACATTGATTTTTTTTTTTTAATAATCCTTGTTTTGTGTATGTTTGTGTACACATCTGTACAGTGAACTGTATCTCCAGTCTGTGAATTCCTTGTATAGAACTACTTTGTTAAATGTGATTTTTGATACTTTAAGGTTCTAAAGTTCAAGTATAAATTAGAACAACTAAGAATACCTTTCCAAACCCATGTAATAGTCTCTAAAGCTGGGGAAACCTGAAGGTGAGTATTCAGTCTTAAGACATCCTAGGCATTTCAGGTAAGAAAAAAAAAAAATCTATCCTGAGTATTTTTCGTATTTTCTCTGAGGGTCAGTGTGTAAACTGTATCAAAGTAATTCACTTTTACAGTATAAAAAGGAAGGTCTAAGCCGTTATAGATCAAGTGTTTTAAATTTCCCATTTTCTAGTGAACAGTGTCAGAAAGTATCTTGTATTATAACAGATGAGTATGAAAAATGTCTTGTATTTGGTAATTTATGAAGTGTGGTTAATAAGTATCTATGTGGTGCTGATGTATGGGAGCAGATTTTATCTCTTACAGTCATCATCTATACTCTGGATAAGGTTTTTTATTTTCATGTAAAATAAACGGCTTCAAACTTAGTTTTTTTTTTTTTTTCTCATTATAATATAGCAAGTTTTCCTATAAATAGCCTCATGGCACACAAACAAGCCCACCCACATACACACACAAACTGTGAAAATTAAAAATAAATTAATTTTACTTAATAAGAACTTCCTGTAGCCGGGCAGTGGTGGTGGCGGCGGCGCACGCCTTCCTGTGTATTACTATGATTGGGGAAACTGAGTCATAAACCTTATTATCAACATGTTAAAAAAAAACCCTTTGCTCTGTATTAAGGAGTGTCAGGTTCTTTTGTTGAATCGTAGTGTTAACATCATTGCTACATACATCTTAAGATAACTTGCTTCTTGAGGTAAACATGTTGCCTATGAACTTTTAGGCAGCCTATTAATTACTGTGTTGGATTTGACCAGTAGTTCTCAACATGTGGGTTGTGATACCATTGGAGCTAAATGACCCTTTAATCGGGGTTGCCTAAGACCACCTACATATCAGATATTTACATTACAATTCATACTAGGAACAAAATTACAGTTATGAAGTAGCAATGAAAATAATTTTATAGTTGTGAGTCACCACAACATGAGGAATTGTATGAATTGTATTAAAGGGTCTCAACATTAGGAAGGTTGAGAACTACTGGAGTAGAGTATTCTAGTCCTAAGTCCTTACATTTGACGTAATAAACTGTTAGTAGAAACAAAACATGCCTGTGATTTCTGTAGTTTCATATTAATCATAGCTCAAGGCCAGTCTTTGAATGTGCATCTTCAGGGTCTCATGTTCTAAGGAAATAGCATTTATCAGTTTCTAGTGAGTTACATCAAGACATCTGAAAGATGAGTCTTTTTATCAAATGTCAAGCTTTGTGGCTTGTTGATGACACTTGAGTGCATTCTTATCATTGGTAAGCATCTTTGGCAAATGGCTGAAGAAATCAATGGCTCAACAGTTTAGAGCACTGTTTGCTCTTGCAAGGACCCGAGTTTAATTCCCAGCACCCACGCAAAGTGTCTTAATTATGCATAACCCCAGGGGGTCTGATGACATCTTCTGGCCTCTGCTGACACCAGGTTTGCATGTGGTGCACATATGTATGTTCAGGCAAAACATCCATGCATATTAAACAAAATTTCACAAAGCAACACATGGCTAGTATAGTCATGTTCCATATAGGACTTATTTACTATGTGACTTCTCTCTATATAATGATCACCCACTGAGATTATAATGAAGCTGAAAAGTGATGGCACCTTATATATAGATTTGGGACACCTTTTCTCTCTGTGGTTTTTTTTTTTAAATTAAGGTGATTTTAAAAAATAATTTATTTATGTGTATTGGTATGAAGGTGTCAGATTCCCTGGAACTCGGGTTATAGACAGTTGTGAGCTGCCATGTGGGTGCTGGGAGTTGAACCCAGGTCCTCTGGAAGAGCAGACAGTGCTCTCGACTGCCGAGCCATCTCTTCAGCCCCCTTTTCTGTGTTTTTATATACACAAATATTTAGCTTATGTTTTAATTGCCTGAGTATTCAACATAGTAATGTGCTTTATTGTTTTGGTGACTAGAAGCAATGGTCTAGGTAAGTAGTAGTAGGCTTATACTTTGTAGATTTGTGTGCCTGCGTGCGCACGCACGCACGCACGCGCGCGCACACACACACACACACACACACACACACACATGTTTGTTTTTGTTTTTCAAGTCAGGCTTTCCCTGTGTAGCTTTGCGCTTTTCCTGGAACTCACTTGGTAGCCCTGGCTGGCCTCGAACTCACAGAGATCCACCTGCCTCTGCCTCCCGAATCCCAGCACTCGGGAGGCAGAGGCAGGTGGATCTCTGTGAGTTCGAGGCCAGCTTGGTCTACAGAACTAGTCCAGGACAGGCTCCAGAGCTACAGAGAAACTCTGTCTCGAAAAACCAAAAAAAAAAAAAAAAAAAAAAAAAAAAATTGTCTACTGATAATGATTGTTAGAACATGTCCCCATAATTAGTTGATATACAACTATACTTAGAACATTTTTAGCTTTTAACTTTTTAAATTTTAATATAAAATTACAATTGTTTGGGGTTGGAGTTACGGTTTAGCAGATAAAAGTACATAACTCTTCTTGCAGAGGACCCGGTTTTGGTTCCATGCAACCACAGTAGTAACTTACAACTATATGTAACTTCAATTCCCAGGGATCTGATTCTGCCTTCTGACCTCTATGGACACCAGGCATACCAACAGTGCACAGATATACATTTAGACAAAAGACAAAACAGCCAGACAAAAATATATATAAATGTATCTTTTTAAAGGCGAAAATTGTTTTTAACATGAACTTTGGGATACGTATCTTGGTTGATATTAATATAATTTCTTTATTGTATTTTCATGATGAAATTTATTTATTGAGAGTTTCATGTATTTCAAGTTACCCTGAAATTCTCTGTAGGTGAGGATGGCTTTGATATTCTGATCCTACCTCATCCTGGTTTACAGGTCTGTCACCATGTCAACAGTGATACGGAGATTAGATTTGTGTATGCACCTTACCAACTGTTCTGCTGCTGCAGAGAGACCACAACCAAGTCATCATATGAAAGAAAGTCTGAAACGGGGCTTGCTTACAGTTTGAGAGTTTACATCTGAATCAGAAGCATCAGACAGAGAAGAAGAGACACTGGGCCTGGTGTTAGCTTTTGAAACCTCAAAGCCCATCCCTACTCCCCAGTGACACACCTCCTGAAACAAGGCCAGACTTCCCAGCCTTTTAGAAATAGTCCCTAACTGGGAACCAAACATTCAAATATGGAAACCCATAGGGCTGTTGTCATTCAAACCACCACACTAACCCCCATGACTCAATTTTTAAAGAGAAGAAAAAGTGTATAGCACAGGCTTTAAAAGTACTTTCTTTTGCTCCTTTATGCCAGGAGTAACTAAAATTGATGGGGTGTTCTCCATTTTCAAAATTTTTTCTCTGTTTAGTTGTATGTATTAACAAGTCTATTTAATAGTTGGTGTGGTGAAAAAGGAAGACCTTGATTTAAATTAGGTATTTCATCAGTTTGGATATTCATCATAAGCAGAACTATAAAGAGTCCTTTTGAGGCCTCACAGAGGTTAGTGCTTTGCTAATAAAACATCACTTAATATCCAAAAGGTTTTGTTTTTCATTTACAGTTCAATCAATACATAGTAGTACAGCTTTGCATCTCACTGCTGTCTGTTGAGACCTAAATCTGTGTGAGAGAGAGTTTATATGTGTACAATGTATTCTTGAGATTTTTTTATTTAACATTTTATTTCCTATTTTATATTTCTTCTTGGTAATTCTAAAGAGATAATATAAGTAAATCTAATACTGTCTCATAAATTTAAAAAGCATAAATTTAAAAAGTGCATATTCAACACTTTCTTTTTACAAAAGAAGTAAGATTAGTGGGAAAAATCAGATGGATAGTTATATTTGCATAAATACACTTAAAGGTATTTGTCAAGGATACATAAGACACCAAAGATCATAGTTACCATTGTGTATGTTTTCAGGAGAGGGGAATCAGCCTGGTGTAATGGAAACAGAGAAGAGGGGAGAAAGGTGTGTGTGTGTGTGTGTGTGTGTTTGTTTCAAGCTGGTTTGGAATTGATGATCTTTATCGGGCCTCTTTCTTGATTACCAGTTTGCATCACCACACTCCCATTATACTTTTTTCCTCATGTTGTTTTATTTAGTTTGGATATGATTTAAATATATAGTTCTACTAGTAAAAAATTAAAACATGTTTGTTTATTGATCCTTTTTTAGATGTAATAATTTTTTTAATTTTTGAGACAGGGTCTTATGTATTTCTGGTTGTCTTGGAACTATCTATATAGATCAGGATTACCTTGAACTTAGAAATCTACCTGCTTTTGCCACCATGTCCAGCACCAACAAAATTCATTTCTTAGTTTCTAATCTAATGCTCTTGTATTAAAAACATTCTCCCAGCACTCGCGAGGCAGAGGCATGAGGAATTGTGTGAGTTCTAGGCCAGCCTGGTCTGCAGAGCGAGTTCTAGTACAGACTCCAAAACTACACAGAGAAACTCTATCTTAAAAAACAATAACCAAAACAAACAAACAAACAAACAAAAAATTTATGAGATTGGATATTTATGTACCTGTATAAATTATTTTTGTTTCTTTTATTCTATACTAAATAATAATGGAAGTTTATTTATAATGTTACCTGTGGGGGTCAACTAGTAGAAAGCTGTTGTGCAACATTTAAGTCTTAAACTGTACTCTTTACTAGTAGATTAATTTTAAAATGGCATTCTAAGTCATTAGAATGTGGTGGTATGGATCTCTGCTCTCAGTACTCTGGAGGTAGAAGCAGGAAGATCAGGGAGATCATGGTACCCCTCAGATACATAGAGTTTGAGGCCAGGCTCTGTGTGATTCCCTGCTTTCAACAAGAGAACAGTTTTTCCCAATGGCTCAGGTTAAGGCACTGGCCACCAAGCCTGGTGACTCAGTCTGTCACCTTAACCAAATTGTGGAAGGAGAGAAATGGCTTCCTCTAACTGTCCACTTGACTGTCCCTGTGAATGATAGGGTTCACAGGAGTACCACTCTCCCTCTGAAATACTAGTAAATGTAACTTCAATATTTAAATCCACCATCAAAGGCATTTTAATTAAACTAAGTTATGTTACTAATGTGGAATGATACTTTAAGGATATTAAAACTAGCATCAGGGCTAGGGTGTAGCTCAGTAGTCATGCTGGCTTCTCATGCTAGAGGCCCTGGAGTGTGGGGCACTAGGTGCAAAGTTGAAGGAGAGACCAGAAGTTTGCTGTTCTCAGGTGTATCAACGTAAATAAATGTCCATACGTCTTTTGGCACTGCAGCACAACACCATCACATGTAAATTCATGCTCTAGGACTGTGCAGTTGTGTTACAAAAACCAAAACAAGACAAAATAAACCCCCCATACAAAGCTTATATTTTATCAAGTTTACAGTTTTATATTTGGTTATATTTATAGCCATCCTTCTTTGGTGGCATGTCAGCTGTGGGCCACACAAATGTTACTTAATACACACATTGACTCATAGATGCTATTCATTTTGCACATTTGGAGAAAACATATATTTACTGGTACTGGCTGTCCTCCCATCCTGTCCCTGGCACCCCACACCCCCATCAATATATGTTTCCATTTGTTTAGGATCTTGTAAGATGGTTCTTAAATGGTCTTATAAATAAAAACAAACAAACAAACAAAAAACAGCAGCCAGGTATTGGAGCGAAAGCTGGAAGATCAGAGAGACAGAACAAGCCACAGCCAACCCCAACTCGCCAACTCCTCAGCCAATTCTGTTTCCACAAATCCTCAGTCTGTAAACCTCTGAGTCCTCACCAGGAACGGATCTCAGCTGAACTGCTTAAAAGCTTCTAGCTCCTGGTCTTCATGCCTTATATACCTTTCTGCTTCCTGCCATCATTTCCTGGAATTAAAAGTGTGTTTCTTTCCCAAGCAAGGACCTGAAATCTCAAATGCTGGGATTAAAGGTGTGTGCCATCATGCCTGGCTCTGTTTCCAGTATGGCCTTTAAATCACAGAGATCTAGATGGATCTCTGCTTCTGGAATGCTAGGGTTAAGGGTGTATGCCAGCACTGTCTGGCCTCTATGTCTAATCTAGTGGCTGTTCTCTTCTCTGACCCCAGATAAGTATTTTTAGGGTATACAATATATTGGGGGACACAATATCTCACCACAGGATCTTAAGTTATACCCATAGATAAAGGTCAGTTTTTCTTCCCTGTACCTTGCAAATCTTGTTTATCAATCCTTATCTGGTGGTTTTAGTTATTTATTACTTTTTTTGGTGTGTGTGTGTGTGTGTGTGTGTGTTTGTGTGTTTGTGTTTGTGTTTGGTTTTTGGAGACAGGGTTTCTCGGTAGTTTTGCACCTTTCCTGGAACTCACTCTGTAGCCCAGCTGGACTCGAACTCACAGAGATCTGCCTGGCTCTGCCTCCCGAGTGCTGGGATTAAAGGTGTGTGCCAACATGCCCGGCTCTTATTTATTACTCTTAAGGTAAAATCTTATACAACATTTTAAACACATAGAGAAATACAATTTTTGTGCAGCAAATTTTTTTCTTTGCCAGTGATTTTCTAATTTTTTCAAATGTTCACAGTGTTGATTAAAACACAGATAAGTGTTGGGTGCAGTCACTGAAGTCATCTTTGTATCATTGTTGATGGCAAAATGATAACTGCTTTGAAGGAATTTTTTAAATTAAAAACTACACAGAAAGCATTGGGGGTGTCAACTTGGTGGTAGGATATATGCTTAGCATACATGAGGCTCTGGATTTAATATTTAGTACTAAAAATCAAACCACTGTGACTGAATACTTTTTCAGTTGGTAGATTAGCACACATAGAAAATACAATAATCATATAGCATACCAAATTAAATGAAGGTGGCTTCTTAAGTATCTGGGATTCCTTGTGTGTTAAGCCCTTCCCAGATACTTTAAAGGCTACATAAGTAAAATTCTGGGACACTACCTTGTTACCTTATTGTATTCATGCTAGCTGGAATTAACTAGTTATTATTTACTTTTAAGAGAAATAATACTAGTTACAAATTTTTCATAATTTCTTAATTTATGAAAAGTTTCTGTTTTTATTCATATATAATAGTGATTTGAAAACCAGTGGGGTCAGAGGTTTGTCTGTGAATATACTTTACCTCATTATTATCTTTGTAAGGGGAAAACAAAATAATTGACTCATTAGATGCAGATAATGAGTCCCTTTTAAAGACTACTGAGGCATCTGGCAGGTTTATTAGTGTGGACCATATATATACTGAGTTCCTCAGAGCGAATAGGCTAGTCTCTAATTTTGAAAGCACTGTGTTGGTGAAATTATTAAGGCCACTCCACATAGTTAAAAGGGAGTTTATTTTGTGGGGTAACTTACAAATGAAGGGATAGGTTGTAGGGTCTGGCAAAGGTATGGTGCAGTCCGGCGGTGTTCTCTGGAGAACTCTGCTTGGTCTACCTCCAGCGTCCAGGGTCCCAGAACCAAGAGAAGCCTCTCCTCTCCATCCTGGGTCTTCAGCTTCCTCCCTCTGCCCTGCCTTGTGTGCATGACCATTACCGAAGCCTCAATGGGGGTTGGAACTTCCAGGCCAAGGCTGGGATGGCTATCCACTACAGCACTATGCTCTACCTTTGGCTTTCGGAAGTAAGTTAAAGCAAAACAGTTCTTTGGCATGAAGTGCATTACCTTAGGTGACTTAGACAGCACAAAATGATGATCAAGCCCAGGACATATAAAAACCATCATGGATCCTTTCCACAAAATGAAAAGAGGTCAGAGCTTAGAGAAGAATTTGTTTATAATAGACCTTTATGTATTTGTTTTCTGAGTCAAAATCTGGATTGATTACTCTTTAGATTTGTTGCAAGACTATGTAAACTTGGAGTTGCAGTTGACTATTTTTTATAAGTAAGGTTTTCTTATTTACAAAGTATATCATTTCTTTCCTGTATCCCTTGTGTTCCCATCTCTAGCTGTGCTCTGTCATCTGGTGGAAATGGCCCTGAGATGCTTCTTTGAGAAATGATTCTTGAATGGCACATTTTAAAAACTTCTTTGAAGTAGTATGCATGTATGTGGACTTAATACTTTGGAAGTAAATCTTCGATATTTTTAAATGGAATCATTGTGTTGGAATACTTTCTAACCTGCTAATTCAGAAACCTGATGACTTTCTATTTCCTGATTCTTTGAACACCCTTTCCTCCTTCTTGTCGTTGTACTTTTTTCTTTTTTTAGTTTGTAGAATGTTCTCTTTATACCCAAGTTTCTGAAATTTGATTGTGATGTTTCTTTGAATCCCAGTATTGAAGCTTAACTTAACCTTCTTCAGTCTTGGGAAATAGTCTTTAATCCTCTTCTCTCCTTTCTATTTTCTGTTTTCTTGTTTGGTGATAGGCTCCTTGCCTTTTCTCTTAGGAAGGAACCAGTTTCTTTGGTAAGGATGAGTCTGTCAGGGTTCTGGGTACAAACTGAGCGGGGAAGACTGAAGTTCTTGGTCTTTAGCTATTAGTTGCTAATCGGTTTAGTTATGATGGAATGCAGAAGTGACTTTGAGTTATTCTCTAGAGACACTCTTTATTGATTTTGGAGACAAGCTCTCTCTTCCTTTGTAGACTAGGCTGACTTTGAATTCAGAGATCTGTCTGCCTCTGCCTGGAGTGCTGGGATTAAAGGAGTACCAGAGCTGCCCTGCCCAAGAGAAATCCTCTAACAAAATTTTATATATATAAAACTACCTTATCTAGTGTTATTTAAGCTTTGATAAATGAGGTAGAATGATTGACCACAGTGCATCCTTACCCTAATGCATATGATAGTTGTGATGAATGATCATCATGATCAGTTAATCTCCTGGGAGATGTACCCTGAGCTGCTCAGTGAGGGAGTTTTCAGAAAGGTTGGACAGAGAAGGGAAGACCTACCCTGAGTGTGGACAGCGTTGTTATATGGCCAGTGTCCAGGAGTGACTAAAAGGGAAAGGAATGGTTGAGCAAGTCGTTCATCTGTTTTCCTGCTTTATGGCTGTCATAGCTGCCTCATAGTCCTGCCACTCCGCCTTCTTATACAGTGACAGAGGACTATCAATCCAGGAGCCACAGTACACCCTTCCTTAAGTGGTTTTATTAATTATTTTGTTACAGTAAAAAGAAAAGCAATACGTCTAGAGAAGTGAGCCCCTTATACAATTACTTATATTTACTCCAATGTTTATGTAATATATTACTTTAATGGTAGTGTGATGTTAATAGTTACTGTTATTTAACATTCCTTCAATTGTCCTATAGATTTAAAGATGGAAACATTTAATAATAATTATTGTACTTGCATACATACATATTTTCAAAATATTTTGAATTTTTAAAGATAAAAATGTAGATTAAGTATTAATGTATTAAAAAAATATAGCTTCCTCTCACACATAACCAGTCCAAATTTTAAAGATCAAACTGCAGAAGCTATACTGATTCAAAAATTAGTCTAAAATTAGTGTATCATATATATTCTGGTATGGAGTTGGGGATTGAACCCAGGATCTTGCATATGTTAGGTAAATGCTCTACCACCAAGTCATAGTCCTAGTTTTCATGGAGGTATGTGTGAAGTACATTATTACCTGACCACTTACTGCTGAAACACCTAATGGTTTTTACATAACATTTGTACTGGTGCTGTCTCTGTTCTTTCTTGCCCTTATTCTTTGTTGGAGATCAAACCAGTGCTTGTGCCTGCCTGGCAACAGTTCAACTACTTTGCTGCAGTCCTAGCCTGTATATTATCTAGTTAAACATGGCCTATATGCAGTATTCATTACCTGAAACTGTATCACTCTATGTATGACTATAATATATCTTAGTTTATGTTAAAAAAAAATTAAAGACAAAAAGAAGCAAAGTTTCATTGTTTAACTCCTTTTCCCTTCTACAACATAATCCTCTACCTAAATATCCTATGTATTAGAGGCTAAGAATTATTCACTGTGAATTTTATTAACAATATGGTGAACCATCCTGAGATACTACTCACACATGACACAATTCTGTAACAATAGTCTGTTCATTCATCATTCGTGCCTTTGTCCATATGTATTTTCTAGTTTCACTAATCTTTTTGTATATAATTTTGATACAGCTGCTTCTGAAATTACCATAGATTGTATGGTAAGAAATTTTTATCTAACTCTAGATTCAATAGGCATTAAAAGTTTACAAATAAATATTTAGTGGTAATAAGTCATAAAGAAATTTTCATTGAAACAGTTCTTTGGTTTACTTACAATTTTAAAATTTTATTAAAGAAAAAATTTTATTAAAGAGGAGTGTAAATGTACATACATACAGCTGGTCACGTGTCATCCAAACTCCAGGGCAGACTGAAGAGCATGCATACATGCCTAGTGTTCAGCTCCCTTCTCGTGCTCTTAGCCCAGGACTCAAACTAAAAGAGGGAATGGTATGACTTAGTTATGCTTTTTATTGCTGTGAAGAGACACCATCCCTATGGCAACTCTTATAAAGGAAAATTTGCTGACATTATGTTCCCCAATATATTGTGCACCTTAATAAACTTATCTAGGGTCAGAGGACAGAACAGCCATTAGATATAGAGGCCAGAAAATGGTGGCACTCACACCTTTAATCCTAGCATTCCAGAGGCAGAGATCCAGAGTTCAAAGCCAAACTGGAAACAGTCAGGCATGGTGACTCACGCCTTTGATCCCAGGAAGCAATGGCAGAAAGGAGAAAGGTATTTAAGGCCCGAAAACCAGGAACTAGAGCTGGTTAAGCTTTTAGGCTTTTGAGCAGTAGCAGTTCAGATAAGATTCATTTGAATGAAGACTCAGGCTTCCAGTCTGAGGATCAGCTGAGGAATTGGGGAGGTGAGGTGGCTGTGGCTTGTTCTGCTTCTCTGATCTTCCAGTGTTGACCCCAGTACCTGGCTCCAGGTTTGTTTTTACTAATAAGACCTTCTAACAATTTGTGCTACAACTAATGATAAATGTTAATATTTTACATTACCATTAAAATATTGGCTGAATATTTGATACTGCTGGGCAGAGAGCATCTTCAACATTTTTCAGAATTGTGATTGATATTCTGATGATGTGATTGTCAAGACTGAGAATGATACTTTGGAATAAATACATAATACCAAGTGGAAGAAATATGTTTAGGGCCTTTTCAAAAATTACTGGAAATTCGGACCTAAACCCCAAGCTAAAGTCAGAATATAACATTTAAGTCAGAAACTCAAACAGCATTTTTTTTTTTTCCCGCGCCCGTGCACGGGGTGTGTGTGTCATCGAGGGGGTCGAGACCTGGTTTCTCCATGTAGACTTGGCTGTCCTGGAACTTGCTCTGTAGAACAGGCTGGCTCTGCCTCTGTGTATTTGTGTCCAGCCTGGTCTACAGAATGAGTTCCAGGGCTATGCAGAGAAACCCTGTCCTGAAAAACCAATCAATCAATAAATAAATAGGAAAAAAAGAATGCAATATGTGTACATATATATGCCTAAAAAGTAAAATAATTACTAAAATACACTTGTTTGATTAGCCAAAATGAACTTATTTTCCAACCTTGTAGAAGCATGATTTTCAGAGGAAATGGTACTAAAAGTTTCAGGACTAGTCTTTGGAAGGGTTATTCTATTAAGGGATCCTTTAAAGGAATCTTGGTGAACACCTTTGTATGCTGTAGAAGATGTAGCTGAAGAAATACCACACATTTATTTATTTGAAGTTTGGCGGTAAAGCGTAGTCTGAGGTCTTGGAGGAGGTTTTGCTTGTGCTGTCAGCAGATTAAATGACTGAGGAGTTGCTGTCTATGATCTCTGGCTCTGTTCCACCCAGTCCAAGTTCTCAGGGTCTTCCTATACAGGCGAATTCCATAGTTGGTGTTCTTGTTGTAGCTGATGGTTCCAATAATAAGTTCATTTTGCGTCTTAGAATAACTTGACATTTAATTTCCTGCCAACTTAGTAAAAAGTAGTTTACTAATACAAATGATTAATTAAAATATGCTTTTTTTTTTTTTTCTCTTGAGAACGATCCTATTTGAAGTAAGGTAGCTGACTTCTTTTTCTTTTTTTTTAAAAAAAATTCTGGCTGTGAATCCTAAATTCTCATTCTCTCTGATGTAGCCAGCAGTCTGAGAATGTCTATGTCTGAAAAACAGAGACAGCCTTATGCCCAAACTTCTGTTACCAGTGCCTTTTGATATCCAGTATGAATTATTTTGATTGAATTTTTGACAGTGGCAAAGGCAATAACTAACTACTCACATTTTAAATAGCTTTCAAAAGCTAGAGATTTGTGTAAACTTTTTGCGAGGGACTAATTTTGGAGTCATAAGAAAACATTTTATTTGTCCTTTGCCTTTCTGTAGTTCTAGCACTGTGAATACTGAAGCAGGGGGATTACAAGTTCGGCTTGCTATGGCCTACATACGAAGTTCCAGGCTAACTCATGGAACATAAAGCTATATAATATGTAGATGTAACTGTCTTGTTAAATAAGAAACACAGAGCCAATTGCAGAGTTAAAAGCCAAGAGGTCAGAGCAATAGCTGAGAGCTGAAAACCTTACCCTTCACTGCTGCTCTGTCTTTCCTCTCCGCAAGAGAGCTACTTCCTTTGTCCTGTCTTTTATATAGACTTTCTGTTCTGTCTTCTCATTGGTTGTAAACCCAGCCACATGACCTCCTCGTCACTGCCTGTTGTACAGACCTCCAGGTCTTCCCTGGTTGGTATTGAGATTAAAGGCGTGTGTTGCCATGCTGGCTGTATCCTTGAACACACAGAGATCCTGCCTGCCTCTGCCTCCCAAGTGCTGGGATTAAAGGTGTGCACTACCACTGCCCAGCTTCTGCTATGGCTTGCTCTGACCCCAAGGCAACTTTATTAATATACAAATAAAATCACATTTTACAAATAAAGTATCACCACAATAATAGAATATTGTTTTTCCAAATATAAGATATAAAAGTCCGGTTTTCTTGAGTGATGTCTGACTTGCTATCCCAGGCTGGCCTACACCTGGTGATGATCCTCTTCCTAGGGTCTTGTTCCAAGTGCTGGGCTTACAGTTGTCAGCACCCTGCCCATCTTCAATGTAATTTTCCTTTTCAGCCATTTTTTTTTGTTGGTTGTCTCTTTTTTCTCCTGGTAATCTTATTTTCCTGTGTAGCTGAAGCTGTAGAAGTTCTTTTATCCTGATTTTACCTATCAAGTCTATAAACCGAATACTTACTGTTTAGATTTATAGTTCTGTTCAGCTTCCCTCCCCCCTTTTTGGGGGGTGGGGCACCTAGGATATAACCATAGGCCAGTGGTCTAGCATTTTTAAGTTAAAAAAGGTAACAATGATAGACTTTTTGGGGGAAATGTTTGTCTTATTGAGTTTCACTTAGGCATGAGTTACTGTGCTAATTTTTTTTTCATTAAGATTTCAACAAGTCAATGAAACTATTAAATAAGGTTTAATCAAGAAAGGTGGAGATGATGGTCACTTGGTAGAGTACTACTTGCCTAGAATACACAAGACTCTGGGTTCAACCCCCAGTACAGTATACGTCAGTATGGTGGTGCATGCCTGTAATTTCAGCATTTAGGAGGTGGAAGTAGAGGGTGTCAGAGGGTCTATATCATCCTCAGCTTCATAATGAATTACTGGCCAACTTGGGCTGTGTGATACTCTTTCTCAAAATAAAAGAAAATTTTGATTGAGTATAGTAGTGTATGTCTTTAATCACAGCTTCAGAGGTAGAAGCAGGTGTATATCAGTTCCAGGCCAGCCAAGTCTCCATACTTAGAACTCTGTCTGAACACCCCTTACATCCCAACAAGGAAAAAGAAAAGTGTCATTTAAGAGTAATATATAAAAACGCTATATATTGGGGCTGGAGAGATGGCTCAGTGGTTAAGAACACTGGCTACTCTTCTAGAGGTCCTGAGTTCAATTCCCAGCAACCACCTGGTAACTCACAACCATCTATAGTGGGATCTATTGCTTTCTTCTGACATAAAGTCGATAGAGCACTCATATAAAATTTAAAAATGGTATGCATTGAATGATTAGCAAGAAATTTGTTTCCCCAGATTAATAGGAACTTATCTTTTGTTTCCTCTTAGGGAAATAGCTTAATATTTAGTAATCCCATGTTTAGGATCACTTTAAAGAACATAGCTATTTAGCCGGGCAGTGGTGGCGCACACCTGTAATCCCAGCACTCGGGAGGCAGAGGCAGGTAGATCTCTGAGTTCGAGGCCAGCCTGGCCTACAGAGCTAGTCCAGGACAGACTCCAAAGCTACAGAGAAACCCTGTCTCGGAAAACAAAAACAAAAACAAAAACAAAAGCAAACAAACAAACAAAAAACCCCATAGCTATTGTGAATAGTCAGAATTGATTGTATCAAATGTTTCTTGCATAAATATTCAAAAATTTCCCTGTTTAGAACAAAATATGTTTGGGGGCTGGAGAGATGGCTCAGCAGTTAAGAGCATTGGCTGTTCTTGCAGAGGTCCTGAGTTCAAGTCCCAGCAACCACATGGTGGCTCACAACCATCCGTAATGAGATCTGACCTGCAAGCATGTCATGTAGGCAGAACACTGCACAATAAATGAATGAATGAATGAGTGAATGAATAAATCAATCAATAAATCAATAAATCTTAAAAAAAGAACTAAAATGTGTTTGTAAGGAACTTAGTCATAAATGTGAACATCGAGTTTCTATATTTTGAGGTGCCTCTTTATTAACTGACTTCCTGATGAGACTCATAAGAAAGATGGCAAGACGGAATAATAATGATAATGAATTTAACTATACTTTCTTACTGTGGTACCAGGTTTTTTTTTTTTTTTTTTATTAAGTTTTTTGAGACAGGGTTTCTCTGTGTAGCTTTGCGCCTTTCCTGGAACTCGCTTTTTAGACCAGGCTAGCCTTGAACTCACAGAGATCCATCTGGCTCTGCCTCCCAGTGTGCTGGGATTAAAGGCGTGCGCCAACACTGCCCAGCGATACCAGCCTTTTAAATGCTTCTGACAACTTTCTAATCTTTTCACAGTTACATGTTAGATATGTTTATGATGCACCATGTGATTTCTCAGTACTTCTGTATACAGTAGTGTTCAAATCAGTGTAGCTATATTTCATGTGATGAGAGAACTTTCAAAAATCCTTCTAGCTTTTAAAAAATAATACAGCTGGGTGTGGTGGCACATACATTTAGTCCCGGGTTTCAGGAGGATCAGGTAAGTGGATCTCTTGATTTCTAGGCCAGTCTGGTCTACAGAGCAAGTTTCAGGACAGCCAGGGTTACACAGAGAAACCCTGCCTTTGGAGTGAGGTGGAAACCAAAACAAGAATAATTGACATTATTAACATCTATAGTCACCTTAGTGTGCCATAGCTCAGTTATCTGAACTTTGTGTAAATTTTTTTACAGTACACCTCCTCAGACTCCTATAATCACCATTTTTATTCTCAGTGTTTGTGAAATAACCTCTCCAGCCCTTTTGAAAACAGTTTTGAGACAGGGCTTCATGTAGCCCAGACTGACCTTGAACTTACTGTGTATCCAAGAATGAACTTGAGCCTCTGATCCTTTTGCTTCTATTCCTTGTGCTGAAATTGCAGGTATGGTTACCATACTCAGTTTATTGTTCTGGGGATAGGCCTTGAGGCTTCATGTATGCTAGGTAAGCACTCTACCAATCGAACTATATCCTCAGCATGTTTTTTAAGATTATCAATCATTATGAGCTCTGTGGTGGTGGCACACGCTCAGGAGTCAGATGCAAGTGGAGCTCTGTGGCACACGCTCAGGAGTCAGATGCAAGTGGAGCTCTGTGAGTTCGAGACCAACCTGGTCTACGGAATGAGTTCTAGGACAGTCTAGGCTATACGGAGAAACTCTGTCTTAAAAAACTTAAAAAAAAAAAAATTAAGAGTATCACTGTGTAATCCTGGTTGGCCTGGAGATTTGCTATGTAGGCTAAGCTGACTTTGAGCTAAAAATTGTCCTATCTCAGACCCAAATGCTAGGGTTGGATGAATATCTCATGACATTCATTTTGTCTTTTCTCTTTTAAATTTTGTTTTGTTTTGTTTTGAAGACAGGGTTTCTTGGTGTAGTCCTGGCCATCCTGGAATTCTCTTGTCCAGAATTGCCTTGAACCCAGAGATCTGCCTGCCACAGTCTCTCGAATGCTGGAATTAAAGGCACGTGCCACCATCACACCAGTATATCTTGCATAAAATTCTCCTAAGGGGGGTAAAAAGCTGTTTATAAAAATGAGACTTGAGGGCGTAGAGGGATGGCTTAGTGATTAAGAGTACTGGCTGTTCTCGAAAAGGACCTTGGTTTCATTCCTAGTACTAACAGATGGCTTACAGTCTTCTGAAACTCCAGTTCTAGGGGATCTGATGTACTCCCCTGACCTCCTTGGGCACCAATAATGCACCTGGTGTATATGCATACACACAGATAAAACAGTCACACTCATAAGAATAAATAAATCTTAAACTAGGCAGTGGTGGCATATGCCTTTAATCTCAGAGACAGGCAAGTCTACATACAGAGTGAGTTCCAGGACAGGCTCCAAAGCTAGAGAAACCCCATCTTGAAAAACAACAACAACAAATCTTAAAAACAAAAAACAAAAACCACCAAACTGACAGAGAAATACAATGATTTAAACTTAATTTCTAAGATGTGATGGTCTGGGTGTGTATGACGGTATGGAGCCTTCTGTGTGCAAAAAGCCTCCATGCTAAAAGTTCATATTAAAGTACTGGGATTCTATATCAATTTAAAACTTGTAGGAAGAAACAAGGCTATCAAGAGGATGAGAAAACAAGACAGGCTTCGAGAAAATATTTGCAGAAGACATCTTATAAAAGACTTATTTTAAATATAAAAAGAACTTTAAAACTTCACAGTAATAAGAACACTGATTAAAACTGGTTAAAAGATGTGAATAGATACTGTACCAAAGAAGATATCCGTGTGATAAATGAGTATGTTACAAGGAGATGTCCAGTGTAAAGAATTGCAGATTCAATTACAAATGGACAGTCCTGTACACCTACCAAGATGGCAGCTTCAGCAAACAATGCAGTGATGTGGGCAGGCTCATGTGTTGATCGTTATCCCACATTGCACCACTGTCCTGCAGGGTGCATCCTACAGTGCTCTCCTGACCTCCTTGGGACGGGGAGATTGTGACTTGTGCAAGGCAGGAGAAGAATGACAACTCTTTAGTTTTGCTGTGAAGTGAAAAACTATCCTAAGACCTACTGACTACTAAAAGAAGAGATTGTTGAGCATGGGTGAGGAGGCCTGGGCTTCACCTACTCATCACCAAAAAGGAGGGATAGCAAAGAAGAAAGGGTAGACTGGGAGATGGTTCAGTGGGTAAAGCTCGGATACCCAGCATCGGTGTAAGTAGTTGGTATGCCTGTAATCTCAGCTGTTTGAATCCCCAGAAAAAGCTGTTTAGTTAGACTTGATGAATTTTTGACTCTCTGTTTAAGTTTAGGTGCTTCTATATATAAGGTAGAGAGCAGTGAAGAACCTCTGGCTTCCATTTGCACATGCACACACATGCAAACACACGTGCCTACCTCACCTTTCCCAAGAGGAAGAAGTGGAGCACGAGAAAGACACCTGACATCAGCCTTTGACTGTCACATGTAAGCACATGGATATATGGTCCCTTGGTTTTCTTTATAACTGTGGATGCCTTTTAAGCAGTGGCTGTGGCTAAGCAGGGGTTCCGAAGCAATTGATGCAGCCTGAGAGGTTCTGTTCCATCAGCCACCGACTCTTTCACAGCTACTAAGGGAACTTGCCTAAACCTCTCTCCCTCTAAAGAACTCAAGATTCAAAGGTTGAGGTGGAATTCTGCTCGCTCAGAGAGGCTGACTAGCAAGTAGTTAACCTCCCTTTGCTTGTATCTTATTTCTGCTTAGTCTCCAGTTAAGAACCCTGGCTACATGTGGTTTCTCCCTACCACTTCCTGTCAGCCACTTGTTGACTCACCTTCCTGCTCTCAGGTTAATTTTATTTAATCAAACAAATGTAACAGATCTTTACATTGTTAACAAAAGCAGTAGGAAAAAAACCTGCAACTTTAAAATATTCCACAACAGTCCCTCACAGACAGAAAGACACATATATACCACACGCACAACACACACACACACACACACACACACACACACACACACACAGAAGGAGGAGGAGGAAACACAAGGGTGATTACTATGCTTGTGCTTGGTGTTTAGTTCAACCTAATAGTGTAAGGACCAGAGTTAAATGTATACATGAGAGCTCAGCAGAGGAAGGGGCCTCTGATCAGTACCTATTTACTCTGGGAGGAGTTAGAGTGCTGAACACTCTGAGTACCAGTGCTTTTTCGTACTTAAGACAATAGCATTATTAGTAGTAAGTGGACATTTTAGGGATGGCATAGTTAGCAACCTCCAAGTGACATGATCTGAACTTCATGAATACTCACGATTTACTTGGTATTTCCATGTGCTCTCTTTCTTTTTCTGACCATATCTTTAGAAGTTTTCACCTTCTTTAATTTGTTTTTCTGTTCTATAGAGTGGATTGAGGTATTATTAAAAAGTAAATGGAGGCTGGAGAGAGAGATGGGTCAGTGTTTGAAAACGCTGGCTGCCCTTCCTGAGGACCCAGGTCCAATTTCCAGCACACACATGGCAGCTCACAACTGTTTGTACCTCCAGTTCCAGATCTGATGTCTTGAGCACTCATGCACATAATATAGAAATAACATTAAAATACAAATATGTTCAGAACTCTTTTATTTACTGTACCATTGTCTCCTAGCAGAAAGGAAAATTTTCTGTTTAGCATTTATTGACAGACACAATTAAAAACTTGTTTTCCGTGTGAGTTAAAATTTCTAAACACATTGGTTCTCTCTCTTTTTTTTTTTTAAACTAAATCTCTGATACTCCCCCCCCCCCCCCCCCCCCCTGTACCACCGCACACTCACAGGACAGAGTTTCTCTGTGTTGCCCTGGCTGTCCTGGAACTTTCTCTGTAGATCAGATTAGCCTTGAACTCCAGATCCACCTTCATTTGCCTCCTAAGTGCTACGACTAAAGGCGTCCACCTCCATGCCTGGCTCAAGCCCTGATGTTTTAAATATATGTATTTTAAACTTAAGATTTAAACATTTGAAAATGAATTTTTTTGCAGTCAGTGTTTTACCTTCATGTGTATCTATGTACCAAGATCCCTTGGAACTGGAATTACAGTGGTTGTGAGCTGCCACATGGGTCCTGAGTATCACACTCAGATTTTCTAGAAGAACAGCCAGAGGTCTTCCAACCCCACCCTGATATTGTTTTGGATGTATTCCTTTATCTACTCAACTCCCCACTCTTTTGATACAGAATCTCATTTTGCCCAAGCTGGCCTCAACTTCTGTTGTGGTAGAGGCAGGCCTTGAACTCTTCACCCCCCTCCCTTCACCTACCAGAGGTTTGGATTATACTGGACCCTTCCCTTTTACATCACAGTGCACAGTGTCTTATATAAGTAAATACCTTTGCATGGCTTTTCTTCTTGAAGAAGTTATTTAAGATGCACATCTCATTAATAGGTAGCAAAATTAACAAAAATCTTTTAGTAGCATTTGGTCAAATTTGGCTGTTTGTAACTTGCATGTATTGGCTATATATAGTTTATTTTCCAGGAACTATTGACTGTGTCTTTTTGATTGAAGAGCTTGAAAACCTGACAGAAGCTACTTTTACTAACCTTCTAGAAAAGAAAATTCACGTACTAGAGAAATGCTTGCAGATAATTACAGTGGGTTTCTGTATTTAAAACATCCATTTAACAATTTTGTATGTGTTTATATGCATACATGTATTTGTGTCTCATGATGCACATGTCCAGTTGAGAGGACAACTCAATAGTTCATCCTCTTGTATCATGTGGCTTCTGGGCGTTGGAAACTAGTTGTCAGGATTGGTGGGAAGCACCTTTATCTGCTGAACCTTCTAGCACAGTGGTTCTCAAACTGTGGGTTGTGAACTCTTTGCTTTGGTGGTCGAATGACCCTTTCACAGGGGTCACCTAAGAGCATCTGTATATAATAATAGCAGAATTACACTTGAGAAGTAGCAATGAAATAATTTTATGCTTGGGGTTTGCCTTTGTTAGGGCCTCTGTTGCTACGATGACACTTCATGACCAAAAAAGCAAATTAGGGAGGAAAGGGTTTATTCAGCTTACACTTCTACTTGCTGTTCTTTACTGAAGGAAGAAGTCAGGACAGGAACTCAAACAGGGCAGGGAGCTGGAGGCAGGAGATGATGCAGAGGCCATGGAGGAGTGCTGCTTACTGGCTTGCTTCTCATGGCTTGCTCAGCCTGCTTTCTTATAGAACCCAGGACCACCAGCCCAGGGATGGCACCATCCACCATGGGCTGGGCCCTCCTCCCTTGATCACTAATTGAGAAAATGCCTTACAGCTGGCTCTCATGGAGGCGTTTCTTCAACTAAGGGTCCTTCCTCTCTGATGACTCTAGCTTGTATCAAGTTGTCAAGTTGACACATAAAACTAGCTAGTTCAGGGCTCACCACAATATGAGGAACTGTATTACAGGGTTGCAGCATTAGGAAAATTGAGAACCACTGATCTAGCAGGTCTTCTATACTTTTGCTGGCTGGGGCATGAATGTTGTGTCCAAGAAGACCAGAAGAGGGTGTCAGATCCCCTTACACTAGAGTTATAGGCAGTAATAAACCACTTGAACTGAGTGTTGGAAACTAAAGTTGGGACCTTCTATAAGAGCACTATGGGTTGAAGCATCTTTTCCAGCCCGTTAATAGTTTGTTTTGTTTTGTTTTTAAGTCTGTGGTGTAGAATAAGATGGATAAAAAATTTCCAGTATATTAAAGCATAACATTCCTAGTCCTTTTAACCATTCAAAGCAGGGTTTTATTATAGATGGATCTTTATTGTGCAGATCAGTGTGTATATCCTAATATCCTGGGCTCAATTAATGAAGTTTTATTTTCATTTAAAATGTTCATTATGTCGTCATCTTATTTCACGTGATTGAAACATATTATCTTTAACATTCTTACCAGCCTGAGATTATAGTTAGTAGTAAAGCTGTTGCCTAGCATAGGTGAGTCCTAAAGTTCAATGCCTATTATGGGGTGGAGGTGTGGCAGTTTATACCAAAGAAGGTTTGTCTTTTACAGACTTTCTGGTTAGCTTCATCTTTGAGCAAATGCTTAACAAGCTGTGGATGTTTCAGTTAATATTTGTTGAGTGAATTGCTCCCTAATCCCTTTTTGCATCTGAAGCTGCCTGACAGGTTTGACCACCTCTTGTTCTGATGTGAGCCTGTGGGGGTGGGGTATTGCTCCATACTTAAGTAGTACTCTTTTGGAACCTAAGCAGGACATTTGAGGGTTACTAATGTTAAATTTAATTATACAAGAGCAGTTTCAGATAGTGTCCAACTTAAGATGACTCAATCTACTTCTTAACTTTATAATAATGTGAAAGCAATAAGCATTCTGTGGAAACTGTACTTTGAATTTTGAGTTTTGATCTTTTCTTGGAGGCTAGGGATATATGTGGAAGAGTGCTCTTGGGATCCTAGGCAGTAGAACCAAGTAGCAGATCTAAGTCAGCCAGGAAATCCCCCCAATACTCCACAGAGATTGCCAACCACTTATTAAATTAGTTGAGATAATCAAACGTTAGTGTAAAACAGAGTTTGCATTAGATAATTTTGCCCAACTTGTACATATCTGTAATTGCATTTAAGAAACACCAAGCTTATGGGCATGGTGGTTGCATGCCTTTAATCTCAGCATTTAAGGCAGGTGGATCTCAGTGTGTCCAGGCCAGCCTGATCTCAGGGCAGCCAGAGCCATCCTGTGTGAGACCTTGTCTCAAAAAATCATAAGTGGTGTTCTTCAGCACCACACATAAGTTGTGATTTAGGTAGATTCTATGCAAAATCAAATAGCAATAAATTTTATTTTCAGGCATATAACAGGAGTAAAATGTTTACTAACTACTATTGATCTAGTATTTGAAAACTGGCTTTGCTGCTGAGAGTATTATTAAAAATTATAATAATTAGTAAATTATAAAATACATTTAATTAACTATCAAATTATGTCAAATATATTTTGCAGGCATCAAAATCAAGATACTTCAAGTCGTAAAAGTGATAGCCATCTAAAATTTTGTTCAGATGACTGAAGAACCTGGAAAACTGTTGATGTTGATTCATAATACACTGCTATCATTGGTATTTTCATATAAATATGCATATACACACAGATAAATAGATTTTTTTATATATATATACATATACACACTCAACAAATATTAACTGAAACATCCACAGCTTGTTAAGCATTTGCTCAAAGATTAAATTTGACTCAAAGATGAAGCTAACCAGAAAGTCTGTAAAAGACAAACCTTTGGTATAAACTGCCACACCTCCACCCCATAATAGGCATTGAACTTTAGGACTCACCTATGTTAGGCAACAGCTTTACTACTAACTATAATCTCAGGCTGGTATGAATGTTAAAGATAATATGTTTCAATCATGTGAAATAAGATGACGACATAATGAACATTTTAAATGAAAATAAAACTTCATTAATTGAGCCCAGGATATTAGGATATACACACTGATCTGCACAATAAAGATCCATCTATAATAAAACCCTGCTTTGAATGGTTAAAAGGACTAGGAATGTTTCAACTAAGAGATAAATAGATGTAACACACACACACACACACACACACATATGTGGAAAATATATCTTAATTTATCATATTGAGGAGGAGTGTACACAAAATGAAGCCATTGATCTAAAAACATTAACCTGATATTTTTTTTCATTTGTATAAGAGTAACATACTGTTAAATATGTAAGGTCTTATCTCTGTGGGGTTGATACAGAAACTAATAAAGTACTTCCCAAATAATGAAAACAATAGCAACAAACCTTTAGTTACATAGCAATTCTAAGGACAATTTGGGATGCATAAGGATTTGTCATATACCACCCCCCCCCCCACCTCCCCCCACCCCTGCCAAAGACTTAGAGATTTTACTTAGTGGTAGACTTGAATAATTAGTGGACTGGAACCCAATGGTTTAATTCCTTAGCACAGAAAAAGTTATGATAAGTGAAATAAACCTTACAGAGAAAGATAAATACTTTATTATTTCACTTATGCGGAATTTAAAAATGTTGAACTCACATAAACAGAGCAAAAGGGCTTAGAGAGATGCTTCTGCAGTTATGAGATCCTCCTGTTCTTGCTAAAGTCCTGTGTTCAATTCCCAGCACCCACATTGGGCAGCTCACAATCTCTAGTAACTCCAACTCAGGGGGATCTGATACCCTCTTTTGGCCTCTTTGGGCACCTGCACACATGTGTCATACACTCCCCCCACCCCACACATAAATTCAACAGCAAAAGAAACAGTATAGAATGATGGTTCCCAGGGAGTAGACAGATCTTTGTCAAAAAGTTTAGACTTTCAGTTATAAACCTTAAATTTATAAAATTATTATCAATTATGTTTGAATAAAGATGAAATGGAAAAGTAAAATGTAAAAATGTGCTGCAGTTGATAATACAAGATTAAACATTGTTGTCTTAGGGTTTCTCTCTTGTCCACAGTCTAGAGACAGCTTATTCCGGGTTCATAGTTCATGTGAGCTGAGAAATTTCTTTTGTAGTTTCACAGGCAGTTTAAATCAGCCTTGAAATCTTTTCTTGAATGATTAACTATACTTCTGGCTCTTCAAGTCTTTTCTTGAAAAACTTCCTCCTTCTTTCAGTTCAGATGCATAGAAAATAGGGATCAGAGATGATTTTAAGTCCTCATCTGTTCAGAACTTCAAGGGGAGAGAAAGTACCTTTGTGTGTGTTCATAGTGTTCACAGGTTGGTTTTAGGTTTTCTCTTGCTATGTCAATTGGAGAAGAAGCATTGCCATGTCTTCCACCTACTGTTTCTGATGCTTGGTATTTTAGGGAGGAGAGAGATTGCTCCTTGAGAGGACATCTCTCTACCTGGTATCAGAGTTTCTCCTTTTGTCTTAGCGTTGTCACACTGTTAAAGAACCTCTTCATGAGTCACAGCTCCACACTGAAAATGGCTTCCTTTCTAATGTATGCTATTGGTAAGGCTTTTAAAGATTTCTGTGGTTACTGAGAAAGTAATTAATGGAGCAAAGTCGCATCTGCCAAGAGAATATCTTAAATCCTGGACTCTGCTGATCTGTCCTGAGATGTACTCTAGGCCAAGTGTGTTTTTAACTACTAAAAGTTACAGAACTTTAGTTTAAAAAATTAGTGAGGTGATACCCTGTCTATTGAAGAGTGGGGTTAGTCAGAGCTGTTAGTGGTAGAGTAAGAATTTTGTACCCTGTTGAGCCTAATGAAGCAGTGCTTTCCAAAGCTGACAGAGCCTCGGATACAGCCAGGGAACTTTTTAAAAATAAGGACCCCTGGGTTCCACATACTCACCATAAGTTGGGGGAAAGGCTTAGAAAATATGTTATTTGAAGGTTTTCTATGTAGTCTTGGAATTGCCTACAATTGTGGCTCCAAATAATAACTTGTATATTTATGGGAAAGCCATAGATAGCACTTACTAAACTCTAAAAGGGTTGGTGTTCTCAAATACGCTAACACTACAATCGTCCAAGAACTTGTTAAAGCATAGGCATCTATGCCTTACTCTCAGCTTCTGTGTCTGTAAGTCTTTCACATGCCCAGGAATTTGCATTTTTTCTTAAGACTCAATAATTTATTTATTTATGTTAACTTTTTGTTTAATGCCAAATGCCATTTATTGGAATTTGCATTTTTAAACTATTAATAGTTCTTTGGTTGATGCTACTAGACAGGAGGACTGTTTTGAAAAACAACAGTTCTAGGCCTTGGCTAACAGTGTACTTTCAGCATCAAGTTCTGGCAGCAGAGTAACCTTTCAGAATGCTTATCAATTAATAACAGTAATAAATAGAAACATAAGCAACTCATTCTAATTGTCACTGCATGAAGGAAAAGAAAACTTATTTTTAGCAAAGGAAGTAGCAGAGCAAGAACCCACAGGCAGTTTTTAAAGTTGACCTACTAACACAGTTCAGCTTCATGAAGAATTACTTCTACATATTGTTTGTAAGCTTGAAGCCTTGGGTTTTTACCCCAACCTCAGAAAACGGAAAGAGAGACTGAGATGGAAGCGGCGCTTATGCTTTTGAGGCCTAGTAGAAGCAATATGGCAAGTGACCCCTCTGAGTGAGTGCGTGCGTTTGTAAAATGCTCAGTAAAAACTCAGAGGGTGGTTTTAGTTTTTTGATTTCTACACTAAAATTTGTAAACTTAAGTAAAGTTCATGTTTCCATGACAATAAACTACTGTACAAAGTTAAAATTTGGTTTAATGAAAGATTTAGAATCTCTGAGATAAAGAAATCTGAGAAAGCAGGTGGTAAAGGTGTTAATACTTGGAAGCCTTCAAATTCTTAACGAAAAGGCAATGGTTAAAAAGGTATAAAGTAATCTAAATCCACAGGAATCCTAAAGTTTTTGCCCAGTCTGTTTAACAGACCATATGGACGTTGAAGAAAACTAGGGCTATGGAATAAGTCTTTATTATAGTCCCTGAAACATCTCATTGTGAAAATAGATGTCTTAGTCCAAGCTTGTGGGATGCACAGTGAAGTGATTGTGGAAACTTGGAAAATAACTTTAGTGAAAGTTTTAAACTGAAAAAGGGCAATGAAATGAGTCATATGTAAACATAATGACAAATATCCTCTTCTGAGGATGTATACTTGATAAGAATCAAGGCCATTTATTTCAGAATTAACTTCACTTTATTCTGATTTTATAATTATTACCACTTTAAAAAATTATTTATTTGTACTTTATGTCCATTGTTGTTATGCATGCATGTATGTCTGTGTGAGGGTGTTGGGTCCCCTGGAACAGGAACTAGAGACAGTTGTGAGTTGCCATGGGACTGCTGGGAATTGAACCCAGGTCCTCTGGAAGAGCAGCCAGTGTGCCTAACCACTGAGCCATCTCTTCAGCCCCCTAATATTAGCATTTTAACATATGCTTTACATGTATGGTTGTGTTGATGTTTGTAGATTTCTTAGCCCCATAAATTATAATTAGTTTTTTTATTGCTAAGAGATAAAAGATCTGCAGATCACAGAGATCCATCCTGCATACTTTCCATGTGGTTTGGTGTCTGTTACTTGAGACAGCCTTTATTTAGCATTTATTTATTAATACATTTTGAAATAGGATTATGCTACTTTGTGTTCTGCTACCAATATAATATATGAACACGAAGCAGTCTTTTCTGCTCGTTTGTAGTATTGGTGCTTTTGAAAAGTTTGATTTGATAGTGTTATTTGTACTCTTAAAGCACTAAATAATTTGAAGAAGAAAATAGTAGAATCTTAAAGTAATTTATAAACAACTTCTCATCTGCACCAAAAGTGGGATTTTTATTCAGTGACAAAATTGAAAAGTTTTTATCTAAATCTTTTTTTTTCCCTTTTGATTTTTGAGATGAAGTCTTTTAGTGTAGCCTTGGCTAGTCTAGAAATCATTCTGTAGACCAGGCTGGCCTCAAACTCAAGAGAGCCATCTGCCTTTCCCTCCCAGTACTGAAATTAAAGGTGTGAACCACCACACCCCACTTTTGTATGATTATTAATGGTTTTAAAATTATATTTGTTTCCTTCTGTCTTCTTCAGATACATGTATTGGCTTCCTGTTTTCAGACTCTCTAAATTTCTTCTAGATTAGCTGGAAATCTAAGATTCTCTTACCCGATACTTAGGTAGCTAGATTTGTGAAATACAAATGTAGGACATAAATTTTTCTTTTCTTATTTTAAGATAGGTTCTCACTATGTAGTGTTGGCTGGCCTGGAACTTGATACGTAGACCAGACTGGCCGATAACTCTTAAATATCCACTTGCCTTTGTTTTCCATGTGCTGGGATTAAAGGTGTACACCATCTTGTTCTCAAGCTTTCCTTTATTAAATTTAGGGGTGAATCCTTGTGCTGGTTGTTCTGGTTTAGTTTTTTGAGACAGGTTGCCACTTTAGCCCAGTTTGGCCTAGAATCCAATATGTGTGAGCTCAGTGTTCATACGCCGTCCTGTCCCAGCCTTCCAGGTGCTGGGATGTTCACAGGCATCTGCTCCCATGCCCAGCCCTTATTTGTTAGCTTGAAGATGGTTATAAGATCAATGAAGGATGCACATCCCAGATTAACACTGCTGGTAGTCAATACCTGTAGAACTATCATCAAGCCCATAGTGCATTGACTTGCCCTTTGCAGGATATGTTGATAAAAAAAATTTGTTAAAGTCAGGCTTTCAGTATCTTAGTATCATATTCCTCCATTTAAAGTTCAAAGGTTAACGTTTAATACAACAGATGGCAGAACACTTTGCTCTCTGCCACTCCATGCCAACATCATGGAAACAATATAGTTATTTCATACTGTCTTACAGTATAAAAATTACTCTGCTTCCAGAGTACTGTGATTCTTACTGCCACAGCCTGCAGAGTTATGTTGAAAGGAAATTAGTAAAGACTCACTATTAGGAGGCAGAAGGACTAATCAGGATAATTCTGAAAGAGAAGTTTGAGGTGAGAAACTCTTACACAATTCTAGAGTGTCAGAGTGTGTGTCTCACTATTAGAATAGAGCCTAGAATGGACTAGAGGTCATTGAGAAAGTATGAGGTACTAGGTTTGATTGTCCAGCATCTTAAAGAAAAACAAAAGTCTAGAAGGAAAAGATTTGTTTTAATTACAAATTCAGTTGTAATATAGAATTTCAAGACAATTATTAGTGTAATCTTTGACAAGATAGCTGCAAAATGCTGTTATCAAGGGTTTAGTGTGACTGAAGGAGGGGTACCAATTCTCCAAGTCAATTTTTAACACTTAAAATAGTATGTTATAATCACTGATGTGTGTCTTCCAAAAATACCCTAAATTGTGCTACGAAAATGGCTTGTCTTTAATTTATCTTTTTATCATCACAGCCAAGCCACACAAGACCCCACATAGATTGCTTGACTGAGTGTTCTGCTACATAAGGGAGAGGGTGAGGTGAGCTAAATCTGTGTGTGTGTTCACAGGTATGTGTGTATAGAGTAGGGAGTCTTCCTTGATGGTTTTTCTGCCTTATTCTTCAAATCAGTGTTTCAATCAAACTCAGTGCTTGCCAATATCGTTAGACTTCTCTGAGGATCCCCTCTCTAATATCAGAGTTAGAATTACAGGGGAACCAGCCACACACCTGCCCTTTACATGGGTTGTAGAACTCAGTATCTCTTGCTTTCTTGATAAGTGCTTTTTTAAATAGCTAAGGTGAGTTCCCTGCTAGAGAGAGGAAGTAAGAAGATGAGCTTGTATTTTCTAGAAATAAATGTAGAGCTCAATCTAAAGGCATAAAGCTATATTCTACAGCCTTTGCATTGTGTACAGGATCTATATATGGTGAGTAAGGAAATATTAGTCCTTTGGGTATTAGTATACAGGAATTTTGCACTTACATATTTTCATAGATAATATAGAAAAAAGTATGCCCTACTGAAAAATATTTGCCAGAATCTAGTTAGACATGTAAGGCCGTATCTAGTTGAGGTCCTTGTAACTATTCTTGTTCATCTGTTGTTTTTTTTTTTTCCCCTATGAATATGTCTTTGTTTGGTATTTTTGTTTTTTGTTCGTTTGTTTTGTTTGTTTTAGAGACAGGGTCTTACTGCGTAGCTTGCTGTTCTGGAACTCACTATGTAGACCAGGCTAGCCTTGAGCTCACAGAGATCTACTTGCCTCAGCCTCCTGCTAGTATCTTTTAAAATAGTTGGTAATACTAGGCCATTGAACACAGAAGAGGTCTATTCCCTAGTAATCTCCCCTTGATTCTCACGCTGACAGAAGGTTTTGCTGTTTTGGGTTTCTTTTCTAGTCTTTATTGTTGGAGAAATCCTGAGGATTTCACTCTTCCCTATGTATAAAGGTGTAGGATTTACTTTTACAGACCAAGCTGAAATGTCACTAAAATGCCCATTTAACCCTTCATTGCATTTACAGCCTTCTTACATTATTGGAAAGAACAAATTTTCTTTGGAAAGCCAGACAGTGTTGCCTTCCTTTTAAAAAGCCTCTGTTTACTTTCTCACCTCTGTTGATTTATTCAGCTTGTAACCTGGAAACCAGCTAAAGGGGAAGGAAGTCAGAGATGTGTATTTCTGGGCAGTAACTGGAGTAGTTTCCTCTTCCTCTAGCTGGGTTCAGCAGCTAGAAAAGGCTTCTTATCCTTCACCAGAGGGCAGGGTGGGGGTTGATGAGCTCCTCACTTTCTCTGTCTGATCTGCGTTTCCCATTCCTGATAAGCTTTAATAATAAGAGAATCAAGGAGACTTGGTAAGACCTAGCAGCTTTCTATATCATCACTTCACTGGTTTTGTGGGTTTTTTTTGTTGTTGTTGTTGTTGTTGTTTTTTTGTTTGTGTTTTTTTATTTTTTATTTTGTTTTTGTTTGGTTTGTGTTTTTTTATTTTTACTTTTTTTTTGGTTTTTGTTTTGTTTTGTTTTGTTTTTTCAAGACAGGGTTTCTCTGTGTAGCCCTGACTGTCTTGGAACTTGCCCTGTAGGCTGGCCTCAAACTCAGATACTTACTTGCCTTGCTTGGCCTCTTGAGTTGCTGGGATTAAAGGTGTGTGCCACCACTGCCCTGCTACTTCACTGTTTTTTAATGTGTGTTAGAAATTTGTTAGATTACAAGAACAAACATATTAATGTATTTACAAACATGTCAAATGCCAGTTCAATATTTAGTAGTATCCTGTTGCATGTCACCAGCTGCTTGTATGTATCGCTGTGAGTCTTTGTTTTCTATCAAGAGTTGTCTAGCTAAGGTTGCTAAAGACATCTTTTTACTTTATTTCAACATTGATACTGTTTAAAATATGTTTAAAATGACTATTTGGTTCCTCAGTAATGGTACTAGTTATTTTGATTTTATCTTAAGAAACATGGATGGTTGACTGTGGCAGTTGGGTTGATCCTGTGGTTCTTTGTGCTGTTGCTTCTGTTGGAGTCTGATAGTGCTTGGGCAGCATTTAAAAAGTCGGTTGCATATATAATCAAACCTGAGTATTATTACAAGGTTAGTCCTGTGAAATACTAAACTTCGACTACTATGTGTTGTACGTTGTACAATAAAAAAGGTACTTAAAGTTTGATACTTAGTCACTAGGTTCGAGGCCATCCAGGTCTACAGAGAAAGTTCCAGGACAGGCTTCAAAGCTATACAGAGAAACCCTGACTTGAAAAACAAAAAACAAAACAAAATTTGATACTTAAATCCTTACCTTTATGAAACATTTGGTGGTTCTGTGTTGTTTGGGTCTCAGAAAGAGATTGCCTTATGTATCCCATTTGTTGTCCTGTGTAACATATATGACCTGTTTTCCCCTTCCTAAGTGTTTTCTATGTCATGGGAATGAATTATTAGGATTACATATTATAATTTTTAATCTCCACTTGAGAGCATTATTTCAAATACTTTATGCTAAAGTAACATTTTAGTACCATCCGTTACCTGTAAATTAAAGCATTTTATTTTAGCACCACCCATGCTCTACAAAATGAAGCCATATTTACTCCCATGCTTAGAGGAATCATTGTCTCTCCCTTCGGCTTCACTCCATGCCCATTCTTGGTTTTAGGGAATAAGGCTTCAGACTAGCCCAGGCTGGCCCTAAGTTTATGCCAATCTTTCTGTACCAGCCTCACAGTTGCATGTGTTTATAGTAAGTATGTTTCTTCATGTGATTCTTAAATGGAACTGAAAACATTTCAGGTAAATATTAACACTGAGGTCTCTCTGTGTCAGAAGCTACTATTTTATGTTATGAAGATTTAAAATTTGATTATACTGACAAATAAGTAGATATGACCTAGTAAGGGTTTAGCATGGAGGCACAAATCATATTTTACATCTCTGGTCTTTAGGTTATTGAGTAGCTGAAGTTAATGTTTCAGAATCACATAAGCCTCTGTTTATAAAATGAGAAAACACTGTTTGGTGGAGAAGAAATAAATGAGTAGCACATGTAATTTTAAGTCTTTTAACATTTACGGGAATTATAATATCTACCAATATAACCAAAGTATCAGTTTGATTATACAGTGTGGATTTATGATATATCTTAGCATGCATTTTCTTCAGACAGCACAAATCTTACTTCAGAGAACCACATTTTAGATGCTCCATAGCCACACACTTACTTCACTTAATGTTGTACAGCATAACCCTAGAGTTGTGAGCCAGCTTTCCCTTTGAACAGGGTGCTTCTAGATGGTTTTTATATCTTTTTTTTTTTTTTTTAGTTTATTATACCTATTGGTTTATTTTTTAAGATTTTGTTTTGTTTTTTTTTTTTTTTTTGTTTTTTTTTTTTTTTTTTTTTTTTTTTGAGACAGTGTTCTGCCTTCCTTTGTTGGCCTTGAACTCGAAGCAGTCCCCTCAACCCCATGTGTGTTGATATTACAGACCTGCACCGCCACATCAGGTGCTTGTCTTTTCTTCCCCTTTGTTTGTTAGTTTGTTTTTGGAGAGACCTGGTCTTGGGCCAGACTTTCCTTAAACCCCTAGGTAGCTGAAGATGACCTAGAACCCCATCATTGTATTTCTGCTTCTCAGGGAGAGAATGAACCATGCATGAACCAGGTCACTCAGCTTCACAGTTTTTAAAATCCTGTTTCTCCTGAGGTTTTTTTTTTATTAATACTTACTATAAGACAAAATAAGTTTTTCTTTTATTTTTGAGATTATAATTACAGCATTTCCCTTTCCTTTCTACAAACCTTTTCATATTTCATCCATCATACAAACCTTATTGCTATATTTCAGATTCATGGCTTGTTTCTTCATTGATATTGCATGAATGTATATGGTTTTATATGTACACACACACACACACACACACACACACACACACACACACACAAACACACACACATTCCGGAGTATAATCTGCTCGGTCTGTATAATGTTACATAGCAAAATAATTTTTAAAAGCCCAAGCCACAGTTTTTAAAAATAGCTTAATGATAAATGCTCTTTATTTTTGCCAACTTGATATTACATATTTTTTATTTTATTTGCTTTCTCACCTTGGTAATTCTGGAAAACAAAAACTTTGTATTTGCTTTACGAAGGAGACAGTAAACTTGAGCTCTTGTCTCGCCACTAGTCTGTCTTTGTCTGTTGTTAAAATTATGAGCCAGTCTCTATGGCCGCAGCCAAATGAGTAATCACCAGTAATGTGACTCGTGCTGGAAGTGACTCCATCAGCACCTGTGACGGGGGATTAGTTACAGTTTACAGAGCACCGCCTCTTCCCTTCTCTCAGTGTGCCCTAAGCCAAGTCCTCGTTCTCATTTGGGTGTCTGTGCTGTTGGAAGCGACTGCAGTGTGTTTCCATGCAGACAGTACAGTGGGAAAGCTTCCTCTAGCTAATGGATGGCTGTTCTCTTTATTTGGAGTATCTTACTGGTTATGTAAGCGACCTCGGGAGAAATTATCCTGACCCAGATCGGAGGATGCAGTAGTGCTTCAGTTGCAGGATTTCTTCGTCGTTAACACCACTGTGCTGATGACAAAGAGCAAGTTGTAATCCTCGTCACTGCCAGGGCTGAGCCGGGCAGACAGAAAATCGTCATTTGCTGCTTGGAGGCTTGTTAGGTTACAGCCTTTGCTTCGTTTTGTGGTCTTGGCTTTTCTTCCTATACAATGACGGCGCTGCAAGTGAGCTCAGAAATGCTTGGTTTGAAAGCCTTTGCCTGTGATTGCTTTTGAAGACTAAAGAAGTATTTATGCTTGATTAAAAAAAAAAAAAGAAAAATACTGCTCAAGAACAGAATGAAATGTCAGCTATATTTACTGACCTTTAAAGCCTTGGGCTTGGATTGCTGAGATTTAAAGATACTTTAAAATTCTCAAGAACTAAGTACGGTCTGTATTTTTCTGCTTCCTTTTTCTTTTGTCTTTTTTACATTTGGTTTTACTTCTTAGCCTTAAGAATTGAGGTCATTGCCTTTTATAGTTCTAGGCTCAGCGTTCTTAGTTTTAAGATTTCTAAAACTATTTAGAAAGAGGTTTATAGTGTTGCCGATAATTTAGTAACACTAAAAATTAATTTAAAAAACAGGCTTTAATTGTTTTAAGTATTTGGCAGAAGTGTTTAGACGACTCTGTTTTAAGGGAAGTAGGAGTATTGTTCTGTGAAGGTTTTGTGTTTTCCTTTTTTTTTTTTTTTTTTTTTTTTTTGGTGGTGGTAGATCTTCCCTTCCCCACCCCCAACTTGTTTTCTAACAGTATCATGTTTTCAATAGACCTGCTTGGGTGGGAATTTGGACTTTGTTCTTTCAAGTAGCTCCAGTCTTTTTACTTATTTATTTTCAGTTTGTAGGCTAAACCTTGACTTACA
Source organism: Onychomys torridus (assembly GCF_903995425.1). Taxonomy (NCBI): domain Eukaryota; kingdom Metazoa; phylum Chordata; class Mammalia; order Rodentia; family Cricetidae; genus Onychomys; species Onychomys torridus. The sequence continues at coordinate 49,060,318 of NC_050460.1, forward strand.
AAAGTGACCTAGATCATTTCTAGTTTCAGTATTTTCCTTTGTTGAGATTTAGACTTGTATTTTTGTAGTTATGAGCTTGATTTTTTTTTTTTTTTAACTTGAAAAGGGAATTCTTAAATGTTAACCGGAGATGGTTAGAAACTCTGACTGCAGACATAAACCCCATGAATTTCCTGTTAAGTACTGGATGGTGAGCTTTAATGTGTTTTGTCTGAGCAGCTGAGCTGTACTTGAGAACTGTAGATGATTTATTTAAAAAGATTTTTCGGGGAGGGCTCATCTGTTGGCCTCTTCCTCATGTCAATGGAATGTGGTGCAGCATGGAGCCCCAAACAGGATACAGTTGTCGAGCATTCTTCCTATAGCGCGGTTGGCCTTGCTGGAAATACAGGCTCTCAGCAGCGTTTATTTTTAAAGTTTGATTAACACTCACAGATGACATTAAGAGAACTCTTAATCCACTAGTAAAATGGAAAAAAGTATTTTGTTTCAACTAAATGTTCAATTTTAAGTTAGTATCTTTCATTTGGGTTTTTCAGGTTTTCAAGATTCAAGTTCTTTGTGATTAAGGCCATATTCTACTGGGCTTGCTTCCCCTTAGGCTGAGGAAGTTCCTCATAGAATGTCTTGAGTCCTGAATTAGTTATGCATGAGTTTTAGTTTCTGTACATGCCAGTGCATCTACAGCAGAGAAACTTTTACTACGGATTCATTCTTAAAGCACCAAAATCCATTTGTTTTCATTTTAATATGCACATGTTTAATTTTTGATGTGTTAGATATAAAAATTAACCTGGTTACATAGTTGATTGCCACTTGAAAAAAATAGTATATTTTAACTGTATTTTTCATGTTTGTATTTGTATTATTTTAATAAAGTAAATTTTTTACACTGGCACAGTTGGTAATTTAATATATTTTAATGTTTATTTAACAAACACTAGTCTCTGTTAGTTGAGGGTATATTTGTAATTTAAATGTAATTGTATATGGTATCATTTGTAAACCAGCCTTTTTATTTGTCATACATTATTTGACACCCAAATTTTACCAAAGGCTTTCAGTTAAATACCTTAAAATTTGAGGAATTATTTTATCTAGAAATTAAACCCCTCTCCAAGTTAATTTAAAGTTATTTAATTGTGTTAACTTGCTAAATTTCCCCTCTAAACCACTGGTCCACCTTGAAATGGAGAGCTCTTAGAAGATCTTCTCAGGAATGTTTTTGATATTATAAAATGACTGAGTCTCAGGAAATGCAAAACACCTGTATTATTTGCGTAAGAAAGAGGTACTTAGGACTAAGTTTACTTGTGTCAGATCCTGCTAAGTTGAATTGTGTCTTTAGCCACTTAGATAATTATCTTTTGTGTTTCGTTTTTTGTTAACCTTTATGGCTTGGCCTGAAGTGTTTGGAAAAGAAACAGATAGTGTCCAAAGATTGAAAGTCCTCTTGAGAAGGAGCCAGTGTTCATTCATTTACCAAAGCTAAACTAATAGAAGTGTAACATGAAAATTTTTCTTTGTAGAAATAAGTTAGTAGCTATTCATGTTATAAACTATTTCATATAATCAGATAACATGAACTTTTAAAAGAGTGAGTAAATTCTCTTATAAGTAATGATAGGTTTCTTTAGGAATCTAGGCCCAAGAAATAAAGAAAATTAGTATCAGTGGGCAGAATAGATATCCAAGCAATGTGGGAATTTTCTATTTTGAAAAATTAATTTCCCACACAAAATATTTTGATAAATATCTAGTACTTGAAAGGCTAGACTGGAACATAGTAGACAGTTATTGTAATTAGATTGAATTAATTAGAAGTGTTGAAAATAAGTGCAGCATACAAAAGAGGGGGTTTGTTTACTTTTATGTTTTTATTCTAGAGATACAAGGCTTCTTGTGCATGCTAATAAATTAGCACATGTTATCCTTTCTCTGAAAATTTTCAGTATCATTTCAATGAAAGAAAATGTTATTCACATAATTCATTGTAATGTAAAATAGAGTATAAATGAGGTATGTTTAAAATATTTATTTATTCTCATGTATTGATCAAGGTTATAGATTACAGGGAATCCATTTAAGTCCTGTTAGGAATTTCTTAAATGTAGACATTAACTCTTTAAGAAACACTTCAAACTAAAGATCTTGACCCCCCACACCCAGAGTATTATGTATTTAAGACACAAGAAAGGGCAAACACAAACACCAGCTTTAGGAATCCCAGAGACATCTATTGTCTCTGAAAAAAAGTTTTGTTTTGTGTCCAAATGGTAACTCAGGTTGACTTGTAATGAGGAAAGTCTCTCTGTGTGTGTGTGTGTGTGTGTGTGTGTGTGTGTGTGTGTGTGTGTGTGTGTGTATACCCGTCCGTCTGTCTGTCTCTGTGTTTAAAGCCCAGTTGGTTATTGCATTTTTTCAGGTTTTGATTCTTTTATAGGAAAGCCACAGGTTTTTTAAGACGGTAGAATTTTGTTTTCATTTTAAAGGTTTTAGAACAAGCAGTATAGATACGAGAATCCATTTCTGTGTTATTAAAGTTGACTCTGCTAAGAGTAAGAATGTGGTGAAATAAACACGTGTTCTTGTGTCTTCCTCTAACTTTCCCACCTCCTTACTGCAGTGTGATCTCAGGCTCACTTTTCACAGAGACAGGAGACTTGGCGGCCCAGTAGGCTGTGTGGTCGGCTGTGTGGTCGGCTGTGTGGTCGGCTGTGTGGTCGGCTGTGTGGTCGGCTGTGTGGTCTTTCTTCCTGACCTCTCTCCCTGCTGCCCTTTCTGCTCTCACTCTAGTAACTGGATCTGCATTTGTTCTTGGAGGGGGTGGTGGTGGTTGGTTTAGATCAGATGCTTCCTGCTCAGTATTCAAATTAGATGATAGCTTCTCTCTTGATGGTTTAGAGAAAAGAGGGCAAATATGTTTGACTTTTTCAGAAGCAGTTTCATTTTTTAGTGGAAAGCAGGAACATATACATGTATATCTGGTAGTCCCTGTTCAAAAATACATATCAGCTTAATACAGTGTAATTTTTAGCTTGCTTATTGTGGTTGTATTTAATTCCTTTTTAATGAATACAAAATAGTCTATGGTTTGAATAAAAGCATTACATTATATGCATACAGTTTTGACAATGATATTTAAACATGTATTCATATGTACCCTTTGTCATGCTTTGAGGATAAAACCAGAAAATAACCATTAGATTTTTTTTTTTTTTTCTTTTTTGACAGACCTTCAAACCATTGGTTGAGAACAGTATACCTAGTTCGATCACTGCAGTAGAATTCCTTATAGATAAGCAGCTGGATTTTTTAACAGAAGATAGTGCCTTTCAGCCATACCAGGTAAGAAACAACACTACTTTCAAAAGTTATTTTTTTATGAAACTTCATTCATAAACTTTGTTTTATTTCACATATTAGGTATATAAGGAAGCAAGTGCATTCAATATGTTTTGATTATAGCATAATTTATCAATTAATATGTGCCTGAGACCTTCCTGTGAATCAGGAAGGTTCTTGCTGTTAGGATTACAGGAATGAACATGGCAGTCTTTGTCATTCTGAATATTAGAAAAGAACTGGCTAGATACTTCTGTCTATTTCTAATTCTCTACAGGTGAGAGGCTAGGTCTATAAATGCATTTGAGATTAGTATTTACTTTGTGAATACATATCTTTTTTGTTAGCTTTCTTTTATTTAAGGAGTTGTTGGCTTTGCATTATTTGGAAATAAAACTCAGGGCTTTGATCAAGATAGTCACTTGTTTTCCCATTGAACTATATCAACAGCTCTTTTTTTTTTTTTTTTTCTTAAGAGGAAATTTTAAGTTGTTGGTAACTGTTTCAGTTGTTAGGAAATGTGTTTCCCAGTAGACAGTTAGATTTAAATTATGGGAGGAAACTCATCACAGGTATGAACTATTTGAGGTGATACATACCTATAATCCTACTACTTAGGAGGCTGAGACAGGGAGGATCGTTTTCAGGGATAGCCTGGGCAACATAGTAAAATTGTCTGAGAAAGCATCAAAGTATATTGCAAAGCGGGCAGTGGTGCTGGAGATATGTGTCAATCAGTGGCTGAGGACTGGAGTTACCAACACCAACATCAGGCAAGTCACAACTACCTGTAACCCCAGCTCTAAGGAAATCTAATGCCACCTTCTGACCTTTGCTGGTGCAGGCGTGTGGAATATATACACAGAGATGTACACATACAAAGATAGGTAAAAATTAAATCCTTTGTCTTTTAATAGCATAAAAGAGAATAGGTTTTTAATCTTCCAACTTACTAAGATTTTTAAATTAAAAGTTTATATTTTCATCATTGGACTTTAGCTTCAGTATTTTAAATATACACATTTGTTGCAAATACTTTTCTAATTAAATGTTTTAAGTAATACTATAACTTTATTAAACAAAAAATGAGGGAACTATGTTGGTTTTTCCCTGGTAAGTAGTGGAAAGTTCATTGCTGTCCTGTTTCATTTCATACTAGTTACTGTTATTCAGAAAATGAAGTGTAGAGCTGTTGTTTCCATGGGAAGAACAAGGATTTAAGTTACTGAGCAGTGAGTTGTGCTGAAGTTGTAATTGTAACACTAAGGGAATTGAAGTAGTACTTTTAAGTTTGCAGAACTAAGATAGCAGTTCCTTTTGTGTAAATATTGTTTCCTAATTTGAATCTTATATACATTTACATTTGTCTTTTACTGTCTTTTCTCTTCTTTACATAGTACAGTTACTGTTTTATTTTGTTGTTTGGTACTGTAAGCTTTTATTTCTGGCTTACATTTATGGCTAAAATTCACAGCAAATCCCAGTTGAGTAATAGAGGGGTTGGAACTTTCCCCTTGGATTTTATTTTGCTTTTGTGAGTGCTACCTTCGGACTCTGAGCCTTATTATCATTTGTTTCATTCTAAAAGCCTTTTAAATGTGCATATAGATGAGATAAAGAGTTTCTCCAATTCATAGTGTTTTCTTCCTGCTTGCTTTATTAGTACCGTGGAAATTTAGTTTGGATCTGAAGTATAATAGTTATATATTATATAATACTGCTTTTAAAAATAGAGTCTCAGTGGCCCAACTGCAACATGCTTGTTAAGAAGAGTGTGCTAACACTGGTGGGTTGCGCCGCCCCACTTCCCAACATTAGAGACATCTTTCAGCTTCTAGTTATTTGCTTTCTTTTTAATAACAAAAGCACAGGATCTAAAATTTCAGTTTGCTTGTTTGCTTGTGTGATTGTGCTTTTTCAGAAGTTATCTATACTGCTTTTCTAATAGATAGGAAAATCAGCCTGTGCTGATTTTTTGTATCTCTGAGGCGTGAGGTGACACCCTGGGGTTGCCCCTTATTTGACATTTAATAATTGATGTTTCCAAACAACAGATATTAACCTATGAGCACTTGACTTTTAGAATTTGTTAGTTTTATAAGAAAGCGATTATTTACAAGCAAGTGTTTTGCTTTTATTTTAGTTTATTTTTTTAGACAGGATTAACTCTATAACCCAGACTATCCTACAACCTATGAAGTTCATGTTTTAGCTTCCCCAGGGCTGATATTATTGTTTGTGTGCAACCTCACCTGATTACAAAAATTTTTATATTTAGTTTAGTTTTTTTTAAAAAAATCTTGTTAAAATTATCAGCATATTTCCTCCAGTTCATATGTTTTTAGCATGCAGAATAGACATATGTGATACAGGTCTAAGATGGTTTAACATCATTTCTCATAATTATTAAAATTAATGTGTAAAATATAGACACGTTTGGAGAAAAGAAAAACTACTGGAGTTTCTTTAATCTAAGAGACTTAATTCCAGAATTCTTTTTGTAATCCATCATCTAAGTAGCACCTATAATTCCTTGGCATCTTAAACGTGATGTCTGTTACTTCCTTGACTCTCAGCTCTACAGGGTAATAATGAATAAGTCAAAGGACTTTGGATACTAGCTTGCAGTTTATTGTCACGTCTTTTTCTCACTTTAAATTTCATGAAGCAATTTCTTTGTAATCAAGTTGGTAGTTATCTTTTAATAATGACTTAGGTATGGAGGAGGAGGGCTTATCTCTTCTTTAGAAATGGGGATTTTTTTTTTTGCATGTAATTTTTAGCCTATAGTAATGGGACTTAAGTTTCATTTAAAAAATTTTTCGAAATGATACCCCTTAACCCCAATCCCTGAATTCTCAGCATTCCGTTCTGTAGGAGTATGATTTACAGTTGTACAGCCCTTTTTCTTTTTTTTTTTTTTAATTTGTATTTTTTGTAAGTATAGTGGATGTTTTGCTTGCAGGTTAGGTATGCACCCAGTGTTCATGCAATGCCTGTGGAGGCCAGAAGATGGCATTAGATGCCCTGGAACTGGAGTTACAGGAAGTTAATTAGGTTCTAAGAGAGTGCTGGCAATCGATCTTCTACAAGAGCAGACAGTATTCTTAACCACTGAGCCACCATTCCAGACCCTGAAACCATCTCTCTCTCTCTCTCTCTCTCTCTCTCTCTCTCTCTCTCTCTCTCTCTCTCTCACACACACACACACACACACACACACACACACACACACACACACACCAACTTAGAATGAGAACATCGATAAAATATAAGGAAATGTTTAAAAGTAAATGACTTAACAGTTAGTACAAGTCCTTTCACTTGAGTTCATTGGTTTGCATTCTACCCTTTTCTGTGAATGATTTCAGTGTATCGAATATTAGAGTACATAGATTAAGTTACTTGCTCTGGTCAGTTTTTAGGTGACTTGAAAAGAATTTTAACTGGTGACAAAAATTGAATCAGTACTTCAGATATTACAATTAAATGCATTTTCATTAGGTCACAGTAGCAACGAACATCTTTGACATTGTTAATTTTATTCTGTTTTTCTTTTCCTGTGTACACAAAGGAGTTGTTTCCTTCTCTTAGTTTTCCTAGTTGCAGTTAATATTCTTTGGAGCAGAGATGGGGGAAAGAGACAGGGAAAACAAGTAGAGGACTGACTCCATTGTACCTATTGCTTTTTTTGCTGGGGGAAGGTGGTGGAGTGAGGTGGGCATGTCATTGCTTCTTTATTTGAAGCCTTTTGGTTGTATTATAGTTGATTTTGCTCCACTTGGGAATGTGATACAGAAGTTGATATTTTTCCAATTAAGTTTGATTGTACTTTTGATCAGAGTTTAGGTGATAAAGTCAGAACATTTAACTTTCAGCTTGATTTTGAAATTGGCTTGTCCTGTATTTGGCGAGTAGCCATGCACACACCTGCAGTTTTCAGTTTGGTTGCTTCATACAGGATATAGAAGAGATTAACTCTTGCCTGAGAATTGTATATGACTCATGAATTGAATATGATTTGATCTGCTTTGGTAGTCCAGTATTATCTAGGGATCACAATCCTGCTTTTTTCTTTCAATTGAAAATAGTTTTTTTTTTCTTTTTCTTATTCAGTATATCCTGATTACAGTTTCTCCTTCCTCTACTCTTCCCAGTTCTCCCCTCCCATCCTGATCCACTCCCCTTCTGTCTCATTAGAAAAGAAAAATAAAACAAAATAAAAGATAACCATCTCATCTTCCATCATGTTGCTCCTGAACCCTGAGGGGAGGGATTTGATGGAGACATCTCATTTAGAGCTGAGTGTTCCAAGGTCTCTCGTTCTACATATCGTATGGCTGTGGGTCTCTGCATTTGCATCCATCTGTAGCAGGAAGAAGCTACTCTGATGATGGCTAAACAGGGCATTGATCTGTGAGTACAGCAAAATCTCATTAGGAGTTGTTACTGCTTCTTTATTTTTGGACAGTAGTAGTTGGGTTTACCTTAGGTCTGTGGGCTATCTAGTCTAAGGTTCTTGGTCACACAAGCAGTGCTGAGTATGGGTTCCATCTCGTGGAGTGGGCTTTAAGGCAAATCAGATGTTGGTTGGTTACTCTCAAGCTTTGTGCCCCCATTGCACTAGCATATCTTATAGGCAGGCACTTGTAGATCAAAGGGTTTGTGGCTGGGTTGTTTAAAGTTTCTCTTTTGGTAGTATGCAGAGTACCTTCCTGTGCCAAGGACACTGGAATGTAGGAGAATGAATTGTGTAGGTGTTGTCTTCAGCAATGGGGTCTTGCCATCAGTTTATGGATAGCAACCTGTAGTCTTGACAACAGCCTGGGGTTGGTTGGGGATTCTCATGAGACCCCTTTAGCCAACACCTCAATTAGATGCAACCCAGTCCCCATACTGGAAGCTTCATTTGGTTACAAGAGATAGCCAGTTGGGGCTCAGACTCCCTAATTTTTTGGTGATTTCATTTAGATCACCTTCGTGTATGCATATATTTTAGAAAGCTTCTACTGTTATCAAGTTTCCATACTATCTCTCAGATGGCCCTTATTTTTAGCTGTCTCTCCCCATATTCCCTTCCTTGCCCTGCTCTTCTTTCCCCTCCCTACTTGTTCTTCCCATTCCAGCTGCTTCTCCCCAACTATTTATTCTGTTTCCCTTTCCTAAGGAGAGCTATCTGCCTGACTCCCTTAGTCCCTTATTCTGTACTCAACCTCCTGTGGTTCTTTGGATAGCAGCTTGGTTATCATCGACTTAACAGCTAATATCCACATATAAACGAATACATATTTGTTTTTCTGGGTCTGGGTTACCTCCATCAGGATGATTTTTTTTTCTTTCTATTTCCATCCATTTGTCTGCAGATTTCATTGTTTTAACAGCTGAGTAATACTCTGTTGTATAAACATACCACATTTTCTTTATCCATTTTTCTGTTGAGGGGCATCTAGTTTGTTTCCAGTTTCTGGCTATTATGAATAGAGCAGTAGTGAACATGGTTGAAAATTGTCTCTGTGCTAGGATAAATCATCCTTTGGGTACATGCCCAAGGGTGGTATAACTGCATCTTGAGGTAGGTTGACTCTGATCTTCCTGACAACTGCAGCACTGATTTCTATAATGGCTGTACAAGTTTTGGGTCCTGCTAGAAATGGATGAGCATGCCCCTCACTCCACATCGTTACCAGCATGACTGTCACTTGTTACTGATCTTAGCCATTCTGACAGGTATAAGATGAAATCTCAAAGTAATCTTTGATTTGCATTTCCCTGATGACTAAGGAGGTTGAAGATTTTTTTTTAAGTGTTTCTGAGCCATTTGAATTTCCTCTTTTGAGAATTCTGTTTAGATCTGTACCCCATTTCTAATTGAGTTGTTTTCTTAATATCTAGGTGTTTTTTTTTTTTTTTTTGAGTTCTTTATATATTTTGGATGTTAGCCTTTTATTGGATGTATAGTTGGTAAAACTCTTTCCCTGTTCTGTAGGCTGCTGTTTGTCTGAATCATAGTGTCCTTTTCTTTACAGAACCTTTTCAGTTTCATGAGGTCCCATTTATTAATTGTTGATCTCAGTTTCTGTGCCAGTAAGTTTAAGACTATTTCCAGCTTTATCTTCTATCAGGTTCAGTGTATCTGGTTTTATGTTGAGGTCTTTGATAACCATTTGGAGTTGAACTTTATGCAGGGTGATAAGTATGGATTTTATATGAATTCTACATTCAGCCATCGCTTTGACCAGCATTATTTGGAGAAGATGCTCTTCTTTTCCAGTGTGTACTTGCTGACTTCCTTATTAAAAAAATAAAATAAAATAAGGTGTCAATAAGTGTGTGGATTTATGTCTGGCTCTTCAGTTTGATTCCATTGTTCAAAATGTTTTGTGTCAATACTATGCTGTTTTTGTTACTATTGCTCTGTAATGCACCTTCCCATGGGAATGTTGAAACTTCCTGCAGTTCTTTTATTATTCAGGATAATCTTCTACTTTTAATTTAATGAAAGAAAATTAGACAAAGGACACTAGTTTAAATTCCTATTTTTTTTATGAAGAATTTGCTTCTCTAAATTTATGGTCCGTTTTCGTCTGTTTTTTTAAAATGTATTATAATACTCAGTTGTTTTCCCCAGCATACGGTATAGTCATCTTAGAATTTAATGACTGTGTTTATATTTGAAGCTCTGGATCATAACGAACTAAAAGTTGATTTGAAATGAAATCTTTAGTCTCATCACTCTTTGTAGTGTATAAACATTGAATCATTGTACTCAGTAAGTAGATAGAGTACTGCTGTGAGTGACTGGCTGGCTGGGTAACCAGAGTACTTCTTTAGTTCCTGAACTAGAGAGTGCTTACAGACTTAGAAGAATATTTATTGACTTAGTATTTGTGATTTGTGTGGATGCATATGAGCCATGTGTGTGGAGGGCAGAGGAGTTTGTTCTCTCCTTCCATCCCGAGAGTCCTGGAATCCTAACTCAGATTGTCAGGCATGGTGGCAAGTTGTCTTTAACCCATTGAGCCATCTTGTTGGCCTGATGAGTCTTTATTATTTTATCTTCTTTTTCCACCAAGACATTTTTGCTTGTGCTTTATTATGATTGTTACAAGTTTTCCACACTGGAATTTAGGTGGGTTTTTTTTTTTGTTGTTGTTTGTTTGTTTTGTTTTGTTTTATTCTTCTCTCATACATTACATCCCAACTGCAGTTTCTCTTCTCTCCTCTTCTCTCAGTCCCTCCCTTTTTATTTATTATCTTTTTATGTGTATGGTTGTTTGGCTTACTTGTGTGTCCATGCCACATGTGTGCTTTGTGCCTGTGGAGACCCTAGGTCTGAAATTACAGAAGATTGTGAACCACTATGTAGGTACTGGGAATTAAATCTTGGTCTTCTGCAAAAGCAGTAGGTTTCCTTAACTGCTGAGCCACCACCCATGAAATCAAGAGTCTGCCTATATATTTGTAATTTCTCTATTCCTTCAGTGATTAAAATTATTTTCTCAGATCCTTGTACGTGCTAGGCAAGCACTCTACCAGTGAGCCATACCCCAACCCAGTTTAGGCCTATTTCAACCTATAATTTTCCCACCATTGATTATATAAGTATATTGACTGAGATTTCAGGAGATTCTTAAGGTAATTGTTACCCAGCACAACTGGTTTACTAAAAATAGCTCAAACAGTTGTTTCTTAGGACTTCCCATTAGTGTCCTTTGGAGTTGATTCATAATCAGGAAATAATTCAAGTAAGGTAAAGCATAGCCTCTGGTTAGCCAAGGGGAAATATTAGCTGGTGATTTGGTTAAAACTAGGCATATGCTATTCTTTCTTGGTTTAAATAATTAATATAAATGGTATACAGACAATGAAATTCCAAATAATTTGTTTATAAGCAGATCTATTCCTCAGCATACTTTGATATTGTTAGTAGTTTACAAAAGAAAATAAAAGCTGGGCGGTGGTGGCGCATGCCTGTAATCCCAGCACTCGGGAGGCAGAGGCAGGCGGATCTTTGTGAGTTCGAGGCCAGCCTGTTCTACAAAGCGAGATCCAGGAAAGGTGCAAAGCTACACAGAGAAACCCTGTCAAAAAACAAACAAACAAACAAACAAAAACAAAAGAAAATAAACCAAATGTTGTTACTATTACTTTTGAGGGCTAAGGAAATGACCTGCTTTTTCAAACTTAATTTTGTCCATTTGTTTATTATTATTAATGTTTTGTTTTTCCAAGATAGGGTTTCTCTGTAGCTTTGGCTACCTTGGAACTCGCTTTGAAGTTTATGGCTTCAAACTCAGATATCTGCCTTCCTCTGCCTGAGTGCCAGGATCAGAGATGTGCACCACCATGTCTGGCATTGTTTTTTCAAACTTAAAAAAATTGTCAGTCCAGTTCATAGTACAGGCATACACTTTAGAGCAGTGGTTCTCAACTTTCCTAATGCTGTGACCTTCTTAATACAGTTCCTCATGAGTTGTGGGGATCCCCAACCATAAAATTATTTTCATTGCTACTCCATAACTGTAAATTTTATTATTGTTATGAATTGTAATGTAAATACACCATATGTAGATGGTCTTAGGTGACCCCTGTTAAAGGGTCATTTGGCTCCAAAGGGGTCACCACCCACAGGTTGAGAATTGCTGCTTTAGAGTTTTTTCTTATTTGTTTTAAACACTATAAACATTTCTATGGGAAACAAGGATTTGACCTGTTGAGTGAGTGTGTGTGTGTGTGTGTGTGTGTGTGTGTGTGTGTGTGTGTGTGTGTGTGTGTATGAAATTCAAGATGACAGTTAGAATTGGGAGTTGGTATTAAAATATGTATTTTATCAAACTCCCACTATCTGTTTGGTAGACTATTGTTATGTAACCCAGGCTGGCTTTCACCTTGGAATCTTCCCACCTTAGCTTCCAGAGTTCTGGGGTGGCAGGTATGCACCACCACATCTGTGAAGTTGAGGCCGGCCTGGGCAATAAGGAAGACCCTGACTCCCCAAACAAAAGACATTCCTTGAAGCCAAAATACCTAGTGAGGGCTTTGGGAATATGAAGCCAATAGAGACTAAAATGGTTTAAAGGTTTAAAGTCTCAGGAAGGAAGTAAAACTAAGGATGAAAGTAAAAAAAAAAATAGTATTAGGATTGATTGTGTAATCAGCAGTTAGGAAATAGATTCAGGAAGTAACAGAATATTACCAGCTTAACTAGAAAAAGATTTGTGTTTTTAATAGTAGACATAATACTACATCTGTAGGTTAGGATCAGAGAAAAGAGGGAAAAGATTGTTAAGTACACTTAACCTGCGAATATGTATGAAAAATGTGTATGAACAGTGGTATGCTGATTGTTGCAACATCAAAAGGGGCTAATTGACTGATTAACATATTTTGCTGGGCTGGAGAGAGGGCTCAGAGGTTAAGATCACTGATAGCTCTTCCAGAGGTCCTGAGTTCAATTCCCAGCACCCACATGGTGCCTCACAGCCATCTTCTGGTGTGCAGTCATACATGCAAATAGAGCACTCATACCAAAAACAACCAAAAAAAACCCCCAAAAAACAAAAAACAAAAAAAACCATGTTTTCCCCTAGAACTTTAATGTAGGCACAGTGATTAACAGCAATTATTTCTATGTCTTTTCTGTCAGTCATGATTTAAAATCTTGACTTGGGAAGTTAGAAATTTTTACACCAATAGTTTTCACATCTAAAAAATACAGGCAATTATATACACCAGTGTTATTAGGAAGAGTAAAATGAAATGACGTGTTAAACAGCTTCTCACTTCCTTAACAAAGTTGCCATTTGCCTCTTATCACAGTATAGTATGCTTAAGCCTTTTGGAGGGCTGTTTGTAACTCTTACCTGCCATTCACACACTTATTGGGCATTCCTTCACCTCTGTTCATATTTTAATATTTTGTCTTCTCTAGAACCTCACCACTGTTTCTCCACCCAACAAATTTCCAGCTGTCAGTATAACCCTGTCATAAGTGTCTAGTTATAGACCATACTTTCTACAGTGGTTTTGTTTCCCTTCCTCCCACTTTCTCAGAGGCTAATTTAGGTAGGATTTCATGATGACTACAGAACACACCCCTCTGGGGTGGGTGTCAAGCTCTATTTGCTGCTAATCCTTGGTTATCCTTCCAAAGTATTCTAAGTGCATATCAGGGGGTATTTAACAATGCTCTGCCTCAAAAACTAGCCTGATTGTACATATGAGTAGACATTAAGCCTTCCTTTTCTTGTTGCAGTGTGTGGGGAGTCGCTGTGAACGTAATGTCTTGGCCTGGGGCAATCCTTTAAATATTGGATGAAATAGTTGTACTCAGTGACTGACTGACCTTTGAAGTTCCTTCCTAGCATTTCTATCCGCTTGCTTCAGGTGAAAACAAGCAGCCATTTCTGACCAACACTTAAAAACCATAGTTGGTTTAGTCTGAGACAAGAAGCTTAAAATTGGGTTTATCTGTCTCAAGAAAGAACTCTTGAGTTATGGAGTACTAGATACAAGTGAAAAATTCTACCAAACCAGAAAACCAAGACTGTTTGGATTAAACAGCACTTACTGAGAGCTTTTTGATCTTGTTTTTCTGTGTCTGTTTTTAAATTATATTTTGGAAGGAATTAAGTACATTCCCTAAATGTTCATAAGCAATTTCCCTTTTCCATTTCCAATGTGCATTCATGTTTGTTTTATTTCAAACCCTGGACAAATGACCACGATGCCTATTTAACATATGAAAGCAGACCTGGCTGCCAGGTTCTCCCAGCATCCCTCAATGCCTATGTCACAAGGTATGGATCTCAGCATACCCCACCCTCTATCCTGAGCTCTCCAGCCCAGGGTTTGGGCTGCCCTTCCCCTAGAGGTTCTTCCCTAGATAATCCAGACATTTTGGTTACCCACCCTCTTGTACCTTTGGCTTCTTGACTGATGCACCTGGTTCCCCCCTCTCTCTCTTGTTCCCTCCTCTTCCTCCTCCTCCCACATGACCCAGCTCAGTCTGATCATGTCCACTCTGGACTCTCCCAGATGTCTCTGCCTCTGACTATGCTCTCCCACATATCTGTAATAAACTTTCTCCTCCACCACACCTAAGAGCAGTCCTATCCTTTCCTTTTTATTTTCTTTTTTATTCAGTGTTAACATTTGAATGAAATTTAGAAGTACTTTTCTAGAACAAAGTAAGTTGAATTAGAACATTGAGGTTATAGCAGGTCTATTGTGCCAAGAATGTAAGAAGTACAACAAGATCATAACAATAGCTGTGAAATGACTACTGATGGATTATTGGCTTGGTAAAGTTAGCATCTTGGGTAGCCATGGCCTGGGGTGGTCTAGATGAAGCCAAAGCAGGAAGCCACTCTGCTGTAGCTCTTGGCTTTGTCCCATTTCTACTCAAGAGTGACAGCTTGCAGTGCTAGAGCCAGGCTGAAGCCTGGATAGTAAGAAATGGACCTCAAAAACAAGAGAACCAGCTACTAAAATAAATCATTGTGCTGCTTTACCTAAATGGTGTGTGTAAGAATTGGTAAGTTCTCTCCAGGTCTTAAATATGTTATGATGATCACACACACCCCTTTATTTGTGGCTGCTGTTAATAATTTAAAGCATGTTAAATTATGCATGTAGGCATTGGATTCCAAAATTCTACACCATCACTAGTTAGTGTTTGAGGAAGAATTTTCTGGTTTCTTTTCTCAGTCAAAATAGGATAATGATACTATTTATTTATGCTTTTTTCCTAATGCAGAGTTTTACTAAAACCCAACTATATTATTAAAACCAGGGTTAATTTGTGATGTTAATTTATATTTTTAAAAATACGATAATTTCCAAAACATTTTTATGTAATATATATATGTTAGCCATGCATGTAAGATTCCTCGGATAGCATCCTTAGCATCCTGGGGAGAGGAGAGATAAAGGAGAAGAATATATGGAACCAACTCCACAAGAAAAGGAACAGAAAGACTTAGAGAGTTTGTAACGGTGATGTGAAGGTTCAGAAAGCTAGCAGAAGTAAAAACAGCAGCTCTTCCCTACGGCTTCAGTGTTGAAGAGTTATTTTCATTGTACCATAGTGAGCAGTCCCATGGGAATTCCCTTATATTTACACCATTCTCTTGTATTCCTTATAGTTGGTTTATTTCCTAACTATAAGACTATGTGTTTTCCCCCTAGTTTTTGTCAATACAATATCCCTTGACTTTCCACATAGACATAAAGCTATACTCTAAATTGTGCATTTTTTTCACATTCATTATTTTCCATGCTGACAACTCACCTGGTTAAGATGTTTTGCATTTGTCATACTTTTTCCAGCAGTCTGGTTTTCTTTGTGTTAACTGTATTATTTTGAAGATGTAGATTTGTTCAAAGTTAAGTTGGGAAAAAAAAGTATACCTGTAAGGATTATGTCCTTACCAGCCTAAAAAGCGGGCGTGTTCTCTTTGTGTCCTCTCTTTCTGCACTCTCTCCTCCCGTATTCCCCCCCCCCCCCCCCAATCTCTCTCCCAATAAAGCTCCAGAAAGGAAACCATGGCTTGTGATTCTTCTTCGCCACCACAACATCTGTCAGCATGGCCGCCGTGGGCGGCGGCCAGCCACAAGCGCCACTGCCTAACCAACAATACAATACCTCTGTTGTTGGCCTGTCAAGTGAAATGTCTTCCCTGACTGAAGATAAGACAGTTCTCCTCACGGTTATTAGCTAATAAGTAATGAGTTGGAGGCTGTTAATTTGTACCTGTGGGATTCTATTGTACTAAAATTCTGTGTCTTAATATAGCCTATAATCTGAGGGAGAAAAGGACACCTATGGAATACAAAAGTGCGTAAAGGCAAAACATTGCATATCATCAGACACCAGGGAAGTGAAGGGAAACTGCCTTCAGTTGTCAGTTGTTCTAGGAATACAGAATTAGCTAAGTCAGTAGGACATTAAAGTTTGTTAAATGCAGGAAGTCAAATGAACAGGAAGAGTGCATGTATTGAATGGTCCGTTTATATTCATCATCTTGTGAAGGTATAGTGGTGATGAGAAGGGGCTGCTTGCTTGCTTGCTTGCTTCCTTCCTTCCCTCCCTCCCTCCCTCCCTCCCTCCCTCCCTCCCTCCCTCCCTCCCCTTCCCTCCCCTCCTTCTCTCCTTCCTGTCCTTCCTTTCCTTCCTTCCCTCCTTCCTTCCCTCCTTCCTTCCTTCCTTCCTCATTTTATTTTGTTTTATTTTTTACGATATTTGTTTTTTTTTCTTTTGGCTATGATGAATAATGCTACTGTGAATAATTTCTGTCTTCCCTTTAGTTTTGGACATACATATATGTGTATATGCATATATTCTTGCACACATATATATTTAATTGTAGAGTTGTGGAAACCTATGGAAATTTTATGTTTTAGACTTCTTGGAGCTAACCATGGACATGAACACCTGTGATCCTAGCCAGCATTTGACTTTATTTCCAGAACTTGAAAGACTGAAGCAGGAGGTTTGCGTGTTTGAGATGAGATGAGCTACTACAGAGTGAAGCTATGCCAAAAATGTTCCTCACTCCTTCAAGACACACACACACACACACACACACACACACACACACACACACACACACACACACCTACAACCAAACTGTTTGAGAACTAGTCAGCTCTTTGCCACCCTGGTTTCATTTACTTCATTTGGTCTGTCAAAAATACACCAGGTTCTGGTTTCTTTGGATCATCAATGCTTGTTAGACTCGTTTCAGTTTATGTGGCAGCTATTCTAATGAATATAAGGCCATACCTTAATGTTTTCATCTATGTTTCCCTATGATTACTGACAGCTTCTCACCATTTCAGTGAGAACAGTTCTTTAATGTACCTTGCTCACTAAAAAAGGAAATTCTTTTGAGTCAGAAAAGTTAGATACTCAGGGTACTTCTCAGTCCTTATTTAAGTGCATAGCTGGACTTTTTTCACCGTTCTGTTGGTTTTCTTTTCTCTCCTGATAACGTGCTGTGATTGTACAAATGGTTTTCTTTAATGAAGTCTGAGTGATCTGCTCTTTGTTGGATGTGCTTTTGGTGTCACAGCCAAGAAATTACTACCCAGTTCATCAGCTGTAGGAGTATCTTCCTGAATGTATTCTTCAGTGTCTTATTTATAGCTCTTAACGAAAATTGTGTCTAATCCATTTTGATTTATTTTTAAGAAGTGGTATCATCTCAGGGACCAAATATCTTCTTTATTCAGCATTACTTGTTGGAAAGATTGTCTATTATGGTGATTATTAATTATAGTTAAAATGAGCTAATCATTTATACTATAATTTATTTCTGTACTTTTCATTCTCTTCCCTTGGTCTATATCTGTCCTTATGCCACTTTTGTAGTTTTAATTAGCTAGGATTTAATTAATTAGGATACCAATCCCATTTCCTTACAGCTACATAATTTGCTCAAATGATTGTCAGTCTAAAATAACTCACACAACTATTACTCTATTTGTCATTGAAATTTTATGAATGTTCTAGATAAATCTTGGTTTCATAACTCCTATATAAATTATTAGGCAATAGATTAGACCTTTACAGAAAATAGATGTTTGAAGTTTGAGTGACAGAGTGATCCAGTGGTTGCTGAGCTATGACATGTAGCCATTCACTTCTGGACATTCGCTGTAATTGTGAGTTAAAGATTGACGAAATACTGAGTTCTCTTTCAAGGTAGGGGAAGGGGTACACATCTAATTACAGAATCATACCGCAAGTTCTGAAATACTAGTTTGTTTAATGTGTTTGTAGACTACCAGATACATGTGTCTTAGAAATAGGATTCTACTAGAAATTAGATGGGGACCTGGAGATGGGGTTTGGTCGTAAAGCATTTGATCTAATGCTCAAGGTATTGGGTTTGATTTGCACAGCACTAAAAATAAACAAAAATAAGGGAAAGAAAATGTGAAAGAGAGGGAATCGAGTCCAAAGGCAGTCTGAAATAGGAAGGACCAGTCTTCCTTAGAAGACCTCAGTCTTTCTTAAGACTTTGAGCTGATTGTGGTGAGTAATCTGTTACTTAAAGTCTGAATGCTTAATTAAATCCAAAGTCCTTTGTGGGGGTTGGGGATTTAGCACAAGCAAGGCCCTTGGTTTGGTCCTCAGCTCCAGCAAAAAACAAAAAAAAAAAAAAAAAAAAAAAAAAACAAAAAAAAAACCCAAAACAAACAGACAGACAAAAAAACCAAAATCTTTTGTAGAAACTTGTAGACTGACATTTGACCCAATACCTAGATACCGTGGTATTGCTAAGTTCACACAAAATTGTCCCTGGTGCTATTGATATTTGATTTTTTTGTCTTGAGTTCTTGAAGTGCAGGTCTCTGGGCTCTGTAGTAAATGCCTTTGTCACTTTCTCTTCTTCATTGCCAATCCCCTTTCCTCCTCCTCCTCTGCAGTGCTCTCCAGTCCACAGTGTCTGTAGATGGTAGGTGTGTGTGTTTTGTTTTTCTTCCAGACAGGGTTTCTCTGTTTCTTCTGCCTGTCCTAGAACTTGATTTTGTAGACCAGGTTGGCTTTATCAGCTGACAATAAGGCATTTATATGGCTTGTTAGTTGCTTTCAGAATTCCAAATGTGAGGCTGTCTCTTTCCTTTTTTAAACCCTGTTCTGTGCTTGGGATCATGCCCTAGGCCTTGTGCTTACTCACTAAACAAGCACTGCTACTTAGCTCCATCCCCAGATCTTAATGGTTTTGCTTTTGCATGGTCCTTCTCTGTCTCTTGGTCCTCAGCTGCTTGTTTCTCCTTGTAGATGTAACCAGCTTGTTAAATAAGAAACACAAAACCGATTGCAGAGTTAAAAACCACGAGATCAGAGCAAAAGCGGAAACCTTACCCTTCACTGCTTCTGCGGTTCCTCCTCTCCGCAAGAGACCTACTTCTGTGCGTCCTGTCTATTTAAAGACTTTCCTGTTCTGTTTTCTCATTGGTTGTACACCCAGCCACATGACCTCCTTGTCACTGCCTGTTTGTATAGACCTCCAGGTCGTCTATGGTTGGTATTGAGATTAAAGGCGTGTGTCTGCCATGCTGGCTGTGTCCTTGAACACACAGAGATCTGCCTAGCTCTGCCTCCCAAGTGCTGGAATTAAAGGCGTGCCCCACTACTGCTCGGCTTCTGCTCTGGCTTGCTCTGACCTCAAGGCAACTTTATTGACATACAAATAAAATCACATTTCAATACAAATAAAATATCACTATATCTCCTGGCTGCCTAATAGTCCTTATTACCTATTATATTACCTATTCAGTTCAATTCCATACCATACTTAACTCACTGATTTCCTGTGGTTGCTAAACTTAGCTATTGCTAAAGGCTATCAAGTAAATCTGAGTAATAAGCTTCCATCACATTTGTCTGCATAGCCCATTGATCAATAATTGGTATAAAATGTAAACTTCTGTATGTTTTAAATTAACTATGTCCAGATTTTCTCTGAATGGGAATCAGTACTACACATAAATCTGCTTCATAGTAGTGTGCATTGTTTTTGCCATTCAGGGAGTTGCATTAGTTGTTGTTGATATACTGGTTACTGTAATCTAATCAATAAATCAAAATCTGGATTGTAACATTAGATGGTATGTGGACTTCAAAATTATAGTAGGCAAAGCTCCACTGCTCCAAGAAGGATCACTTTTGTTTCTCTCACCTCCATGTTTTATCAAGGAACTAAGTTTCTTGCGTGCTGATTAAGACTCTGCTAGTACAGGATGCTGAAGACTGAAGACTGTTACTTGTGGATTCTTCTCAACTGAGTCCCTGTAGTCTTCAACTTGTAATACCTTCAGTGCTTACTAAGCCTAGTGTTAGTTCTCTTAATATTTATCACATGGGCTGGAGAGATGGCTCAGAGGTGAAGAGCCCGACTGCTCTTCCAGAGGTCCTGAGTTCAGTTCCCAGCAACCACATGGTGGCTCACAACCACCTGTAATGAGATCTGGCGCCCTCTTCTGTATATACATAATAAATAAATATTAAAAAATATTTATCACATGTTTATGAGCAAACTTGTATTAATTGGTAGGTAGCATATGTCTGGCATATTGCTAGTGTTAGGAAGCATTGCATGATAGTACAGCAGAGATCTCACCTATCAGAACACTGGGCAAAACATAAAGTCATATAACTAGTTTAATTTAATCACTACTACTGATGTTATAACTATTGTCATTTTGTGGTGCTGGTATCAAGCCCAGGGCTCCTTTCAGTCTAAGATCTTGCTTTACTAACTATGGTACATACAACTTTAGACCCACATGTTAATTTGTATAATGAAAAAATCTCTACAGTGTAGTATACAATGCCATTTGCATTATATTGGTGTTATTTTCTATGTGTTAATGTATGCAAAAGCACAGTGTTTGCCTAGTATGTGTGATGGGTTTAAATCCCTGGCAATATAGAAAGGGGGGTTGCCTTTGTATATAAATGTCAGTCTGTGTTGTATATATTTTTATGAAGCCTTCAGAAGTTTGAGAGATGCTCAAAATAAACCCAGGGTTTCATACATAGCTAGTGAAAAGCGTTTTACTCCTGCTCAAAAATAGTGGGTCACATAATTATTAAATTCTGCATTCTCCTAGCTTCCTCATTTTTATTTATTTTTTTCCAATCAAGATTCTTCTGTCCTATGTAATCTCAACCATTCTTGTTTTGTTTCTCATGTGTATGAATGTTTTGCCTTCGTGTGTGGATGTGCACTGCTTATGTGCCTGATTATCTCAAGTCATAAGAGGATTTGAGATCCCCTCACGCTGGAGTTACAGATGGCTTCGAGTCACCATCTGAGTGCTTGGAATTGAACCCAGATCCTTTGCAAGAGCAACAAGTGCTCTTAATTGCTGAGCCATCTCTCTGACCCTTCACAACCATTCTTACTAACCAAGTATTCAGCTTCATTATGCTTTTTATATTTTCTGTCATGTTTACTTTTAATTTCAAACGTTAGATTAATTCTGGGGTGGCATTACAGCTAAATGATGTGACACTTGCCTTGCATGTGGAGGATCCATGTGATTTGATCCTCAGCAGAAAAAGGAATAATTCTGATTGATGGATTTGTTTGGGCTGATGTTTTGTTTGGAGTTTTAACCTTTTGTTTTATCTTTTTTACTTAAATGTCCAAAATTTATAGAGCCAGTGTTGAAAACTGTGCTAGCTTCAGTTCAAGTGTCACATATGGGATAGTGCAGATACGTTACATTTACATGTACAGTCTTAAACACAGACGGAAAACCGCAATTACATCCCGCATTGCAGTTCCACCCGATTGTCTCCATGCTCAGAGGAGCCACCTTTTCTGCAGGCATTCTTTTGTATGCGTCTGTGAACTTGTATTTACTTACACAGTTACTCCAAATGATCACCACTGTACCAAACTTCCTTCTTTTCTACTAGTAGATGACCTTTCTCCTACTGCACAGAGGAAATTGAGGTTACAGGCAGGAACCCTCTTAACTTCCTGTTCTTAGACCTATTTTTGTACATTTTTTTGCCTGCTTTTTTTTCTTGTCTCAAAGATAAATCCATTTGGTGTCTCTTCAGTTTTACAAATACTTCTTGGTTGCTTTCTTTAGTTTCGGAGGAGGAGGAGGAGAGTGAAGGTGGGTAGGGCTGAGATGAGTAGGTTAGAAGAGGTCTGGTGAGATGGACTATATAGGTGTTTTGTCTGCATGTCCGTTTGCACACCAGAAGAGGGCATCCTATGGAACTACAGTTGTTTACTACTATGTGGGTGGTGGGGATTGAACTCAGAACCTGAAGAACAGCTAGTGCTCTTATCTACTGAACCATCTCTTACACCCATAGAATTGTTTGTTTTTGATACTTGATAACCAGTGTATAGCTCAGCACAGGGTTGTCGGAACATTTGATAACATATCCAAGGGAATTATATTGTAAGTTTACAGTTATATCTCTACAAATCAAATAAAGAGAAGCTCCTTCCCCCAGACAGAGTTTCTCTGTGTAGCTTTGCGCCTGTTCTGGAACTCCCTCTGTAGACCAGGCTGGCCTTAAACTCACAGAGATCTGCCTGCCTCTGCCTCCTGGGTGCTGGGATTAAAGGTGTGCACCACCACCGGCTAGCCTCTGTTCCTTTTTATACATGTGTACCCATGTAAATATTAAATAAAATAACTCTATTTCTCATTTGCATTAAATTGGTTTCTCCCTTGTAGTTTTAATAGTACGGCTTCCTAATTTGGTTGCTTACTATTTTACAACTCACCCTAAGTGATGACAAGTTTCAACTGTTTTTTCCCTGTGTTCTGAATAAAATTCTAGCTAATACCTCATAGTCTACTAGCATTTAATTCATAACTTTATTTAGCCATTTACAAGGACTTTCATGATAAATCTTTATTCTCATAGAGCTTAAGTACTATAGGCAGTATGGTGGATAATGAATATAATAAGCAAACTCCACCATGATAAACATTTTAATAACTTCATGACGAAATGAAAATATACAGTAATGTTAGATTCTTTTGAAATTGAGAGGGTGCCATCTGGGTGGTGTCACAGTACTATAATCCTTGCACTGTGGAGGCTGAGCATTATGAAGCAATACTGTGAGGGAGAGAGAGGCTAGAGAATTTAATAGAATGGCCAAGGCTGGTTGGTATCATTGAAAAGATGAGAATGGTATTATATTGTCTAGTGTAGTTGGTTTTTATTAATTAATTAATTCATTCATTCATTCACTTACTCTGTTGGAGGCTGCTACGTAGCTTATTGTTACTTATGAATGTCCAGCCTTAGCTTGGCTTATGTCTAGCTAGCTTTTCTTAAATTTTAAAAATTATCCTGTTTATCCTTTGCCTCTGAGCTTTTATCTTTCTCTGTTCTGTTTCCCTTTCTTTACTTCCTACTCCATGACTGGCTGTGTAGCTGACTGGCCCCTGATGTCCCCCTCTCCTCCTTTCACTCCTATCTTGTCTTCCCAGATTTCTCCTTCTATATATTCTCTCTGCCTGTTAACCCTACCTATCCTTTCTCCTGCCTTGCTATTGGCCGTTCAGCTCTTTATTAGACCAGTCAGGTGGTTTAGACGGGCAATGTAATGCAGCTTCACAGAGTTAAACAAATGCAACATAAGAAAATGCAACATAACTGCATCATTAAATGAATATTCCACAGCATAAACAAAGGTACCACATCTTCAACTGATATTCCACAGCAATCTAGCATTGTGATTCAGCACTTCATTTTTCTGTTTTGATTCTTCTGAATTCTAGCTAATGGTGCAATCATCATTTTCCGGTTTCATTATCTCATTTTCCTATTCAAATTATTACGTGGGACTGTTTTAAGTTCTTGTCTGTCCCTTGTTTATTGGTCTCCTACAATTGCTGGTGCTTGACTCATCTTTACTTGGCTACATTATTTAAAGAGCTCCCTGTCTGCATTTAATCCACATTGACGTATTTAAGACTTCTCTACACACTCCATATTGTTTGATCCTTTTGTGTTCGCATGTGTGTTTCAGTTTGTAAAGCTTTTTTCCCTGATCTCCTGTACCTAGGGCAAATGCATTTTTGATGATCAATTAAAAAAACTCATTTGTTTCTCAGTTCATGAGAGAATTGTTGTCTCTTCTGTGGTAGCCTGTCCCGTTGTACCTAACTAGCTCTCTTCCTACCCCACTAAGAATTTGTTTGAATTCTGCATCCTAAATGAAGTGTATTTGCATTATGTCTCCTCCAGTGGACTTGCGAGTTCTTGGCAGGACTGCTGTTGGTAGGTGTTGTCAGCTCTGTGACGTGAGTTATCAGTGTCACTAGGATTTCACGTCGTGTGCCGTGAAATACGGTGATAGTAAAGTTCATCAATCAGTGAGAGAACAAGCTGTCTTATCCAGTATCTTGTTCCAAAGAATATAAGAATCCAAAGGAAAATGTTTTAAAAGTGATGTTTGCAGCTTGATAGTACAAGAGGTTATATAAGAAAGTAAAGAACAAGTTACTATTTTAATTATGATTGAATCCTAACATAGTAATCAAGAGTAATGACTCCTATGAGTATTTATAAAAGCTTAAATTGTGTTTAGTAACCTATTTAATAAAAGAACTCACACTTCCATAAAATTAAATAGTTTGAGTAATTTTAAAAATGACTTATTAAAAAACTAGTTTTTCTCTGTGCTAGAGATTGAATGAATCCATGTCCTCTTATATGCATTCTACCACTGAGCTACATCCTGAGCACAAATACATTTTCTTTCTAGAAAATTGATATAAGCATTCTAATAGGGTTTAGTCCTTTCCCCTCCCACCTCCCTCTTCAAACAGGGTCTCATTGTTGTCCCTGTCTGGTCTGGAACTCTTTGTATATAAACCATGCTGGCCTCAAACTCAGGGAAATCTGCCTGCTTTTAATTTCCTAGTGCTGGAATTAAAGGTGTACATCACCACTTCTGGCTCCCTGTTTTGTTTTTAATAAAGGAATTCTTACCTATATTAAACATCATTTTAAAAGAAGTGTTGGAAATCATTGTCAAGTATATCATGCGTACTACCATCTGTAATAGTACTGTGTTATTGAAATGTTTTATATTACCTTAAAACTATATTAACTTAAACCTTACGCTGCCCATCCATTTGTTTGTGTGCATATGTATGTACGTGCGTGTGTCTGTGTTCTAGACCCACACCTCTTAAGTACTGGGATTAGAAGTCTGTCCAGCTCTTTGTTAATGCTATTTTTATAACAACGCATAACTCATGTATTTGCAATTGTTCTATATAGGTGTCAGCAAAGCAAACAGATTTAAATGTTACAAATTACTATCTTCAGGAATTGCTTATCATGCCAGTTTGAACTAGATTTTCTTTTTAAGGTTTATTTTTATCTTCTGTGTATAAGTATTTTGCCTGCATGTATACATGTGTATGTATCACATGCATGTCTAATGCTCATACAGGCCAGAAGGTATGAGATTTCCTGGAACTGGAGTTAAGGGCAGTTGTGAGCTACCATGTGGGTGCTGGGAATAGAGCCCAGGTCTCATGAAAAAGCACTGATCTTAATCACTGAGTTCTCTCTTCCGTTACTGTTACCTTTCTGAAGAGAAATGGTAGTTCTCAGGTGTATATACATTTATCCTTTCCATAGAAGTATGAAGAAAAAGTGAAAAACAGTTCTGGAAATGGGTAATGTTTGATTAACTTAGAAATTATATTTTATATTTTATATTTAAAGCATTTTAAATGAATGTTCATTTTATATGAAAAGTATATTAGTTTATATTTGTTCTGTAAAAATCATAAAGTCATAGACATTATTTTATGTATGCTATCTGTCTTAGTTATGTTTCTATTGTTGCAACAAAACACCATGACCAAAGCAACTTGGGGAGGAAAGTGTTGATTTGCCTTACACTTCCACATCACCGAAGAAAGTCAGGACAGGAACTCAAACTGGGCAGGATCCTGGAGGCAGGAGCTGATGCAGAGGCCATGGAGGGGTGCTGCTTACTGGTTTGCTTCACATGGCTTGCTCAGCCTTCTTTTTTATAGAACCCAGGACCACTAGCCCAAGGATGGCAACACCCACAATGGGCTGGGCCCTCCTCCATCAATCACTAATTAAGAAAATACCTTACAGCTGGACATATTTTCTCAATTGAGATTCCCTCCTTTCAGATAACTAGCTTGTGTCAAGTTGACTTAAACTAGCCAGCATACTGTCATTCACTGTTAGTTTATACCCAGGAAGTTTTAGAAGAATACTTTATGCAGATTTACAGTTTTACTAAGGTGAGCTCCTCTGTCACAGATTTTTTTCTTTTAAGCCTAAAATGTCCTGTAAGAATATTTTTAGTTATGACTTTAAAAAGCATCCAGCAAGTCCTAGGCTAAGTTTGAAGAAGCTGCAGATAGTAAATTGTGGTCAACAGATAGATGTTGTTGTAAGCAGGTGACTCAGCTGTGTTCAATATCTGTTAATAGATGACTTGAAAGAAAATAGCCTCCTAGATGCTTCACAACCACCACCATCACCACACACACAGTAGCCCTGACTATCCTGGAACCCAATCTGCAGGCATGGCCAAACTCAGAGATCTGCCTGCCTCTGCCTCCCTAGTGCTGGGATCAAAGGTGTGTGCCACCACTGGCCTTTTAAAAAAAGTTCATCAGTATTATTTAACATATCAAAAAGAATATTATTGTTTCCTTCCTTTAGAAAGAAACACATTTTTCTTTAAATAGTTTTTTTTTTTTTTTTAAGACAGGATCTCTCTTTAATGCAGCTCTTCTTGTCCTAGAACTCACTATGTAGACCTAGGGTAGCATCAAACTCACAGAGATACATCTGCCTCCCAGAGTCGTGGGATTAAAGGCCTGTACCGGTGCTACTGCCTTAGCTTTAATTTTTATAATACCGTGGTTTACTCTGATAACCTAGAAGGGAAGACCTTATTACTAATGCTTACTTGACAAATTGTCAAAATGCAGCAGTATCATACTTCTTTAAAATTTTATCAAAGGATTTCATTCTGAAGATGAGCTAAAAACAACAACAAAAAAACCCAGAAAAAAAAAATCAAAACAACCCCCCCCCCCCTGGATTATTTGTACTTCTTGCCTGCCTCCCTGCCTTTCTTTATTTTCAAAATAGGGTGTCACTCTGTAGCCCTGGCTAGTCTAGAACTCTCTATGTAGGTAGGCTGGCCTCCAAATCATAGAGATCTGCATGCCTCTGCCTCCTAAATGATGGAAATAAAGGCATGTGCCACCACACCCATTGTTGCTGATCTCTTTGAAGGAAAATATCATTGAACAGGGAAATAGGGCTATTTAGTTGTTTTGTTTTAGTAAGATTTGAATATTAATCTTAAAATTGTTGAGGGTTTTGATAAATTATCTTTGACAAATTATAATTTTATTGATAAATTAATTAGCTTAGAATTTCCTCCATTTTATAAAGCCATGTTACTGATAAATTGAGACCCAGCAGAGAGCTTTCAGAATTTTGATTCTACAAGCACATAAATCATTAAAGGAAAAATAGAGATCCCTCAACTGATTTACTTTGCAACTGGACAGTTTGGGGGCAGTAACTTAAAATGTGTGATCTTTTTTTTTTTTTTTTTTTTCTGTGAAACAGAATGAATAATTATCACAGTTACTGCTAGGATTAACTGAGATTAACTGTCTGGAATGGTGTTCAATCTTAGCACATACTTAGCTGCATGAGGGTGGCCCTAGATTCAATCCCTGGCAGACCCTACTCCCACCCCCTGAGATTATCCTTGGGTGAGACACACTCCCATATACCAGAGTCAGCTTGTGGAGGTCAGAGGACAACGTAGGAGAGCTGCTTCTCCTTCTGCCATGTCAGTTCAGGTTGTCAGGCTTGATGGCAAACCTCTACCTGCCAGTCTGTCTCTATGGTGCTTATTTTGTTTTTAGAACACTTTTAGACAGTACTTTCTCTGTGTCGAATAGTGGGGTGGGTGTCAAAATAGCAATCTGTAAAGACTGGAAATTGGTTGGTGCCATGAATCACTTTCAGTTTAAGAAGCTCCTTTTACACTATGTGGAGATGAAAGTATTCATCTAGGGTGAATTTAGAGTGATACATGAGCAGTCCATAGTGCTAAGCTAAGTTCATGGCTTTGCTGGGAGTTAGAGTCATCGGCAAGGCTCAGCCAAGTATCTTAGAGCCCTTTCTCAGGAAAGCAATATGTGTATGTAAGCTTTATGAAAGTGATGGGTTATCAGACCAGGGAACTTCAAGTAAGCTTTCTGTTGATAATTGGAGATTGACTATATTTTTATATATTGATGGTGTGTGTGTGTGTGTGTGTGAGAGAGAGAGAGAGAGAGAGAGAGAGAGAGAGAGAGAGAGAGAGAGAGAGATCGATCGATCATGATCAGAAGCCAGGGCCTTGCACTAAATGTACATACCCTCACCCAGCCTTTTTTGTTAAGTTGTAATATTGGTGAAATAAGGTACCTTACCCTCTAATATCCTATTTGACACACCATGCCAACTGTGAAGTTTGCCTAGTGTTTGGAAAGTTAAAAATCAGTTATTTAAAGTGTGTATATATTTTCTTGTTGTTTTACAAACTTTATCTTTGAAAGACTGAGGATGTATTTTACTAGTAGATGCATCCTTAGACTATTGTGAGGCTCTAGATTTAACTCCTTCTGAAGTTTATTGTCAAATATACAAGAAAATGATTCATATTAAAAATCAGTTAATTGGTCCCAAAAAAATAGAATTCCTCTGGCTTAGTTTTACATTTTACCACTTAAACATTAAAAGTAAACATTGCTTTTAAAATGCTACAAAGTTAAAATTATTTTTGTGACTAGCAGTGTGGTTTTATAAGAACTTTATTTCAATTGTATCCAGTATAATTTTTATTATATCAATAAAATAATTTTTATGGTTCTTCAAACTCTATGATTTTTGTTTATTTTGTTCTTTACTGTGAGCATATATGATTTATATTGTTATTTATTATTGTGTACATGCCTTTGGAGGTTGGAGGAGAGTTTTAAATTCCCTGGTGCTTGAGTTACAGGCAATCGTAAGCTATTTATTAGATGCAGGTGCTGGGAATAGCAAGGGTTCTTCTTACCTGATAAACCATCAATCCTACCCTTGTGGGTCTTTTTGATAGTTGTTTTGTTGGTGCTACAGTTAGAATCCATGCTTTCTAAGCAAGCACTTCAACAATGGGTTTACTGGAAGTTTTAAAGGTAAGTAGTTTTTATCGTAAGGGAAGTGCCAGTGATACACAAGGGGTGTTTTAAAGGGTTTCATCAACAAAATTTGTAAACTAGGTCATTGTTCTCTGTAATAGATCCATTTTAGTTTTTAAAGATTTTTTCTTTTTTCTTTTCTTTTTTTTTTTTTTTTAGCTAAATGCTTTAAAGTTTCTTCTGATGATATTTTACAATAAAGTCAGTTAGTATGAGCCCCCTTTGACATCAAAATTTTGCTCTTTATTTTTTCTCATAAAAACAACATGTGGTCATTACAAAATAGAGAAAACATGGGGTGGGGAGGTGATTCAGTGGTTAAGACACTGGCTGCTCTTCCAGAGGACCTGGGTTCAATTTTCAGCACCCACATGTCTGTAACTCCAGTTCCAGGGATCTGATGCTTTTTTCTGGCCTCTGCAGGCATTGCACAGAGGACCTGGGTTCAATTCTCAGCACCCACGCGTCTGGAACTCCAGTTCCAGGGGGTCTGATGCTTTTTTCTGGCCTCTGCAGGCATTGAACTCACCAGGTACATAGGCATACATGCAGACAAAACAGCCTGTACACTTAAATAAAAACTAAGTATTAAAATCTTAAATCTATATTTTAAAAAACCTGTCAGAAAACATGTAAAAGCATAGCAAAGTTAATTTATCTATGGACCTACAAGATGACTCAGAGGATAAAGTTGGGTGCCATCTACCATGCCTTATAATGCACGTTTGATTCCCTAGACCAATCCACGGTAGAAAGAGAGAACTCATTCCCTCAGGTTGTCCCCTGACATCCACTTGGACACACACATACACAAATGTTTAAAAAAATGTAATTTGGTTGCCTATTAAATACATTATGCTTTACATATCTATTACACTTTTATTATGTATAAAGACTTTATAGGGCCAGAAGGATAGAACAGCCTGGTGGTCTGTGTTTGCTTCATATTGTGGAGGGAGGGAACTGGCACCCCACAAGTTGTCCTTGGACTTCTCCATGTCTGCTGTGGCATAGAGGTTCTCATGCATGCATACACACACACACACACACACACACACACACACACACACACACACGTTACTAAAGACTTTCCAAAGCAAGAACATATTTAAGGAAGTCAGTAGGGCTGGAGTAATAGTTTCGTGGTAGAGCACTTTATTTATATTGTTGTCAGTCCTAGGGTCCTACCCCAAGACAGAAAAAGAGGGTAGGTAGTGCTATGGCAACTGAAGCCAGCCTTGTGAGCCAGATGACCTCAGGTCATAACTGTTGGCAAATCTCCTCATTCTATGTGCCTTAGTTTTGCCATCTGTAAAATGGAGACATTATTTGATGCTGCAATGATATATTGAGGATGAGTTGCCATGATAAAGGCAAAAGTTTGTATATGCCATCTGTTGTATAAAAACTCCTGTGATCAAAAAAGCTGTGCAGACCAATACTTTGATTTTGAGTGTGGTTTAGTAGTTTTTCAGCTTGGAAAAATAATGATGTAAAAGAATGCTTTTGTGATCTTTTCAGCCAAGATACAGTGGGTTATCTTTGTTTGCTTGGTTTTTGAGATAGGCCTGCCTCTGCCTGACCTGGAACTCAGTATAGATTAAACTGGCCTCAAATTCACAGACATCCCCTTGCCTCTGCCTCTCAATTGCTTGGACTAACTGCATGCATGACCAGGCCTGGCAAGACAAATGGAGCAGCTTTTCCTTTGTGGGAATATCTTATTTTCTAGATAAAAATTCTGGCCTATGATAGAAAATTAAAGTGTTTGCATTTTTATCATTACTATTTTGTTCAGTTGTTATGTTTTCATTTCATCATGGTGTGAAGTTTTGTCTTTTCCATTTTCCATTGAGTTTAAAGTTTGGTTTTGTGTTATTTGTGTGATTTTTTTTTTTTTTTTCCAGCACCAGTAGTACAATGTTTGGGAGTAGAAATGTTTGTTGTGTACAAGTAGAGTTTAAGTTGTTTTTTACAAGTAGGCAGTGATGCTATTTCCGTCATGACTGGAATTCCATTAAACACTATGATTGTTCTGTTAACACTTTGGAGAGAGCTTTAGATCAGAATCTCCTATCCAAGCCAAAATATCAAAGTTAGCTAAGCGAATAATTCAAAATATTCATTGGAAACTGAGAATACTGTAGTTTGATCCTTTTTTACTTTATTAAATAAAGTTTATAGTAACATGCCTTTCTTTTGTGGACAGTGATTTGTCAAATAAATAGTTGAATGGTAGTAAAGTTGAAGAAGTAAATAAAAAAATTGAACACAACGGTTTCTTCAATAGTAAATGTGTTGTGTGTGTAAAAAAATCTCCTAATTATAAAAATGGGAATCAAGGGCTGCAGAGATGGCTCAGCAGTTAAAAGCACTAGCTGTTCTTTCAGAGGATTTGGGTTCAATCCCTAGCACCTCCATGGCAGCATACATCTGTCTGTTTCTAGTCTCGGGTACCCAATGCCCTCTTGTGATGTTTGCGGGCACCCGACCCATTTGTGGTGCACAAATAGACATGCATGCAAAACACATATACAGATATACACATACACACAAAATGGGAAGCAAATGCTCCACAGTGGCCTAGTTTACTTTCTACAATGTAGGCAACTAATTTTAATCTCAGAGAAAGGTAGTACTACAAGCCTGAGACTTTAGAAGTTAGAAAACATCTGCTCAATGTGTAATCCACACTGCCCTTGAAATCAAAGAGATACTCTCGACTCTGCCTCTCAAGTACTAGGACTTAGTGACTCTTACACTACTAGATTAAATACCTTGTATACTGTTTTTGGAAGTTTTACTCAATCCCAGGCTTCCCTGAGCTCACTGTAAACCAGGCTGTCTTAGAACTCAATGCTGTAGTTTTTTACTTTTTGTTCTTTGGGGGCCCACCACCCAGCTCCCCAAAAAATACACAGACATATTCTTAGTATTTCTAGCCAGCTTTTCTTAACTTTTAAATTATCCTGTCTATCTTTTGCATCTGAAGTTTTACGTTTCTCTATTTTGTCTTTCTTAATATCTTACTTACTCCATTGCTGGCTGGGAAGCTGGGTGGATAATACTGGTGTCCTCCTTTTCCTTTTCTTTTTTTTTTAATATATCTCTTATTTATCTCTCCTGTCTAGTTATTGGCTGTTCAGCTCTTCATTAGACCAATGAGATGTTTTAGACAGGCACAGTAGCACAGCTTCACAGACTTCAATGAATGCAGCACTTGAAGCTCACATTGCACAACACAGTGCAGTTCTCCTGCCTCCATTTCCTCGGTCTATGGATGAGCCATCACTTAGGGTTTGCGGTTGGCATGCTAGAAAAACGTTCTGCCGCTGTGATATACACTGTGATATCGTCACAGCCCGTTCCCATATTTTCTGTCTCTGTCTTACTTCACTTTCTTGTTGCTGGGATCCAAGGCCCTGGCAAAATTAACTTGTGGGAAAGGGGCTTAATACTGCTCCTATTTCATGGCAGGTAAGCCAACATGCCAGGAGCTTGAGACAGCTGTTCATATCACTTTCATAATCAGGAATATAGGACAACGGGTATATGAGACTTTATTCATTTTATACAATCTAAGATCCAGACAGTTGTATGGTGCCACCCACAAGGAGCAGATTTTTCCCTTCTCTGTTAATGCAATTAAGAGAATTGCCCACAGGCATGCCCAGAAGCCACTCTCCGGGAAATCCTCTGTCAAGGTGACAGCAGTAACTTCCACTCCTCTTCGTAAGGGAACATCACTGAATTGAACTCGTCCACTTGTCATTTGCTAGGGGTTATAACTGACTTAAACAGGATGTGGCTTATAGAAAGAGGGGGTGGTTACCGGGAGTGCTATTCCTTCTGTAACCGAGTGACTAGCTTTTGGGAAAAAAATGAATATATATTACATTAGCAAAAATAAAAATCTTCTATATAGGTAATTATATAGTTCATGTCTTTAAAAGGTTTTAAAAGTATTGTAGGTTTTTAAAAAATTATAGTGTGTGTGTGTGTGTGTGTGTGTCTGTCTGTCTCTGTCGTGCATTCCTTATGCTATGGAATGTCAGAAGGGGGCTTTGAATCCCCTGGGACTATAGTTACAAGTGGTTGCAAGCCGCCACGTCAGTGCTGGGAGTCAAAACTGCATCTTCTGCAAGAGCAACAAGTGCTCTTAGTTGCCTAGCCCCTCTTCAGTTTCCCCTTTCCCCTTTTCTCTCCTTTCTGCATCCTTTCCTCATACTCAACTCTGCAGACCGGAGTCGCCTGGACCTTGGAGCTGTTCCTTTTACCTCAGCCTTCTAAGTGTTAGAATTGTGTGAGTCACTGTGGCTGGCTTGTGCTTGCTTCTGAAACTTGTGTCTCTTAGGTAGCTCTGGCTAGCTTTATTTAAACTTTTTAACCTCTTGCCTTCTTTTGGGTACTGCAATTGTACGTGCATACCACCATTACCGCAAGAATTGGATATTTTAGGGAAAAAGTATCATTATTTTATAAAAGCCTATCAAGGTAAATGGCAGATATTAGTAACTGCCTTATAAATAAGGGAATTGATAGACATTTGAACTTCAGACATTTCTTAGTAACAAGATTTATGGTTCCAATATTTTGTTGTTTGGTGCCACTTTTGAATATGGTAGTAATTGTCAAGGATCAAATCTCACTACAGAATAATTTCTTATGCTGTATTGTTGTAGTTGCTAAGGAAACTAGCTTATGAGTTGATGCTTTTATATTAAGGAATTTGCTAATATGCTTAGAATATAGAAGACAGTAATTTATAGTACTATTGTTGGCAAAGTGTGATGGACCCTTTTCTTTTTATTTATAATTTCAGGACGACATTGACAGCCTAAAGCCCGTACTCAGGGACAATCCACAGTTGCATGCAGAAGTGAAAGTCTGGGTGAAGGAACAGAAGGTTCAGGAGATTTTTATGCAAGGTATCTATTTTGAAGTTACACATCATTTTTGAAACTGAGCCAACTTATTTTCTTTTTGATTGCTCAGTTTTGTATAATCTAATAGTTTTAATTGTATGTAGTCTGCTAGAGAATAATTGGCAAACCATAAACATTTTGATGAAGTTCTTAATTTCACTGATTTATTATACATGGAATTGTAGCTTCATAGTTATTTTATTGATAGAGAATTTTCATAATGTGGAATGTTCAAGGTGTGTTCTTCCTGGAAAAAGAAGCATTGTTTGCAGTGTAGTGCTGCCCAGTCATAATTGATCTCTTTTGAAGAATGCTGTTGGTATCTGATAAGTGTGTGTGTACTTTCTACAGCATTTATCACAATACAGCTTCAGTTCTGTTTTCTCTGTTTAGTAAGTTATAGGGTTGTCTATTGACAGAACTGCTTTATAATTCCTGGTAATTTGTTTGAATAGCAGAAAAATCATATAGTAGATATAAGTTTTGATGAAATTGTTTTAAAATTAAGACTTAATGTCTTGAACTGTTGATGTTCTGTTGAATGCAAAGAATGCAGTTTAGTTGTTAAGTTCCCATAATTATCTCAGTCTTTGGAACTCATGCTAGTCTTTAATTCCACCACTTTGGAGTGAGTTTGAGGCCAACCTCATCTACATATTAAATTCCAGTACAGCAAGCACTGCATAGTGTGATGCTGTCTCAAAAATAAAGAAACAAAACAAACATTCATGTCATTAAGTATTAATAAGCAGTGCTCTTGAAGATGTAACTTTTGTTTACTGTTCTTATGTACAACAACAGATCATCTAGGTATTAACCAATTCTTAGTGTAAAGTACTCTTTAAGCTTTCCTCATGGAGACTTTCAACATAAACTGTCTCCTACCCAACGACTATCAGGTCTCTGCTAATCATGTCATGTCCAGTAGTCATCACTTTTGTTCTATCTTTTTTTTTTTTTTTTTAATGAAGCTACCATACTGTTGTTATCCTGGGGTGGGTTGAGGGACAGTTTCTTACTACAGATGCAAAAAGGGAAGTTCCAAATTCCATGTGTTTAATAATGTCATTTAAAGAGATTTAAAAAATATTTTTAAAATCCAGAGATCCAGAAAAATTCAGTTGTGGTTATATCATGTGTTTGTTCATTTTTACTACACCAATGTACTGTACTTTATACTTTGATACAACCATGTCAAGTTTTTATAAATAATTTTTTGTTTACTTGCATCCTTCGGAAGAGAAGAGTAAAGTATTAATAATCCCTATTTATCTTTGGCTGACTGCAGATTGTGTTCAGTGTGGGATATAAGACTGTTGTTGTGCTTTACAATTCAGGCTCTCTTAGCTGTCCCATTAATCAAATTATAAATTATTTTCCCATTTCAGACATGAACTCATTTCCCCAAAAATGGCTAACTAGTTTTACATCCTTACTGTATTCTAGCCCACTATGGCTTTACATTGTGTTTGTGATTGCAAAAATATTCTTTGTGTAGCAGTGTCTATAATGAGTCTCATTCTGAGATAAAAGATACTTGTCTTCTAAGACATTTTTAAAACTGACAAGTTCTAACTCATCTGTCACAGAGCATTATTGCTTTTAAAAGGTAATTCCTATGTATACCTAAATGGGAAGTGTCTTCATTTAAGATATCCCTTGTGTTTTGTTTTTGTTTTTGTTTTTGTTTTTGTTGTTTTTTAAGGTCCTTATTCTTTAAATGGATACAGAGTGAGAGTATATAGACAAGATTCTGCCACCCAGTGGTTTACTGGCATAATTACTCATCATGATCTCTTCACCCGCACCATGATCGTTATGAATGATCAGGTAAATAATTGCAATTTTGGTGCTGGGGATTAAACCCAGGGCTTTGCACATACTAAACACACCTTGCGTGTGCTGAGTGCATGTTACTCCTAACCCCCAACCCTAGCCTCTCAAGTAATCCTTTGAAAAGGATATTTTTACAAGGTAGTAGACACTATATAGAGTTTCTAATAATATAACCCTAATAAATTTAAATGTATCTGATGTTACATAGAAGCTACTTTAGGTCAGGAAGTGATGGTGATTTCACATTTATTTCATTACTGAAAAAAATCGGTCCCTAATTGATTAGCCTTTTTCCCCCCTAAATTAAAACTTAACTTTCTTAAAACTCCAGTTTTTTCTTCTCTCCAATAATAAATATTTCCCAAATAGTTTCTTGTACATTTTTAAAACACATAGTTCTAACATCACATTTCATTGTTGATGAATTCCTTTTAAGAATTATGGTGAATATAAAAGGGAAAAGGTAATTTTATCCTTTGTAATTAAAGTTGGTTATGTAAGCAGGTGGTATCTTACAAATTTAAATTCCCAAATAGATTTGTAAATAGTTCAGCTAGTAAAGAAATTGTACTAATGTTATGCTGATCAGTTTGTTAGATTTAATGTTTGTTTTGTGTCGTGGATTAGGTACTAGAACCACAGAATGTCGATCCTTCTATGGTTCAAATGACCTTTCTAGATGATGTCGTTCACTCTTTGTTAAAAGGTGAAAATATTGGCATTACATCACGACGCAGGTCTCGTGCCAGTCATAATATCAACACTGTTCACGTATGTATGTTACTAGTAATGCAGTTTTACAAAATACTTTTCCTTAGACTACTCAGCATCAAATAGTAATATAATCACTGTTGATTTATTTTTAGGGTCATTATACACGTGCTCAAGCAAATAGTCCCAGACCAGCAATGAACTCTCAAGCTGCTGTACCAAAACAAAACACACACCAGCAACAGCAACAAAGAAATGCTCGTCCTAACAAGAGGAAGGGTTCAGACAGCAGTACTCCTGATGATGAGAAGATGAAGGAAGAAAAATGTGATTACATAGCACGAGGAGGTAGGATCCACTTTTTCAAAATTGATTTTGAGAGAGAGATGGACAGGGTCTCACTGCACATCCCTGGCTGTCTTGTAACTCACTGACCAGGCTAGTCTCAAGCTCACAGAGATCTGTATGATGAGTGCTAGTATTCAAGGCATGTGTCACCATGCCTGGCTTTATTTTTGAAGGGCATGCTCATAAATAAAAATTCGTTAAAGTATGCTCATTGATCATGAAAGATAAAACTATTATCTTTCTCATTGTACAGAGAATCCTAAAGGTAAAAACAAGCATGTGGTAAATAAAAGAAGGAGCCCTGAGGAGGATGAAAAGAAACTTAACGTGAAAAGGTTTCGGACTGACAATGTTTCAGACGCTTCCGAGAGTGGTGACTCAGAGAATGCAAGTCAGAGAGCGAGTGATAATTCCTCTGAGCAAACCCCGGAGTATGAGCTGAAAAATACAATCACTTCAAAGCTCAATGGAGAAGAGGGAAAATCCCAGGTTGCTGAGAAGGTGGGAGAAGAGACCTTAGTAGATGCTCAGCCTCCCTGGGATCGAATGCAGGAAGATAGAAACCATGAAAATGGTGAGAAGCTCAAGTCCATGGATGGCCACCTTCAAGAAAAAATGACTCTCCGTTCATCAGAACAGGCCCTAGTTGCTGACCATAATCCTAATGATTCAGTTCTTCAAGAATGCAATATGGAAAACAAACACACAGTGGACTTATTACCAAAGGACAAGTTAGTATCCAGAACCCCAACACCCAAATGTGTTGTGGATATCAAAAATGACACTCATTCAGAGAGGGTGGCTCAGGAAAATTCAAATACTTTTGGCCTCCAGACACTTGAGAACATGGATCCTAATGTTAGTGATTCTAAACATTCAAATGCTAAATACCTAGAAACAACAAAGCCAGATTCTGACCAGAGCTGGGTCAATGATGTTGTGAAGGTGGATTTAACTCAATCAAGTATTATAAATACTTCTTCAGGAAATGATCACCGAGATGTGGATAAAGAGAGAAATCACTACGTCTCTTACATGTCTTCATTAAGTACAGTGTCTGTCACAGAGGATCAGCTGCATAAGAGAAGTCCACCCCCAGAAACTATAAAATCTAAACTAACTACTTCAGTAGATACTCAGAAGACAAAATCCAGTTCTTCACCTGAAGTTGTTAAAGCCAAGATTACTCATTCTCCTGACTCTGTAAAGTCTAAGGCTGCTTACGTTAATAGTCAGGCTATTGGTGAGAGAAGGCTGGCAAGTAAAATAGAACATGAGTTATCCAGGTGTACTTTCCACCCAGTTCCTACTCGAGGTAGTGCACTAGAAACTACGAAGAGCCCTCTAATCATTGACAAAAATGAGCACTTCACAGTTTATAGGGATCCTGCTCTTATTGGATCAGAAACAGGAGCTAATCACATTTCACCTTTTTTGAGCCAGCATCCTTTCCCTATTCATTCCTCATCCCATAGAACCTGTTTAAACCCAGGTACCCATCACCCTGCCTTAACGCCAGGATCCCACTTACTAGCTGGGTCATCTAGTCAAACCCCATTACCTACCCTTACCACTCACCCTCTCACTAGTGGTCCACACCATTCTGTCCACCACCCTCATTTACTTCCCACTGTGTTACCTGGAGTGCCTCCTGCCTCCTTACTTGGTGGGCACCCACGCCTGGAGAGTGCTCATGCCAGCAGCTTGAGCCAGTTAGCACTAGCGCACCAGCAGCAGCAACAGTTGTTGCCACACCAGTCACCTCACCTTCTTGGACAAGCCCATCCTTCTTCATATAGTCAGCTTGGACTCTATCCAATTATTTGGCAATATCCAAATGGAACACATGCATACTCAGGACTTGGTCTGCCTTCTTCTAAGTGGGTTCACCCAGAAAATGCAGTTAATGCCGAAGCTTCATTAAGGAGGGTAAGTGACACTGTTATTTGCCCCTGAGCAACATGTATTTGTTAATTAACCTCTATAGGTACTGTAATACTGTTAACTGATTTTCAATTGGTTGTCTTGCAGAACGTTAATAACCTCACCAGACTTAACTTTCATAGATCATAGTATCTGTTAGACTGATTTTTGATATATATGAAGGTACAGGCTTAAAATTTGTGTGTGATTATTAAGTTTTTTTTTTAAATACATATAAGTAAATTTTGTCTTGAAATGATATTACTTTAGCCCTTGGATTATGTTCATTGGCTATTTCAAAGTATGAATTTTTAAGTGCCTTGCATGCTTTAAGGCCATTCAAAGTATTTGACAAAGCTGCCAATACATAACATTGGACATGGTGGTGGGATAGGACTCAGACTGTTTCATGCCATGTGCTTTCACCAGCAAATAACTGTGCACTAATAGCAATGCCACATAATAAAAAAGTAAAGGAATAGATAGTACTATTAAACTCCTTCCATGAAGCAACCTTAGCCTTTGTGCTACCCAGCGTACTTTATAAGTGTTCCCTCAGGACTGCTTTAAATACCTCCTTGCTTACAGTAAAAGCAGCACTAAAGTTATCATTTTTATCATTTTCAGGAATGTAGTGTTGTGTTTTTTAGTCTTCTAAATTCATTCATTCATTCATTCATTCATTCATTCATTCATTCATTATTTGCCGTCCACCCATCCACCCTGTATATGTTAGATAGTGAGCCATCAAGTGGAGTTCAGGACAATTTACTATGGATGTTGCTTTGTTTCTGCTACATGCAGATGGCCTTTATAAAGCCTTTATAAAGGCTGCATTCTATTTTATTTCATGTGTACAGGTAGGCAAGCATTCATTCATTCGTGTTGGAGTCTTATCCATGCTAGTCAAGGGCTCTACCACTGAGCCTGCCACATTTTTTTTACCATTCTTTGTCAGTGGACATTTGAGTTATTTTCACTATTTAGCTTTTTAAAAGAGTGTTTCCATGAAGATAGGATAAACTTTATATTTTCCATGCTGTTTTGGGCAACATGCATAATATGTTGGGAGTGATGATTTGGAAACCAGTGCTACTGGATTTCTCATTTATTTCAGGAATAATATTGTGTATATTTAGCACTGTACTGGAAATGACAGTAGATGCAGGTATGGTTGTTATGGTGCCAGAAATTTGTTAGAAAAGCTGTTGTAATTTTAGGTGGTAGTAATGAAGTCACTAAGGTCATTTATCCAAAATTAATAATGGTTGATGATAAATGAGGGACACCAACTAAGCAGATGGCAATCTAATAATTTTGAAAGATATTTCTTGTAATAATTTTGAAAGGTATTTATTCTAAGTAACTCCCCTTTAGTTTGCCTTTGTATGAGCTTTGGGTTCCTTTAATAAAATTAACAGTGATTGTTAGAATTTTGTTCTGCCCCAACCCTGGCACATTTAGTATTGGTAAGATTTTAGTTCTAGAGTTGTGCTTCCATAATCACAGGTATACCTCTCTTGATTTTGTATCTGTAATGAGGTCTTGATTCTATTTGCATTTTTTGATCATGTGCCATTGATCATGTATCAGTTAAATCCTATTGAGATGTAGAAGTTACATAATCTAAGTCAAGATCACTAACCACATTTTTTACTTCACCAGAATTTAAAGCAAGCCTGGTGAGCCATGTACCGTGTGTGTGTGTGTGTGTGTGTGTGTGTGTGTGTGTGTGTGTGTGTGTGTGTGCGCGCGCCATGTACCCAGTGTGTGTGTGTGTGTGCCGTGTGTGCCATGTACCCTGTGTGTGTGTGAATGTGTGAATGTGGAAAAATATAGTTGGAACTCCACAAAGGTAGGTTAGAGAACACAGAATCCAAGAGGTTGCAAATGGATTCGAATCTCCTTTCATAAATTCCAAACTCTGTAAAGGAGATGATCCAAGGACTTAACAGACTGTTTATACAACCATAAAATGTTTTATGCTAGTCAGGTTTTTATTTATTTATGTAAAATTATAATGCAAAAATGTAAATTAAAATAACAAAAGAAAGATCTCTTAACCTCATGTTTGTGATCAAGGTGATCAGACAATGTAAACAGAAGCCACTAGATTAGGCAATCATTTTAACTGGTACTTCATAAGGCAAAAGCTTTCATCATCGCCATAAATTACTGTTACTCAAGACTTCTGAGACTTAGGTAACTATGACCTTCTGTATCATTTTATATTTAAGTGTTTTTTTTTCTGTGCATCATTGTGCATTATTCCTTTATGAGGTTTAGAGCTATAACTTACCATTAAGCTATCTTTATGATACATGCTACTCTTACATTATTGTTGTGAGTTACAAGAGTTATTCCTTTTAGTCAAAATAAAGGTGGTTTGAATTTTCCTAGTATATGACTCAATCCCGATAACAGATTTACAAAGCATACTCTTGAGTTATATTGAGTAACAGTATTGAAAACAGTTTTTAAACATGTAATCACATGTATGGGGTATAATGTATATGTCACTGTCACCATATAAATACTAACTTAATAGATAGGCAACATATTGTTGTGGAAAACATAACTGTGTTATGCTTCCACTCTCCAACGTTAGTGGCCTGTTGGTATCTGGCTTATAGAATACAGTGGAACACATTTAGGCCTTAAATATAATGATTTGGGAGTTGTGCATAAACTCTTAGAAAGTTAATTGTTATATGGGAAAAATTGACAGACAAACTTGATTATAATTTCTGCTAGTAGAATAATGTTTTAGGGCTAACTTTTTGTTTTTGTTTTTGTTTTATTTTGTTTTGTTTTTTGTGACAGGATTTCTCTGTGTAGCTTTGTGCCTTTCCTGGAACTCACTCTGTAGACCAGGCTGGCCTCAAACTCACAGAGATCTGCCTGCCTCTGCCTCCCGAGTGCTGGGATTAAAGGCTAACATTCTGATTTTGCTGTGAGCAGCAAATTCTTCTGGTATTGGGATCATAGGAAGTCATAAAATTAGGTCTGATTGAAGATCTGCTTTTAGTGAAGGAATAGTTCTAGAAATTAGTATTTTAATGCTAATTAGTTTTCAATAGAATATGGGAAGTTTGTGTGATTAATGTTGGTTAAAGAATTGAATATTTCTCATCAGATTCATTTTCAAAAGTCCGGCTTAATAAAAAATACCGTGGTCAGAAGTCTTGCTATAAAACTGAGTAGTACTGGGATTAAGTACATGACAGCAAACTCAGCTCAAGAAGTTAGCTTTTTTTTTTTTTTTTAAAAAAATAACTAAAATCTAGGCTTTTTGTTTTTGTTTTTTTAAATAGAATTCTCCCAGTCCTTGGTTACATCAACCCACTCCTGTGACCTCATCAGATAGTATTGGATTACTTAGTCACATTCCTGTCAGACCTTCCAGTGCAGAACCTCATCGACCTCATAAAATTACAGTGCATTCCAGTCCACCAGTGGCAAAAACTTTAGTCGATCACCACAAAGAGTAAGTTCACCAGTGTTTAAAACATACAAAATACCTTTGACTTTCATGATTTTTCTCAATGCACTTTTTAAGTAGTTTATTTAAATTGGCATCAGAACTAGACTTTGAAGATACACTTTTCGTTGTGGTTTGGTGGGTTGAGTCAGTCTGCTATCAAACCCATGCAATCGTCCTGCCTCTGCCTTCTAAGTAATCAAAGAATTAAGCACTAAAGATGGCTCTACTCTTGTCATACTGGTGCATCTTCCAGTTTTAGAGACTGAACAAAGCTGTTTACTTTTATAATAGAATAACATTTCATAAAATCCTTCTTGTGTTTTGTATAAAATCTTTGTGTACTTTCTTTGTAGAGAATTGGAGAGGAAAGCTTTCATGGAACCATTGCGATGTAATGCTTCCACATCAGTGAAAAGTGACCTGGATCTTAATAGGTCACAAGGAGGAAAGGATTGTCACTTGCATAGGCATTTTGTGGGTCCGAGGCCATCTCAGGAGACTGGAGAAAGATTGAACAAATATAAGGAGGAACATCGTCGGATCCTTCAAGAAAGTATTGATGTTGCCCCATTTACAACCAAAATCAAGGGGCCTGAGGTTGAAAGAGAGAATTACTCCAGAGTAGCACCATCATCTTCTAGTCCTAAAAGCCATGTCATCAAACAAGATAAAGACATAGAACGCTCAATGTCAGAGCTTTATAAGATGAAGCACTCGGTTCCTCAGAGTTTGCCCCAAAGTAACTATTTCACTACATTATCTAATAGTGTGGTCAACGAACCACCAAGATCATATCCATCCAAAGAAGTTTCAAATATTTACACTGAAAAACAGAATAATAACCTTTCTGCAGCAGCCAATCCGCAATCTCTTTCATATATATCATCTCTTTCAAAGCCTCCACCTTTGATCAAACACCAACCAGAAGGTGAAAGTTTAGTAGGCAAGATACCAGACCATCTTCCGCATCAGATTGCATCTCACTCAGTAACAACTTTCAGAAGTGATTGTAGAAGTCCTACCCACCTGACCGTCTCTTCTACAAATGCACTGCGCAGTATGCCTGCTTTGCATAGGGCACCAGTATTCCACCCACCAATCCATCACAGTTTGGAAAGAAAGGAAAGTAGCTATAGTAGCCTTTCCCCTCCAACTCTGACCCCAGTGATGCCAGTGAATGCTGGCATCAAAGTTCAAGAATCCCAGAAGCCGCCAACTCTAATTCCTGAGCCAAAAGACTCCCAGGCAAATTATAAGAGTTCTTCTGATCAGAGTATAACAGAAATGTGGAAGTCTAACAACCTCAGCAAGGAGAAAGCTGAGTGGCCTGTGGAAAAAAGTAGTGGAAAGTCACAGGGTGCTGTGGCATCTGTCATTGTCCGTCCACCTTCTAGTACAAAAGTTGATAGTCTGCCATCTGTACCATTAGCTTCCAAAGATAGAGTTTGTGAAAGATCTTCATCTGGGGCAAGTAAAACAGATTACCTCAAACCAGAAGCTGGGGAGACTGGAAGAGTCATTCTACCTAATGTGAATTTAGAAAATGCTCATGTGAAATCTGAAAACAATGCCGAAGCTATATCCCAGGGTAGTGTTCCTGTTTCAGTCATGTCTGCTGTAAATGTTGTCTGTAATACCAAAACAGATGTGTTCACATCTGCTGCCACTACCACCAGTGTTTCCAGCTTTGGTGGTTCAGAAGCAGTTTATTCTTTATCAAATACCATTTTGGCCTCTACGTCCTTAGAATGTACTTCTTCCAAAAGTGTCAGTCAGGCAGTGGCACAAACAAAGGAATGCAGAGTCAGCACCACGGAGCCAGCCACTATGGCCTGTAGTAAGACAGGAAGTGGTGTTCAGCCTAGCTCTGGCTTCTCAGGCACAACTGATTTTATTCATTTAAAAAAGCACAAGGCAGCATTGGCTGCAGCTCAGTATAAAAATAGTAATGTCAGTGAGGCTGAACTTAATACTGTGAGAAATCAGACAGCAGCAGCCTCTCTTCCCCTGGATAGCTCCATGATTTGTGCAAGTAACAAAGCAATCTCTGTAGGAAATGGGCCAGCAGCCCAGACCAGTCAGCCCAACTACCACACTAAGCTGAAGAAGGCCTGGCTCACCAGACATTCAGAGGAAGATAAAAATACTAACAAAATGGAAAATTCAGGGAGTTCAGTGTCAGAAATTATTAAGCCTTGTTCTGTCAATTTAATAGCTTCTACATCTAATGATATACAGAATAGTGCCGACAGCAGAGTCACAGGAGAGAAGTATGGACGAGATGATAAAGCCTGTAGGAGAAAAGCCAAAAGAACTTACGAATCTGGCTCTGAAAGTGGAGACTCAGATGAAAGTGAGAGCAAGTCAGAGCAAAGGACTAAACGGCAGCCTAAGCCAACGTATAAGAAGAAGCAGAACGACCTGCAGAAAAGGAGGGGCGAGGCTGAGGAAGACTTGAAG
This sequence comes from Onychomys torridus, assembly GCF_903995425.1. NCBI lineage: Eukaryota > Metazoa > Chordata > Mammalia > Rodentia > Cricetidae > Onychomys > Onychomys torridus. The sequence goes on from NC_050460.1 coordinate 49,105,111, forward strand.
CCCAATGGCGTTCTCAGCAGGAGTGCCAAGGAGAGAAGTAAACTGAAGCTGCAGACCAGTAGCAGTGGTGAGTACAGACGCTGGCTCATCTCAGACAGGCCAGCTGAGTGTCCCAGCACCAGTGATCCTTTCTTAGGTCTTGTTCTGAAACTTCATTTGTGCACTTCCTGTATGCCCCTGCAACAGGAAAAGAGAGGAGACTTAGCTCTCTATTTTTAAGAGATGTTTTTCCTGGCATTTTTTGTAGGTGATACATGCCATTCAATATGTAATTTAGGAATTGCTCATAATGTTTGATGTTTTCCTAGAAATGTCACAATATAGCTTTGATTATTATGCTACAAAGATGTACTCTTATAATATAATAAACTCCTTAGCTATGACATGATTTAGTTAGAAATAATTCTTACTTACCTGTAGACACAATAGTAGTAGTGTGAATGTGCTCCCATCCTATCCTTACCACGAAGCAAAGTTGTAAGCTTATGGAAATTCCCATTGGTAATAATTGGTAAAGTTAAAAATAGTAACTTGTGATTTTCCTGTGATTATTCCAATAAATGCTTCCACAATAAATAAACACTTAGAACTGGCCAGAGTTTCATTTTTCTTTGTGACTACAGCTGGACAAAGTAAAGACTACTTACCAGTAATAGGCATTACAGAATGTTTCTGTGTGTCTTTTGAAGTAATTTTCCTCAGTTTGCTTATTTCTTTGTAGACTAGTTGCAAAATTCAGAAAGCACGTAATAGTTTCACTCTGCCTGTGTGATCACCTACATACAGGAAACATCTGTAACAGTGTGGATGTTCAAGCAGTGCTCTCTCATAAGTGCTCGGGTGCGTGAAGCCCCTTATCTGTGTCTTGTCAGAGTGAGGTTTTCCCACATGAGTGTGGGATCCAAGGCAGAGTGAAGTGGAGCAAAGAGGAGGAGGAATCGTGGAAAAGACGCGCTGAGCTAGAGACACACTGGCAGCTGCAGTCCAAGGACACTGGGAGCAGAGAGAGACTGGCCTAGTATTTGATATCATTATATATATATATATATATATATATATATATATATATATATATACACACACACACACTATAATGTTACCTTTTCTTTCTCGTGTTTCTCCTTATTCCCCCTAAACTAATTCTCAGGAAGTTTGGTGGTCAGCAATTGTTTTAATCCATATTTCTTTTGATGTTGGGTGTTCAGATTTTTTAACCTTCCAGAAAATAGCTTCAACAATTCGAAAGCACTTTTGAAGTTAAGTTCATAAAATGATTTTCAAATGGATGTATATTCTCTTTTCTTACTGATAGTGAGTATGCCTGTTTCCAAGTGATATTCTAAGATAGTGGCAGAATGAGAGCCCACTACCCACTTTGTAATGCCTAGTAAAACTCCTTACTTGGGGACAGATACTTAGCTTCAGCTCAGGTACTTTAACTCCCATATGTTTGAAAATTCTATTAATATTGACTATTAACATAGTTTATTAAGTAAGAGTAGTATTGATTTGCTTCTGCACCATCTAGAAAAATTATTTAATGTAGGACATTTTCACAAGTCAAAGAATTTTAACATCTACTTCTTGAATGAAATTTGACATTTTTCTCCCCATTATTTAATTGTTCTCCCCATTATAAGGCAGTTGTTATTAGTCTTGGTCACCTTAAAGAATTAGTTGGGTTTGCATCTTAGAGGATTACATATATGATTGTTACAATATCATACATGTATACTTTTAATTATAATTAATTTAATTATCATTAACTATTAAAATGAAAATGTTTTATAATTAATAATATATTTTAAATACCCATACACATAGAATGTTTCTTAGTACATTTTATAGGAAGCTACAGTATTTTTGCTTTGCTTATTGTTTTGGCATATCTCCATATCTTCTGCCTTTTCAGTTGGAATTTGGCTGCCTTTCCCAAATAATTTTTACATAAATTTACTTTATGAGCTGAAATTGTCAACAAATTTGAGTATTTACAATATATTTATTGATGTATATAATCTGTGACTCACCTACACTCTGAATTAATCTCTGTATCCAAAAATACATTTATGGTGTTGGCATGTGAAAAATCAAAGGTTAGCATGTATTTATGTATGTCTCATTTTCTTTCTTCCCAGTTTTTTTGGTTTCAAAAGAATAGTTGTATCTGTCTCTGACATAGTCGAAATGGATTGGAAAACAAGGATAGGAAATACTTATTCTTCAGTTACAAATAGTGGCCTGTACATCAGTTAATACAGACAGGGTTAAATACAGCTGGTGGCAACAAAAAAGCTTGCTCTTAATTGTGTATCTTTTAGATTTTTATAGGTGGAATTACAGTTGTGTGTGAACTTTGTGGATTCTCCTGGTCTGTAGGTTGCTCCTGTTACACAGATGACTGATTGTTTACTAACATCCTTTACTTGTTAGTTCATGTTAGTAATCAAGAACAGTGGTACTGAATGTTGGAAATAAATCTTTTACCTTCAAATGTTAGACTGTAGTCCATTTGAGAGATTGTTTTGTTTTTTCTTCTACACTTGAGAAAGGCTTTCTCATGTTTACAAAGACTGCCTTCATACCTGCGCTTTTGAGATACTCCTAACGGGGACCAGTTTGATTGCTTTGTGTGTTCATTTTGTTTTTTAATTATTCCCATCAACAAATACATCCCAATTCATGTTGTGAGCTTTTCCTCCCTTTCTTCAAAACCCTTTATTTTTGTAAAAGATACTGTTGCCATCAATATATTGATGTCAAACATGATGTCCTTGTCACAGGTAAGAGGTGGTGACTGTTTTTTGGTGATGGTAGTGTTTTTTGAGACACTCACTAGATCTCCCAGGCTGGCTGTGAACATGTGCTTGCTCCTCCTTCTGCCTCCGCTTCTCAAGCGCTGGGATTAAAGGCATATACCTCCATACTTGGCTACAGGTTTATTTTAAGCTAAATGCGTACATCGTGTGAATGATTCTCCTGTTTTGTTTAAAGATTTCATTTCACCAGAGGATGTACTTTCCTTTCCTGTCTGGTTAGAATGGGTAAGCAGGTAAAGAAAGAGTTCTGTAGACTTAGCAGCTGTCCATCATGTAACTGTCATCTGTCCTTTCTTTCTGTACAACCTAATCCTGCTAATCCTGTCCTTCCTCGTCACAGCTGGCATTCCTCGTTCAGTGCTGAAGGACTGGCGGAAAGTCAAGAAGCTGAAGCAGAGTGGGGAGGCCTTTCTGCAGGATGACTCCTGCTGTGAGATAGGCCCCAATTTACAGAAGTGCCGGGAGTGCAGGCTCGTTCGCAGTAAGAAAGGAGAGGAGCCGACTCACTCTCCGGTGTTCTGTAGATTCTACTACTTCAGAAGGTAAGTCAGAACATCTGAAGGGACAGCGTGGGGTTATTGAGTCTTAGAAATGGTACTGGTATTCGAGAGGCCCTCCTGGATCTGAGGGCTGTGTCTCCACAGCACTAACTCTGCTGTGCTGTGCCAGCTGCTGACAAAGAGCCTCTGCACATTGTTACTCAATTCCTTCTGTTCGCGGAACTTCCTTCTGAAAGATGACTTCTTCCTTAATCAGAAATATTAGCATTTGTTTCCTAAAAATGGCAAGACAATACCCAGTTCTTGATTTTAAAATTTCTTAAAAAGGTATTTGCTTTTGCCAAAACAGTTTAACATATTACTTAAGTAAACCTTATTGTCTAAATGCAGTTAATAAAAACATCTTGGCTATGAAAACATGTCATTGTCTTGTTACATAGGAATGGTCATACTTTTTTTTTAAATACTATTTTTGTTAAATATACACTTAATTATTGTAGCTAATGTATACTGTCATAGTTCACAAGTTTTATAGTAAAATATAAAAATCATTTACAGATATTTATTAACTTAACATAAATACTGCTAAGTACCTTGAGTGTAAAAACCCATTCATAGACTTGATTACAAAACAAAAAAAAAAACTAGGTGCTGCCAGGCGGTGGTGCGCACCTCTAATCCCAGCACTCAGGAGGCAGAGCTAGGCAGATCTCTGTGAGTTCCAGGCCAGCCTGGGCTACAGAGCAAGATCCAGGACAGGCACCAAAGCTACACAGAGAGACCTTGGGGGGGGGGCACCTAGGTGACCCCACCAGTGAAGACTCCTATTCTAGAATCTGTTGTTCTTGAATACTACCTTTTGTCCTTGGTGCCTCTGGGAAGTTTATAACCTGTCACGGATTACAGCTAAGCTGTTTGATTTGGAAATGTGTGGGTACTTAAGAAAAAATAAAGAGAAGGTGGTGTGCACATAGTTTTTACTGTAGTTCCACACATGTATCAGAGGCAGGCTGATTTTTGTGATTTTTCTGGCCAGCCTGGGCTATGTAGAGAAACCCTATCTCAAAAAACAAAACCAAAGGCATACATTCTCTTAAGAGTCTGTGGGCAGCAGTCCCTCAAGATAAGGCAGGCTACTGTAGGAAGAAGTTAAGTTACAGAAAGTGGTGCTCATGCAGTTGGTGAAGATAGTCCAATGGTATCAAGGGAGGAGTTTTGAGGAAGATGACAAAACTTTGGGTTAGACAGAAAGAAATATTCTGATGAAGACAAAGCTGGCTGAAGACAATTCAGACAGCCTAAAATCAGTGCTCCTTATCAGAGGACTATCTTAGTTTTAAAAGAGAAGGGGAACAGGGACTTAGAAGTTCAAGGTGGATAGCAAGTTTGAAGTTAGCCTGGGCCATGAGACCCTGTCTCCAAAAACTAAACATCTCATCAAAATAAAAAGTTGGGCACAGCGATAAAACTAAAAATCTCAAGGTGATTAAAAACATTTTTAACTTTCTCAGTTTTAGACTAAGGAAGGATAGTTGTAAAATAACACGTCAGGCATTGTGGTACATGCTTGTAATTCCAGAACTCATTAAGCTTACAGAGGAGAATTGGTACCAATTCAAGGCCAGGCTAGGTTACAGTGTTGTAGTGTTTGGTGAGTGGGAAAGAGGAAGCAAAAAAATTAAAAAATAAAAAATAAAAAAATAACCGTACTGCTTTGATAACATTGGGCAGACATATTAGCTGTCTTACTCATATAATACTTGGATCGTGTTCCCAGTAGTTAACAGCTGACTGTAATTTCCTAATCATAGATGGTTGGTGTTGTCCTATTGAAGGTTGGAAGTCAGGGCCTTGTGCATGCTGGGTAATTGCTGTACCTTTGAGCTTTTGATCCCCAATCTTTACTTCTTGAAATAATGTGAACTCAGTGCTACTTATCATGCTACTAGATAATGCCTGAGGCATGTAAGTTGATTAATAACTTAAGTATGTATGAGAACCTATCTTATCACATGTTATAATGTAGTAGGAGCATTAAAGTTATTTCTAATGCTAGTATCTAATGGTTTTATGCTTTACTGTTGCAGATTATCATTTAGTAAGAATGGAGTGGTCAGGATAGATGGTTTCTCTTCTCCTGACCAATATGATGATGAAGCCATGAGTTTATGGACACATGAAAATTATGAAGATGATGAAATAGACGTTGAAACTTCTAAATATATCTTGGATATTATAGGTGATAAGTTCTGTCAGTTAGTAACATCTGAAAAAACAGCTTTGTCCTGGGTGAAAAAGGATGGTAAGGAAGTTACTATAACATGCACTCTACAAATTTCCTTTAAAGAATTCTCTCTGTGGCCGGGTGGTGGTGGCGCACGCCTTTAATCCTAGCACCCGGGAGGCAGAGGCAGGCGGATCATTGTGAGTTTGAGGCCAGCCTGGTCTCCAGAGCGAGTTCCAGGAAAGGCACAAAGCTACACAGAGAAACCCTGTCTCGAAAAACCAAAAAAAAAAAAAGGAATTCTCTGTGTATTTTGTTTAATCTGTAAGTCCCTCATCCTATCTAATTGGATTTGAGCTGTGATAATGCCACCTCTTACATACTTGAGATGCAGATAATTCCCCTTTGAAATTCAATGGATTATTCATGAAATTGATGTTTTCATAACAACATGAACTAGTATGACAAAATGTCTTTACATGAAAAATTGTGCAGTATCATTTGATGTGTATGTGTATATAATCTATCACAGTTTTTTACATTCGAATCTCAATTTATTACTTTTTTATGGATAATGTCTTCAAATATTAGGGCTGTAAAACGGAAAAGTTAACCACCTCATATTTGTTGACAAAGTAATGACATTGATTCTGTTGAATGTCAAGTACTTAGCGCCGGTTAGCACTAGTGTGGCATGTGCTCTCATGTTCACTTTTTTCTCTATCTTTTCCCCTGAAATCAGTGGATTATTTGCCAAAGTATATATGTCAATAATTAGAAACATTTTATTTTTGTGTCATAACTGAAGAAGAGAGGGCTATAATTGCTTGCTATCTAATGGTGGAGACCATAGATCCCACCAACCATGCTGTACTTACTATACACATGGTAGAAACCCTGTTTTGGATGTAAGCCAGCCATTTTAATATTTACTTAGGATTCTTTCTGGGTCTTCTCAAGAATTGTGCTCATTATCAAAAAATCTGCTTTGGGTGTATAATCTCCGTACCTAAGGAAGTGGAAGCAGGGGCAGAGTTAGTTTGTGGCCAGCATGAGAATATGGCAGCTGCATAGTGAGAAGCTGTGCCATAGAGAAGCAAGCATCTACTCTTGATTTTACATCAAGGTAGCTATCGACATCCTTGATTTATTGTCACATCTTTATTTTTGCTGTATTTCAGCCAAACAGAGCATTTAAATTGCTGCTTTCTCTGTATTTCAGCCAAAATTGCCTGGAAAAGAGCAGTCCGAGGCGTCAGGGAGATGTGTGACGCATGTGAAGCGACATTGTTTAATGTCCACTGGGTCTGCCGCAAGTGTGGATTCGTGGCTTGCTTGGATTGTTACAAGGCCAAGGAGAGGAAGAGTTCTAGAGGTTGGCACATAGTTTAATGAGATTAAGTGGAGGTACTCTGTATCACCCATGTCCTTCCTTAATTGTGGGTCTGTTACATTGTGGACATTGATAGCATTTGAGTAAGGAAGAGGAGTTGCCTCGCTTTGTCAGTGTTTACATTTGGAATGTAGCTTCATCTTCATTTTTCACCCTCTAAGTGGATCCGCTCTGAGGCAGAATTTCTTCAAGTCAACCAAATTCAACGTTAGCTGATGCCTTTTTGCTTTTAGAACTCACAGTTCCTGGTATCTTTCTAGAATCTTTTAATTCTGTGGTCATTCGTGTTAAGTCACAATTAAATGCTTGTACTGTTCAGTCTGTAATCTTTAAACACATTGTCAAGGTTACACTTCCATTAGTGCCCTCTATCGGATATATCTTTGTTTTATTTTTGATGTTTTAAGACAGGGTTTTTCTGTGTAACCCTGGCTATCCTGGAACTCTCTCTGTAGACCAGGCTGGCCTCAAACTCAGAGATCCTCCTGCCTCTGCCTCCTGAGTGCTGGGATTAAGGGCATGTGCCAGCTACTGTCTAGCTATTCCATAGATCTTAAAGAATGAAGAAGAAATCTTTATATCACAGACTTTGAAACTATTGTGCATAATGTTTAGACATAAAGTGGTATTAGTATTTCACTTGCTAATATAGCTGAAGTTATAGTTTTTGTGTTTTTTTTTTTGGTTTTTGTTTTTGTTTGGAAGTTATAGTTTTTAAATGAAGTTAATAAATACATCAGAGTGTTGAAGGTTTGCCACAGGCCTAGTATGTAAGCTTATTGATAGTATACTTGCCTAACATGTACAAGACTGAGGGTTTAGTCCCCACCACTGAAGAAAAGAATACCATTGTACGGGCATGATCGTACATGTTCTGAAACTGAGGCAGGAGGATTGACTCATACTCAGGTTCAGCTAGGGGTCTATAACAATACCGTTTTTCATTTTAAAAAAGGGGTGGGTTACATAAGACTGTTTAGGAAGTGCTAATCAGTGGTGGTGTCAACCAGTTATAAAGTTAGGGTGAAATGTTGGATTGGAGAACTTGAGATGCTTTGCCATTCCAGTGTTTGGGGCTTGGGTGTTAGGAAGAACCATGGCTTGGCTGTCAGTGTCTTTTCCATTGGTAGAATTACCCCACTTTCTCAACCCTTTTCTTATACATTGTTTACTACCAATAAGACCTGAGTATGTAAAAGCATTTCTGAAAATCTTAAGCTGTACTTTCCTGGGATATGAAAGTAAATATGAGTAAAATGGTGTAACCATGTTAAGAATTTCATCTTGGCATTTAAATACTTTTGTAGGGTCTGGAGGTGTATCCTATAGGGGTGGGGCACATGTTCTTTTTTTTTTTCCCTAGTTCCCTGGGGCTTTTATTTATTTTTTGTCAAATTTTAAAAACTTTATTTTGCTGTAGTGTGAAGTCCATAAAGGTTTCCTCCCCTCTTTTAAACATGGTTGAATGTTTATAATAAACAGATAGAATTGCTGTTAGAATATATTGTACTGTTTACTTGGGAATGATCAGAGACCTTATCAGCCTTCCAGCTTTATAACTTGAGCCCTGAGAACCTGTTCTTGTATATCATTTGACTTGTCCATTAAATGCTTTTATAAAACTCAAAGAGGGTAGGTTCACTATGTACTGTTACATAGTGTGAATCAACTTGTTACTGCAATGTAATCATTAATAGGTTCCTTTTCAGATTTTGTGAAGGAAAACTTCTGGAGTCTATTTACTGAAAATTAATGTCATTTTTTTTTTTAATTTAGAATTTTCATGAAGCACTTCTAGGATTTATGCTGAATGGCTTGAGCTTTGTGGGATTGTTTGTTTTGCTTTGAAACTCCTAGAGTCACATCATAAGTGGCTGCCTGTGTCAATAATTTCATAAAGCTATCTGATGCAAACAGAATGTCCCATACTACACTTCTCATTGAAGCTGAATGTGAGGAGCCTAGTTTGAGATGAACAATAGCAGTTAATACTGGCTCTATAGAGTGTCATCTTTTCTGGGTCTGAAAACTTGTTTTTTGTTTTGCATTTTGCATGCATGTTGGCAGTTACTTCATCCATAGCCTTATACATATGAGACAAGTGCTGATCCCAGGCCTCATATCAGTGTTCATTGAGCAGGAGCAAAATAAGGTAGCAGTGTCCTTAAATTTGTATCAGTATAAGTAGTCTAATATAATGCACAACCTCTTATGCATAGAAAATAACTAAGAGCTAAAAGAAGATTAACTGCAGTTTGGAATCAGACAGAAATTAGGAGTGACCCTTGCAGTGTAACAGTAGCAAAGAATAGTCGTCATTTTAGAAAGTGTTATCACACACTCTCTCTCTCTCTCTCTCTCTCTCTCTCTCTCTCTCTCTCTCTCTCTCACACACACACACACACACACACACACACACACACACACACAGACACACACAGACACACACATACCCTTCTTTTTTCTGTATCAGTCAGTACTTTTATTAAAATCCATTGGGTGGTTAATCGTCTTTTCTTACTTTTTAAAAATAGGACAAAACAAAATAGTTACATACAACCATCACTTTTATACTTAAAGAATTTCCTTGAAACAAGGTATATTATCTTACAGATAAAGAGTTGTATGCTTGGATGAAGTGTGTGAAAGGACAGCCTCATGATCATAAGCATTTAATGCCAACTCAGATTATACCTGGTTCGGGTGAGTATGTTTTATTTTGTATTACAGGTCCTGAGTGCTCTAGATAGGAGGACCTCCAAGAGTGTTAGCTGCGCATGGTGATAAATGTCTGTAACCTCAGTATTTGAGAGGCTGGAGTTGCTGTGTGTTTGAGGCACAACCTCGGTCACAAACACAGCAGCAGATGTTAGGGTCAAGCTCACCCCCTAAAAAAGCAAATCGTTTTTGCAAAAGTATGGCTTAAGTAATTGAATTGTCTTATTCAAAATTATAGCAACTCTTATATTTAATAAGAATGGGAAAAAGTCTTTTCTTCTGAGACTATAGAAAACCTCACAGAAACTATGAAAGAGGAAAATTGAAAAATGATAAAGTTTGGATTATGTGAAACTTTCTACAAGTTTTGAGCATACTGTTATCTTAATAATCAGACAATAGGAAATGAATATAAATTTGGTTGGTGGTAGTTCTATGTTATCGGGAAGGGTAGTACTGAGTAATAACTGATGAGACATCACAGGCACGCTGCTGTTCCCAAGTCCTCAAACATACTGAGGAGAGAGTGTGCCCTTAACAACTAGTGGTAAGCTTAATAACTGCCATTTTGTTTTTCAGTGTTGACGGATCTTCTTGATGCCATGCACATTCTTAGGGAAAAATATGGCATTAAATCCCATTGTCACTGTACTAACAAACAAAACATACAAGTTGGGAATTTTTCTGCAATGAATGGTGTGTCTCAGGTAAGTAGAAAAGTCTCCTCTGTTCATATACAGTCTATAGTTAGATAACACACCTTTGAGTGTCTGAAACTCAATGGCCCAGCATGGCAGCCATGCTTGTAATCACAGTATCTAGTAAGCTGGGGCAGAATTGCTATGAATTGAAGGCCAGCCTGAGCTGCACAGTGAGTTCTAAGCTAACCTGGGATACACTGTGGGACTCTCTCCAAAAAAAAAAAAAAAAAGCCCTACTCTAGGTTTGTGTTTCTATATTAACTGTGCAACTATCTTACAGTGACTGCTTTTAATTGAGTAATGGAGGAAATTGTGTTTAAAAATTCAACTGTCTTACCCTTATAGGTTTTACAGAATGTTCTTAACCACAGTAATGAAACTTCTCTGTGCATGCCCGAGTCTCAGCAGCAGACCACCCCCCAGAAATCTCAGAGTGATGGCAATAGCAGCCCTGAAAGTGTGAGCACAGACAGCAGGTTGACCCCTCCGGAGTCCCAGTCACCACTGCACTGGCTAGCTGATCTTGCTGAGCAAAAAGCCAGAGAGGAAAAACAAGGTAACCAAGTATTCATGTTTGTAAAGGGCTGAAGTGTGCCAGTGTATTGTGTATGACCTGTAAATAATTAGTTTTGCTACTTTATTTATTATAGCTTAGCATCAAGAAAGTATTAGTCCTCTTGTATTAGTAGCCAGCCCTCCCTGAGATCGATGATATCAAAAGTAGTTATGCACTCATTTGTGAATGAAGTTTTCAAAACCACCAGAACACTCTGTTTGTAAATTAACTGTATTTTCTGCTAGTGTTTGACTATTTTCATTCACAACAGGTAGACACTCAGCTACAAATCTGAGATACCTAGGAAAGCTTTTTCATCCAAAGTTAGCCTTTTTTGAGGGATTTAACTCTAGTTTGTGGTCAGGTGAATGAATTGGTGCCACAGCAGGTTTTTATTTCTCACTCTAAAAATACCTATTTTTCCTATACTTTACTATTAAATGTTTTCTTTTAGAAAACAAAGAATTTGCTCTTGAAAAGGAAATTAAAGAAGAGGGAGAAGATGCCTCTGATTCTCCAAATGGCAGCACATCACCTGCAGCCTCCCAGAACAATGAACAGGGTTCAACCCTGCGTGATCTGCTGACTACTACAGCTGGCAAGCTTCGAGTGGGCTCTACAGATGCTGGCATTGCCTTTGCTCCAGTGTATTCCATGGGGGCGTCAGTGAGTGTAACAGCTACTTTTGGTTTGTTAGATTTGGGGTTTTTGCACACCATTTAACTATACCTCTAGCCCCTGTTTTTAAATTTGGGCTTTAAATTTGTATAGAGATTTGATGGTTAGCTATGATTCTAACAAAACAGATACAGATGAAATAAATAGCTAGGTCTGGTCTCATTCTAATTCAAAGCTGGAGTTTTCCATATTTTCTCACGTGGAATATTGGAGAAGGTTCTTTGAGTCCAGGAGAGCTCTAAGATAACAACCTGAAGGTTATGTGAGTAATTGGGGGGAAGCATATATGGAAATATCTGTAAAGTACTTACAAATCAAGTTTTATCTAATTACTTACCAAGAAAAAGGAAAAACAGAATGCCAAAAGAGATAAAATGTTATAGTTGCTTTTAAAGTATATGGAGGGTTCTTAACCCTATTCTCTCTGAGTCCACACCAATGTGGAAAATAGATGACTTCTTCTGAATCCCGCAGAGCCAGTAGTTTCTTGCATTCCCAACCTAGGGTCCTCATTGTTTTCAGAAGCTGTTTATTTTTCTTAATAGAGTGGCAAAAGTGGACGGACTATGCCTAACATTCTTGATGACATCATTGCTTCAGTTGTTGAAAATAAAATTCCACCAAATAAAACCGCCAAGATAAATGTAAAATCAGAGCCTAATGAAGAACCTAAAGAAAGCCAAAAATCTGCCATGAGTGAAAACAATAAATTATACAGTGATATACCACATTCTTGGATCTGTGACCAGCATATTTTATGGCTTAAAGATCACAAGAATAGTAATAACTGGAAACTTTTCAAGGAGTGTTGGAAACAAGGACAGGTAAGTACATTACAGTGGTTAACACTGTCCGTGGGCCTGAGGAGAAGTAGATGTAAATAGAAAACTTACTTCTCCTGGGGGAGAAAAGACATCCCGCAATTAACAGATTACCAGAATTATGATTTCTGCTTTTGTCTAGATGTATATGATTGTACAGGGAAGTAAACTGACAGGTAGTTGTAGTTAATGAGTAGACATGCATTAGTCATAGATTTATCAAATGTAGTTCTCTGTTCTGATTTGTGTTTTAAGTCTTTCACTAATACATTAATATGAAATGCAGTTGGCATTGGACTGATGAAAATGTAGATTTTTTCATTTTAATGTTTACAAAACATTAAAAAAAATTTTTTTAACCCTTTATAGGCTTGTGATAAAACCCAAACCCAGGATCTATGCAATGCTGAAGCATGTACTTTTCCACTGAATGCACACACTGATTTAATTCATCCAACCTTTCTTTTGGTTTTGGAGTTTTGAGACAGGGTCCTTATATACCTTTGGCTGTCCTGGAATTCAGGATTTAGACAAGGCTGACCTAGAACTCACAGACATCCATCTACTTCTGCCTCCTAAGTGCTAGGATAAAGGCAAGCGCCTTCACGCCCGGCCTTTATTTGATCAGTTCTTGAATACAATTTCTTCTATTTCCTTCTGCCTACATAAAATGGGTTTTCCTTATAATCAAAAGTTCTGACTTAATGCTTTGTATGTAATTCAGATATTAAGTATCTAATATAAAAATTATGAACAGACTTAATTACCCGCGTCAGGGAATTATATTGCTTAATTTGTTTCCTCCTCCTTGGAACATATTAGTGTACTTTTATTTTTTACTTTAAGTATTATGTGTTATGTGTGCTGTATACATTTGTGCATGTGAAAGTTAGCAGACAACTTGTGGGAGCTGTCCTTCCACCGCTGTGGGTTTTAGGGATTGAACTCAGTGCACCAGGCTGAACTGCCTCACCAGCCCTACTCTAATGTACAGTCATTGAGCAGCTAAAGACCTAAGACTGAGTAAACCGTTTTACTACAGCCATTCTCTGTCTTAAGTACCTATGTAATTCGGTTCAAATCAACATCATTGAACACCATCTAGATTTTGTATAGACACAAGATTGATGTCATATATCCTTGAGTCTATTTGAACTGAAGTTTTGAATACTTCATTTTATGTTGGAACTTTCTGATAGGAAACCATCACATTAATATTTTTATGAACGCATTAAAGATTTTAAGGACTAAAAAGTGCTGTGAAAAAGAAAAGAGAATGGCTAAGGTACTAATTCAAACAGGCTATTGTGAATTGCTTAGTAGTTGAGTGATATTTTGCTAGTTAACGAAGAAGGAATTGACATATACTAGTCATTGTAAAACTCTGTATGTAGGTTGGCTTGTTCTGAACCTAGAAGAGGGTGGTAAAGAAATACACAGCTTAAAGAATTCACAATGAGGGGCTGGAGAGATGTCTCAGTGGTTAAGATTACCTACTGCTCTTCCAGAGGACTCAGGTTCAATTCCCAGCACCCACATGGCAGCTAACAACTATCTATAACTCCAAAATCTGACACTCTCACACAGATAAACATGCAGGCAAAATGCCAATGCACGTAAAATGAAAATAAATAAATTATTTTTTTAAAAAAAGAATTCACAATGAAAGGCTCTTAAATATCAGGGAATTTTAACATATATTGTGATAGCTGCAATTGGCAACTTAAATAATTGACAGTGCAGCAGATACTTACAGGAGAATAATACCAGAGATGAGAGGTCTAATTGAGAAGTCTTGAGATATTTCAGTAAGATGATGACAGTAGCTTTAAAATTCTACTTGGTATTATTTTAATATACCAATTACATGTCATTTTAAAGATTGGTAAAAGGCTTAATGATAGTATTTTTATGTGGGAACTGTAGTGTATGAATTGCCAACAGTAATTACTTAATATCTGGACTTATTAAGAACATATGATTAACTTATTGAAAGAACATTTAGTGGAGCATTCAGCTAGATTTCATCGTGGGTTTGTTTTCTTTTACATTTTATTTTATATACATGAATGTTTTTCTTGCATGTGTATTTTTGCACCACTTGCATGGCTGGTGCCTGTGAAGGCCAGAAGAGGGCATTGGATCCCTTAGAACTAGAGTTGCAGGTGTTTGAGAACCACTGTGTAGGTGCCGGGACTCAAACCCATGTCCTCTGCAAGATCAGCTGGTGCTTTTAACTGCTGAGCCATCTCTGCAGCCCTTTGTCTTGTTTACTTTGTGAGGGTCTCACTGTGTAGCCCCAACTGGCCTGGAACTCTGTGTAGACCAGAATCAGAGAGATCCTGCTTAGGATGGGCTTTTAAAAAATCTTTTGTAGCTAAAAATTCTAACTTGAGGCTTTTATTTTATGATAAATTTTTAAATGTCTCAGTTAATATCTTTTAGAGACTCTTTAAGTCATACTTTCATAAATTCTCTGTATTGCAGAACTATATTTTATTAGAATAAAAACTGAATAATTTATCAGTTGAACAATTAAGCATAGAGATATTTTTATATAGCTCATTGGAATTTTTAGAAGTAGTAAATCTTTAGTTACAGTTTTTCAGTTAAACGGTGTTGTAAGATTTGAGTTCATGACCTCTAAAAGGCAAGATTCATTCATAGTCAGTCATTAGGTATACAGTATGGTGTCATGCCTGTGCTCAGTGTTGTTTCCAGGACTCTTGTAAAAGTGACAGGAAATGTGTTTTGAGTGTTGTGAATTCAGTGTACACAATGTTTTGATCTTCACTTTTTTATTTCAAATGTTAATGTATAGATTGCATACTTACAGATAGATTACATAGTGTCTATAAAACGTTTGCCTATAGATGAAGCAGTCTCCCAAAATATTTCTGCTACCCATAAATGCCATCTTCAGACTTCTCTTCTGAAAACCTGTCCATTGAAATTTCTGTACAAGATGCCGTTTTATTGGGTATGATGGCACATCATATTAGGTAGTCCCGGCACATATTAGGTAGTCCCGGCACTTATTAGGTAGTCCCGGCACCTATTAGGTAGTCCCGGCACCTATTAGGTAGTCCCGGCACTTAGGAGATAAAGCTGAAGGACAGCTTCTGTCATGTTGCAAAAACCTTGTGTCAAAGTGAGAACCAAATAAGTACATAAATGGCACCATTCTTGCTATGGTGTTCCCTCACTGTTGTTTTTATTCACATAGAAGCATCTTTCCAAGTCCAGAACTATTTGTTAGTAGCCTCCTTTATACTGACAGATTGCCAGTGGGGCCGAAATGTAATGGTGCCGTCCACTTGCTTGTACTCTTAAGCTTTGAAGTGTCTAGGTGCCTTTTAACTGTTATCTATTTGTGTTTATTCATAAAGCCTGCGGTGGTTTCCGGTGTGCATAAGAAAATGAACATTAGCTTGTGGAAGGCAGAATCAATTAGTCTGGATTTTGGAGACCACCAAGCTGATCTCCTGAACTGCAAAGACAGCATTGTTTCAAATGCCAACGTTAAGGAGTTCTGGGATGGTTTTGAAGAAATTTCAAGTATGTTGTTTTTCACTCTTGTCTTACTCGTAGCCCGAAGATGATAAATTGTTAATACAACTTAAATCCTTCACCTGTGAAGCACCCATATTTACATTGTTATTCAGTTTATTAAAAAAAAGAGAGCAAGAGGCCAGGAGTAGTGACTCAGCTGTATCCTCCACACCTGGATTAGCAGAGACAGAAAGCTCTAGAGTTCTAGGTCATCCTCAGCTCCTCTGAATTTGAGTCCAGCTGAGCTAAATAAGACCTTGTGTATAGAAGACAAAAAATTCAGAATTTAGAAACAAAATAATGGTTCATAATCCCAACTCTAGTCCTGATTTCCTTTTATTTTGACACAATTTAAGCTGTGTTTCCTAATACGGACTTTTGGTAACCCCTCAAAATTGTAGAAAATAATTATATAGATTATGTTCAACATTTTGAAAGTTAAAAACTATAAATGTAAGACTAATATTACAAATAAAAATAATTCTGAAGAGCATTTTCTTTAGATACTATAAGTAGTTAACGCTATATGTCTCCTGTTAAAATCTGGAGTCAGAAGAGATGGTGTGGCAGTTCTTGCAGAGGACCTGAGTTTGCTCACTTTGGGCAGCTCCCAGCTGCCTGCAACTCCAGCTCCAGGAGGTAGATGCAAGGCCCTCTTCTAGCTTCCTACACACACACCCACACACCCACACACCCACACACCCACACCAGTGCTGCACCAAGACATGAAGAACAAGATCTGTCAGTGTCCAGGAAGCCCCTGTGTACAACAGTCTAACCATTCACACTTCTCTCAGGAATAGAAAGACCTACGCTGTATTTTAAGTAACTAACTCTTGTGTTTGTAGAACGGCAGAGAAACAGAAGTGGAGAAACAGTAGTTTTAAAGCTGAAAGACTGTCCATCTGGGGAAGACTTCAAGACCATGATGCCAGCAAGGTATGACTTGGGAAGTTGAGCTGAGCTTGTTCCCAGCATAAGTAACTACCAATATAAGCATTAAAGTTTTTTATTTGTTTGTTTTTCCCAGTAACAACAAATAAAATTAAAACTAAGTCTCTGTAGGCTCACCACACTTCATCCTGAAGAAATACTTGTGTTTGGGGTACTGTAGTGTGTCCTGTTGTAGGCTCCCCTCTTGTTGGAGCTTTTACTTAATTTGTTTCCCTAAGGAAGTATAATTGAAACATTAGTATCATGTATAATTTATGCCTGCCTTGTATAGTAATCCAGTTTAGATTCTGAATGGATTGATTCTAGATTAGTGTTCCATAGTTTAAGGGAAAGATATTTGCAGTCTTCTTCACAAATTAAGTATTTTGTACTTCCTGCTGGGTGGTGGTGTCACATGCCTTTAATCATAGCACTTAGGGATTCCAAGGCAGGTGAGTTTCTGAGTTCGGTGCCAGCCTTGTCTATAGAGCGAGTTTCAGGACGGCCAGTGCTACACAGGGAAACTCTGTTACCCTACTCCCCCTTCCCCCCAAAAAGAATTTTGTACTTCAAAATAGTTTAAATGCAAATCTATATTCAGAAGAAAGCTGTGTTGTTATCTTTAGATATGAAGACTTTTTAAGAAGTCTGCCACTGCCAGAATATTGCAACCCAGAAGGGAAGTTCAATTTGGCCTCTCATTTGCCAGGGTTCTTTGTACGCCCTGATCTAGGACCCCGGTTGTGCAGTGCCTATGGTAAGTATATGTTTACATTTCTCTTTAAGTTGGAATTCTATGGGAGTTTAACAGATTTCAGCCTCAAAGCAAATTGTCCAATGATTTTTTTTTTACCCTATTAGTAAACCTGTTCTTTTAATAATGCTGTTGAAACCCCTTTTAATGTCAAGTATCAATATAAGAATTAACAGCCAGTATACTTAAGTAATACTTCTTAATTCCTTATAACATTTCTATGTAGTATTTTTATTGAGTTGTTTTGTATGTAGCATTTCTATTGACCGTTTTTAGTAGCTAGATTTTAGGGGCAAGTATTTGTAACAAGGCAACTAAAACTAAAATTGTAATTGTTTTATGGGGGTCATACCTGTATATTGTAGATGCAGTGTACTCTAGAATAAAAGGCCTCATTTCTCACACAGGTGTTGCTGCTGCTAAGGATCATGATATCGGAACCACAAATCTCCACATTGAAGCTTCTGATGTTGTGAATATTCTGGTCTATGTTGGCATAGCAAAAGGAAATGGTGTCCTCTCAAAAGCAGGTAAAGAAACATAAAGAGCAGCCACAGTTCCTACTGGGTTACAGGGCTAACACAGTAGCAAGGCCAAGGGATGTGTGCTAACCTTTGTTACCTAAAACCTACTTTTCTCATTTATCATGTAGAAGAAATAGTAATTTTAAAGTAAATAGTTTTATTTGAGACTTTGATTTTACTGTGTATTGTATTTATGAATGTATTTTGTTAGACTCACTTGGAATTATTTGCTGAATAGGCACCAGGTTTTGAGGGTGTCACTGTGAGATACCATTTGTGATTCTAATATTCACCCCACCCCATCTGACTCCCCGTTGGATTCAGAAGAAAAAACTTTTTTCTATGTTCTTAGATTTTACTTTTCACTCTCAAGTTTTCTCTAAAACTGTGCTCTGTCACCTATTCCTTCCTTTTAAATATCAAGTCTGAGCTCTCCACCTTTCTTCTCCGTGCCTTTAAAGTAGGTGTATTGTTCCGTTGTGGAGCATCTGCCTCGTTCTGATCGATGGTGGTGCAGTTGAATAATTGCAGACTCTCCACTGCTGTTGCTCCCGCCCTCAGAACACGCTCTTTGCCCTCTTTGCACTGTGTCTTTCACTGGACCGTTGTGGTGGGTGGTGGGGTTACTGTCTCTTCACAGTTTGGAGTTGGCTGCTCAGAACACTCAACTGATCTGACCCCACGTGAACAGACTATGCTACAGTTATCGTCATACCTTGTCTAGTTTGCTTTTCAGTTCTGTCTGTATCTCTGCATCTGACATTCATTGCTGTTGGTTGCCTATTTTGTATGTCATTCTACTCATTCATTCACTCATTCAGTCATTCAGGTAGGTAGTTGGTTATTTGTATGTGAGTGTTTTGCTTGCCTTTATGTAAGTATACCATGTGGTGCATGCAAGTACCCACAGAGGACAGGGAGTGCATAGGATCCTCCTGGAACTGGAAAAGTGGCCGTGTGGGTGCTGGGAATCAGACCAAACCTAGGTATTCTGCTCGAGCAGCATGTACTCTTAGCTGTGCCATCATCTCTTTGGCCCTTCTACTCTATTTAAATGTCCCCTGTAGCAATTTTGTCTCTGAGGAACTTAACATCTGCTGTTTGTAGTATCATTCATTCATGGCCTAAAACACTGGAACTCTCTTCCTCATCCTTATTCCCTATCCTCCTATTCCTAGTATCTTTGCTCTTGAGAAAACTTCAGTTCTAAAAATTCTGTGGCTTTTAATCATTATTTTGTAGGTGTTCACAAAGGGATGTTTTAGGATTATAATTCATAATCAAACTTCTCAAGAAATAGTAGTCTACTTGAATATACTAAGCTAATTCTTTCCCCTGCAATATCTCTTGTCTCTTTTCTTCAAGTGTAGTTTAGATTATTATCTTATCCTATGAGTGTTTTTCATTTTCCAATGGAAAGTTAACTTAGTCAGTCATTCTCATCTTACTGGTGATTCCTCCCTCAAGCAGTAAAATTTGAGACAGCATCTCACCTCCCCCTGCCTACCCACTTCTTAGACAGGCACATAACAATAACAATAATAAATAAAATTTAGAGTAGTAAAATTAAAGTGGAAAGTTAGGAATACCAATCTATTAATTGAAATTTGTAATGTATTGTGTTATGTTAGGGTTTTTTTGTTGTTGGTGGTGTTTGTTTGAAGTAATATCTTGCTTATATGGTTTTTTAAGTCAACATGGAAAATTTTGCTATACTCTTCATATTTGAAGAGCCTAGATTTAATACTTTTGTGTTCTTCCAAATGTTCTTACATAGATACAGTGATTTCCAGTGTGCCAACATTTTGACAAAGATTACCTGATGTTTCCTTAGAACCATAGCTTTATGAAGAGATCAATTTGCATGTGCTGACAGATTAACCATAATAAGGATAGAGGTCCGATTGAAATTGACCAGAATGCTTCTCATTAGTAAGCAAGCCCACTCACATAAGTAAGCCTTTTACTCACTTCACTCAACCTTTAGCTCAAACATAAAATTAAGGCAGCGGTTCCTACTGTTCTTAGTAGTTAGAGAAGCCAAATAATAAATTCAGAAAAGAATTGTGTAGGTTAAGATGTGCCTTGAGATTATGACATTGTTCAGACCATCCCTGAGACAGGAAGGAGGTTGTTTATTTTGAAACTAAATTTTTAGCTCTAAAGTAGTGGTTCTCAGTCTTTGAAGCAAATACATGGGAAACCACTATTTCTTTTCCTGTGGACACAGGAGTCTCAAACTCAGGGCTCTGCTCCTCCAATAGTTTTGTGTATATAACTGGATTTAAAAGAGTACTGACCTGCCAGGTGGTGGTGGCGGTGCACACTGTTAATCTCAGCACTCAGGAGGCAGAGGCAGGTGGATCTCTGTGAATTCGAGGCCAGGATAGCCAGGACTACAAGAGAAACCCTGTCTCAAAAAACAAAAACAAAACAAAACAAGAGTACTGATCCTAGGCTTGCAGTGGGATTACATGCCTTTGTCTAGAAGCTGAGACAAGAGGATCAGGAGTTGCAATCCAGACTTTGTTGCATGACAAGTTCCAGACTAGCTTGGGCTGCATATTGAGATTTTTTTTTTTTTTTTTAAGGCAAGACAAAATGTTTCATGCTCTGATAATCAGCCTTAGATGGTCCAGCTCTCTGGTAGTCTTTACTGACCAACTAAAAATAATTGCCTGTGTTTCAGGAATACTTAAGAAATTTGAAGAAGAAGAAATGGATGATATCTTAAGGAAAAGATTAAAGGATTCAAGTGAAATACCTGGTGCTTTGTGGCATATTTATGCTGGAAAAGATCTTGACAAGATAAGGGAATTCCTTCAAAAGGTATTATTGATGTTTCAGAGAACCCTACCTCTACCTTGAACATGAACAAATTATTTACCCTTCTTTTTGTGACATTCTGCAGTATAATATTATTTTAAATACTTTTAGTCCTTTTTAGTGTTTTATTGGATTTCAAAAGCTCCTTTATATTGGGCTAGAGAGATGGCTCAGCAGGTAAGATACTTTGGTGCTCTTTCAGAGGACCCAGGTTATTCCTAGCACCTACATGGCAGCTCATAACCATCCAAGGGCCTCTTCTGGCCTCTTCGAGCACCAGTACACAAACATACATCCACAGGAAACACCCATACAGCTAAATTGTAAAAAACAAGTAAATGAACAATTTTTAAAGCTGATTTCTCTTGCTTTTAAAGCCCATTTAATTTTGAGGGTTTTCAGTGGCAACCTGTTCTTGGCTCTTAATGGTCTCATACCTTACAGTGGAGCACTAACCTACCCATGAGACACACACGGTCATCATAATGCTGCTAAAAAGAGATGGTGGGAATTGCCTGGTAGTTTTGGGTTGTCTTTAATCTTTGAAAATTTCATGCATGTATAAAATGTATCTTGGTCATATCCACCCCCTTCCATCTCCTTTTCCACCACGTATCTACCTCCTTAACTGCCTGTCTTTTGGGGGCATGGGGGGGGGGGCGTGTTTCAAAACAGGGTTTCTCTGTATAGTCCTGGTCGTCTTGGAACTCTCTCTCCCCGGACCAGGCTGGCCTTGAACTCAGAGATCAGCCTGCCTCTGCCTCCCAAGTGCTAGGATTAAAGGTGTGCACCACCACTGCCTGGCTCTTTTCTTTTTTATAACCCACCAACTCTAGTTGTATGTGTATGGGTGGGTATAGGGTTATCCAATAGGCCTTGACCTTCCTACCATTGACCACCACCAAAGACAAATGACTCTTCCCTAAAAACCATCAGCTGCCAATAGCTCCTTGCTAGAGGTGGAGCCTGTGAGCGCCCGCGCCTCCCAATCTTAAATTTTAAATGAGTTAATCTTGTGCAGGTAATCACAGCTGTTGAGTTCATGTCACTTTCAGAAGATGACATTTCACATTTTGTAGCTCTCCTGCCCCATCCTCCATTCCATCTGCTTTTGCTTCAGCATTGTTCCCCAGAGGGGCTGGAGGTTGATACAGATGTCCCATCTACAGGCAGCTTACTCTGAGCAGTTTGGAGTCTCTGCATTAACCTTCACCTACTATAAGAAGCAGCTTCTCTGGCCGAGGCCGGGAGGGGCATGACTGTGACGACCATGGACATTCAGAACAGTTTGGGTAGTCGGTAGGATGTGGAACTAGCTAAACAAAGGTCTTTAGTTTTTGAGTGTGGTGCTCTGATTCCTGATCTCAACATAGGTTCTACTTTACCACATTTGATTGGTCTATCGTAGTTGTTTAATACACTACATGTTTGTTTAATACTACCTTTAATTCTTGGGTTAATTTCTAATTGACCAGAAAGTAGTTTATACCCTGACTAAACTAAATAATAAAGTTAAATCCAGAAGTTTGAAGGATTTAAGGAATCACTATTATTGCTTATTTTGTTCATCTTCTTAAAATGATTTAAATAATGTTTCTGTGATCTATGTGAAGAATCCTTGCAAATTACCACCATATACTAGAATGCCTAAAACTGTTTTAACCTAAAATATAATAACTGGGCCTTTTAAATCCAGCTTTTTATTAATTATGAATAGTTCTTGAATCTCGAAGGGTTAGGTAACTAAGTCTAAAGCAGTTCTCTGTATGTATCCCAAAGGGGTTAGGAAATCCATGTGTACAATTGGTTTAGTTTAGAGAGAAAAACAGGCAAGTGGTTTTCCTTCATCTACATGATTGGGAAATAGAAAACCAGCTAGATGAGAGCCTCCCAGGAGAAAGAAGTGCTGAGGAAGGACCATGAGCACTGCTCGCTGCAGTGGTGTTTTAATAGCCCTTGGCTTTTGAGAAATAATTGCAGTGTTTTGCCATGACTGTTGTTTTGAAACAGATTCTTCCTCTAGCTCTAACTGGCCTGGAACTCGCTCTATAGAACAGGTAGACCTCTAACCCAAAGAGATCCAGCCACTTCTGCCTTTAGAGTGCTGGGCTAGAAGATATGCACTACCACAGCCCAGCCTTATTTTCTTAGTCATTGGTGGTTTTTGTTTGAGATTTATTTTTATTTTATATGTATTTATATCTATATACGGTGTGCATGCAGTGCCTGAGGACACCAAAAGAAAGCATTGGCTCCTCTGGAACTGGAGCTACAGATGGTTGTTAACTGCCGTGTGGATATTGGGAATCAAACCCACGTCCTCTGCGAAATTAGCCAGTGCTCTTAATCACTAAGCCATCTCTTTAGTCCCTAGTCATTGTTTTATAAGAGTACGAGAGCTAAGAACCAGTATAAGTGTAACTCAGCTTTTTCAATTCCATTTAGTTGGTATATATATTTTTATTTTAACCTATATTAGATTTCAAAAGAACAAGGCCTTGAAGTTCTGCCAGAGCATGATCCAATACGGGACCAAAGCTGGTATGTGAATAGAAAACTCCGACAGAGACTGCTTGAGGAGTATGGGGTGAGAGCCTGCACTCTGGTCCAGTTCCTTGGGGATGCCATTGTTTTGCCAGCAGGAACACTTCATCAGGTACATATGTATATAATTCTAATACCCTTGTACTGGAAAGCACTAATTTTGGAAAAGAAATTATTCTGTGTCTAGGCAAAAATAAAAGGTGTTAAGTTAGGAAAATGACCGACACCATTGTATTTCCATTAAAATGAATTTTATAGTGTTTGAAATGTCATTAAATACTTCTACAGTAACTTCCTAGAAAGTGTATTGGATGGGTATGTGTTCTTATGTCTTGTGTTAATCACTTGTGAATTGGGATTCAGCATCCTAGATGCCCTTTATTTGTGCTAGCCTCATGAGAACATAGCTACCTTGTCCTCAAGTGTAAATGACTAAGAAAATTGTCTAGGGTAGAGTAGTATAAGACTTCTGTTTGATAATAGCCTAGGACTTGCAGGTCCTTGTTTACTTGTCTAGCTTGCTGAGTATTAGGGTGGTTGTTGCTGTTTTCAGTCAGCCTCTTGTCAGCCTTCAAGTTTGGGGTGTTTAAAATGGAGTCTTGCTTTGCAGCCCAGGCTCTCCTGGAACTGGTAGTGGAGCTGCTGCAGCCTTTGGCTCCCACGTGCTGGGGTTGCAGGTGTCATGGCACCTCATTACAGTCATCCATAGTTAGGGAGAACTTTAGCACGTGTATGTATTTCTGTGATTGGGAGAAGCAAGTGAGTACAGGTGCCTGTGGAGGCAGAAGCTGGAGTTACAGGTGTTGGGGGTGCTGGGAACTCGGTCCTCTGGAAGAACAGCAGGCAGGTCTCTTAATTGTGCAGCCTTCTTTCCAGCTCTCCCCCTGCCACCCTTTTTGGGGACATGGTTCCATGTAGCCTAGGCTAACCTGAACTTTGTGTAGCTTCCTGAGTATGACCCAGAACCTGTACCCCTTCTGCTGGTATGAGAATGTGCTTGCTAGGCAAGTGCTCTACCACTGAGCTAAATCCCCAAACCCTGTGTGTGTGATGTTTCAGTTTGTTTTACTTGTGGCTATGTGAGCATGGGTGCCCACAACGCCAGAAGCGTCCGCTCCTCCTGGAGCTGGTGCTATAGATTACTGGCTTATGTAAGATAGCCATCTGACATGGGTGCTGGGAACTGAACTGAGCTTCTTTAAGAGTAGTACATGTTTTTAACTGCTGAGCCACCTCTTACCCCACAATATACTCTTGAAGTCTGGCTTTTCTTTCTTTCTTTCTTGCTTTCTTTCTTTCTTTTCTTTTCTTTTCTTTTCTTTTTTCTTTTCTTTTCCTTTTCTTTCCTTTCTTTCCTTTCTTTCCTTTCTTTTCTTCCCTCCCTCCCTCCCTCCCTCCCTCCCTCCCCTCCCTCCCTCCTTCCTTCCTTCCTTCCTTCCTTCCTTCCTTTCTTCTTTTTGAGACAGGGTTTCTCTGTGTAGCTCTGGCTGTCCTGGAACTCGTTCTGTGGACTAGGCTGGCCTTGAACTCAGAGATCTGCCTGCTTCTGCCTCCTGAGTGCTGGGATTGAACCACCACCAGCAGCTCAAGTCTGGCCTTTCTTTACAGTGCATTTCAGGTTCATCCATAGTGTTTGGAGCAAGTGGTCTGTCTTTGTTGCTAGTGAGCTATGGTGGCATAGGAATTATTTTTCAGTCTTCTTACCTCTCCAACTGGAATACATTTGGGTTGTTCCTAGTTTGGGCAATAAATAAATGTAAATATTTACATATAGGCTTCTGTGTGCACATTTCCTTTCCTCACTAGGTAAATGCTGGCTAGTGACATTTGCCCATTCAGATAATAAATGTATGACTAACTTTAAAAACTCCCCCCGCTCGCTCTCTAAAGTGGTTGTACCTTCCCTCATGTTGGTGTTCTGTCCACTTTATTTCCTCTGCTTCCTCTCTAGCCCTTGCTACTTTCAGGTGTTTTCTTTGGTGGTGGTGTTTTTCTAAGGAGGTGGATGTGAGGTATAAAAGAAAGGACAGAGTTGAGATGGCATTTTGTTGTTTAGACACACTTAAGATGTGCAGTGATCTGACCAGTTCCCAGAGGGCTTTCTTACTGGTCCTTACCCATCCCTAGTTTTTCTGATTCTTTAGAAGTCACATTTCAAACAATCAATCCTGATGTTACTGTCTAGGGACTAGTCTTTGGTAGATGCTCAGACTGTTAGAACCCTGTAACACTTCATCACAGGGCCAGCACTGCTAGGAAAGAAGCAGCATACTGTTCTGGCCTCTCAGCAGTGAGCTGGACACAATGGCATTTAGACAGTCCAGTTTAAATGTTTATCTAAGCAGCTGGAAGTATAATGGCCATAGTCCCCTTGAGATTCTAAAAGCCACTCTAAAATTATAACTTCTTTGTGTCTGCAAACCCAACAAAGTATGTGAATTTATATCCACCCTAGGCAGAGCTGCTAGATCTTGACCTCTAGTTCATGTCCCCACTGTAGTGTTCTGAATGGCCTTTAAAATTGGGACAAGACCTGGGTCTAGAGCAGTGTAGCAGATCAGTGGTCTGGACTATGAGGCTCAACCCCACCCCCAGTATGACAGGGGAGAAAGAAACAGGAAAAGAAAATGAGCAGGAAATCTTTATTAATAAGTTTGCTTTTGCCCTAGTATTCTTAGCTTACCTAGTCAGTTTTAGCATTTATAGTGAGTGATTTCATGATGTCTCTGAGAGTTACAAATTGAAGCCTGGTGGTGGTGGCACACACCTTTAATCCCAGCACTCAGGAGGCAGAGCCAGGCGGATCTCTGTGAGTTCTAGGCCAGCCTGGTCTATAGAGCGAGATTCAGGACGGGCTCCAAAACTAGACAGAGAAACCTTGTCTTGAACCCCCCCCCCCCAAAAGTTACAAATTGTTGGCTCAGCTGGGCATTGGGGGAGCATACTTTTAATCCCAGCACTTACCAGGCAGAGGCAGGAGGATCTCTGAGTTCAAGGCCAGCCTGGTCTACAGAGTGAGTTCCAGGACAGCCAGAGTTGTTACACAGAGAGACCCTGTGGGGGTGGGGGTTACAAATTAATCTGCATTTTAATGACCAGAAGAAATGTGTGCCAAAACCTTCTTATGTAACATTTCCACAAACCACCAAATAATGATAATGAACCCTTTTTAAACAATCACCTTCCGACTATAAAGACAAAAAGCTGTTTTCTTATCTTCCTCGTGATTAATGACTCAGACAGCAAACAAAAGGCAGAGATGGAGTGGGAAACTCTTCAAAGTGTCCTGCTTTGAAACTGGATCCTTTCCTCTTTAACCCTCAAGCTTTCAGCAAAATGTGTCAGATAGGGGTTGTTCAGAAACACATGCCATTCTGTAAGCATTAGTAAAAGGGGGCAGTCTGAAAACATTTTAAAGCAGCCATAAATTGGCAAAGCTGACATAGCCTTTCCAAGCTCTGGGAGGTAACTCAGCTCCGAAGAGCCAGAAGGTCGTTTTTTAAGAAGAAAGTCTCTTTAAGGAAATCTCTGTCAGCACACACAGCTGACCACTGAAAAAAATGGGACAGAGACTTCCTGACCATGCCCATCAAGAAATACAGCCTTCTCAGAAACTCTGCAATGTGACTAAAGGATGACTGCTGTTCTAAGCGACCCAAGACACCAAACCTTGAGGCCAGGGAGAATGATTACCAAAGCTCACATTATACTGGTCAGATGACCAGTTTTCAGCCTAGAGTGCTAAACGCCATGTACAGAAGCAGAAAAGGATGGCCTGTTCAGAGGAGAGAATGTATTGACAGAAATGTCCCAAGGAAGCCCAGAACTTGGACTTAGAACACAAAGAACTCAAGGAAATACTACCATGAGTAAATATCTAAAGGGAAACCACAAGGATGATGAATGAAGAGAATAAAAAGAACAAGACATTGAACAAAGGATCTAAGTGAGAATTTTGGATCTGCAAGTGATTTTAGGTCATGCTAGAGCTAAACATACCAAAAGGTAACATCCTAAGACTCCTGAAGGACTCACTCACCCCACAGCATGCCCAGATAAGACACGGGAGACACAAAGCATTGGAGACTATGTAGCTGGTATGAGAGAGTTAATGTAGAATGTAAAGCATCTGTTAGACAAGACATCACAGGAGTTGGGCTCCTGTTGACTTGCCATTTATTGGCTGATTTGTCTTGGGACAGGAGCTGAGCATCTCATCCATAGTCCACTGTTCTGAATAGAGCATCTGTTCTACAGACAATAGGAAGACCCAGTGAGACTGTACAGACACGCTGCACATGTGAGGAACCAGCAGCCTAATGAGCACAGAAACAGAGCGCTTACTTTATGGTGCTACCAACTTGTCAATAGAGGCACAGTGCTTGAGTTAAACAACTCTGCAGACTTCAGCAGCTGTTCAGGTGGTCACATGTCCAGAGGAGGAATTCTAGCCCCTCTGGAATTCCATCACCCTGTCATCAATTAGAGTCTTTCCCACAGTTTCCATTTCCCACTTACTGTCAGCTTCATCTCACTCTTCCCAATTAAATTTGTTTTGCAAACTTAATAATTAGAGTAAATGTAAGTGCTTAGTTTTTCAGTTTTTCCTCCTTTCCCAGGAATTTTTATGGCATTTTAAAACCTCTTTTGAAGACAACTAAAGACAATAAAAAGTCTCAGATTAGATCCACTTGGGCCTTCTCTGTTCTACAGAGCATTCAGAGAAAGCAGTTGTTAGGAACCAGGATGTGCAGGAGGTGTGACTGCTAATCAAATGGCATAATGCTGACTGGCTCCCGAAGAAAACCATGTAGTCAACCAAGAGAACCTGTTTGGAAAAACTAAAGCTCGGAAGGTCTCTTTAATTGGCTAATTGGAAACAAAGGCACAAAGAGCAAAATATGTAGATCAGTTCTGAAACTAAAGTCCCAACCCCAGTGCCTAGCAAATGAATGAACTAAGTTCAGTTGCCTTTCCTTTCCTTTATTCTCTGATCTAAGAATTACCGTTGACATGAGTAACAAAGGAATAGCAACCACACAGATTGAGTGCTTCTTACAGCCTCTCTCCTTAGCAGGGTTTAACACAATACATTCCGAAAGCCCATCTAGACAGTATTGACAATTTAGGATCTTATTAGCCTCTCCAAAGGATTCCTGGAAAAGTCATTTGTTTTTAATCATTTAAAAATACTTCATTTACAAAGTCACTTCACATGAAGCTTTTTGGTGACATAACCTCATTAAAGTGTGGTCTTAAACTCTGAAATCCATTTGATGTTTTGGGAAAATTCTCTGGCAGAATTGTCCTTTGTATTTATTCATTTTAGACAGCTTGGCTTCTCTTTGCTTCCACTCTGACCTTCTATTCTAAGATTTGTATTTCACACTTTTTCTTTCGGAATAGGTACAAAACTTTCACAGCTGTATTCAGGTAACCGAAGACTTTGTCTCCCCTGAACATCTTGTACAGTCATTTCATTTAACGCAAGAACTGAGGCTTTTGAAAGAAGAAATCAATTACGATGATAAACTACAGGTAAGCAGTGTTCCAAGAAGATCCAGTTTTGTTTTGTTGGCTTTTTTTTTTTTTTTTTTTTTTAATTTATTTAGAAAGCAGGATGTATACACTCCAGCTTAGGCAGCTACTGTCTTTTTGGCACACTAGGATAACCACAGTCAACATCAACATGGGTTTAACTGAACTCACTGACTGGTGTTGAAATTCTGGCCCATGGCACTTTGAGCCTTTATGTGTCCTGTCTTCAATTTGATATTCCTTGGTTCCCTTAAAGTTACCCCTTTGCTTTTTAAGAAGGCATGTTGTGCATGCGCTATCATATAGTCCCCCACTTGAGAGGCTGCAGCAAGAGGATTGCTGTTGACTTTGAGGCTCACTTGGGCTACAGTGAAATCCTGTCTTGAAATATATGTATTTAATTTTGTTTATCTCTTTCAGGTTAAGAATATCTTGTATCATGCAGTCAAAGAAATGGTGAGAGCTTTGAAGATACATGCAGATGAGGTAGAGGATATGGAGGACACCTAGGTGGTTGGACCTGGACACTCCCTGAGTGACAGTAGGTCTGACTTGAGCTCCATTAAACCATCAGTGCCAAGAAATTCTCTTTGTAGTAATTACTTGCTACTGACACCATACCAGTAGAGCATTATGTCACGGCCCCCGTGACTCAATGCTAGCTGTAAAACAAGCTAAATTTAACAGCAGCACTATATAGCTGTTCCTGTATCATAGTGTATATGATGTTTGTGAAGATGCCAGATTTAAAATGATGTATTTATTTTTGGTAAAAAACAAAAAAAAAATCTATGCTATATTGTTGATCAAGTGTAAATGTGCTCTTGTACAGTTTAATAAAATAACTGATATTTTTCACTACATTGAGACAGTTACTGTGAGAATAAGACATAAAACACCAGCTGTTGCCTGCGTTTGGAAAATTGCTGGATTGCACAGCAGTCATGTTATAATCAGAAAATTACTGCCAAATAACTGTAAAATGTGTAAAATAGAAAGTATATAAAGTAGATACTAAACTCAGACACTTCAATATTTTGTTGAAGCTATTGACTGTACAATTAAACATTTTCAAAAGGTGTAATTTATTTAAAATTGTCTCATTTTGGTAAAATTTATGTGAAGTTTTAAAGCTAAATATTAAACTTAATATGCTATGTAAATATATACATATATACATTTAAGGATGTATTTTTTTAAAACATTGGCTTGCTTTTGTTAAAGTACAAGTGTTACATATGGCTTTGTACATTACAGTTGAAAGGGGTTTTACATTTTCCATTAAAAGACTTTATCAAGAAGCCTGACGTCCAGTTCTCCCTCTGTGGTTAACACTGCTGAGGAAAGCAGAGTTTGCAGCCACAGGCTGTGATCAGGACCTCTGCTCCTCAGTGTGTGCCCTGCCAGGTTAGTTGGTTAGAGTCGATCACCACTGTCCCTGCTGAGTGCTTGAGTCCATCACTGTCCCTGCTGAGTGCTTGAGTCGATCACCACTGTCCCTTCTGAGTGCTTGAGTCCATCACTGTCCCTGCTGAGTGCTTGAGGCTAGCTTTTGCTGCTGGAGTATGTGGTTCTCTGTTGACATCTCTGGGGACTGAGAAAAAAGGAGTAGCCCATGTTGGCTACCTGAAGTTTGCTTAGATTTTACCGATTTATGTCCATCATCATTTAGCTTCATGTGGGCTACTATGACACACTTTTTACCCAGGCGAGGTTCAACAGGAGTGTGCAACTCATTTCACATTGGTTACTTATGCCTGGTACAACCAGTAAGATGGAAGTTAACTGCTTGCCGGGATGAAAATGTACTGAAGACTATTTTGCATGTGAGCTTTGTACTTAATATCATTTTCTCAGTACGGTTTCTTGACAGTCTCTCTCCCCCTCCCATCCCACTCCCTGTTTTTATGTGTGTTTTCTTTTTTTGCGGGGGGTTGGGGGGTGGGACAGGGGGGTTTGAGACAAGGCTTCTCTGTGTAGCTTTGGAGCCTGTCCTGGAACTCACTCTGTAGCTCACTCAGTTCCAGGCTGGCCTCGAACTCCAGAGATCCACCTGCCTCTGCCTCCCAAGTGCTGGGATTAAAGGCGTGCGTCACCACCGCCTGGCTTGTTTGGTTTCTTGAAACATGTTCTCTTACAGAGACCTGGGTCTGACATTTTGGGCAAGCCTGGCTGACCAGGAAGGCTCAAGGATCCATCTCCATCTGTCTCCCCAGCACTGAGATTATAGACATACACCACCACTTAGCTTTTTATGAGTGAGATTTATGTAGGATTGCCCTCAAGTCCTCATGCTTGCCTAGTAATTTGATGAACAGAACTATCGCCCTAGCACCTCAAGCAATAATTACCACTTTTCTTTTTAGATTTATTTATTTATTCTGCACATATCCCTGCAGGCCA
This sequence comes from Onychomys torridus, assembly GCF_903995425.1. Taxonomy (NCBI): domain Eukaryota; kingdom Metazoa; phylum Chordata; class Mammalia; order Rodentia; family Cricetidae; genus Onychomys; species Onychomys torridus. The sequence continues at coordinate 49,136,595 of NC_050460.1, forward strand.
GAAGAGGGCACCAGATCTCATTACAGATGGTTGTGGTTGCTGGGAATTGAACTCAGGACTTTCAAAAGAGCAAGCAGTGCTCTTAACCTCTGAGCCACCTCTCCAGCCCCTAATTACCACTTTTAAATTCTGTCCTTTTGGTTGCCTCTGTTGTTTCTCATGTATGAAAAGATGTTACTGTGTCCATTTCCTTTGTAAAGTGACTGTAGGGATTATCTAAATCTACAAGACAGAGAGAGACCTAGCTCAGTAGTTAATCAAAAGCCTGCTCTGCAATCATGGAAATTGGGGGGTTTAGATCATCCCAGTACCATGTAAGCAGTGGGGTATCCCTACCAATAAATGCCTCCTTGGGGGTGAAGACAGGATCACTTGCAGTTGCTGGTCTCCAGGGACTGGGGAGATGGCTCAAACGTTAAGAGCACATACTGCTCTTGCAGAGGATCCAAATTGGGTTCCCAGGATCCACATAGATGGCTCACAACTACCTATAACTCTAGCTCAGGGGATCTTACACTCTATTCTGGATTCTGTGTACCTGCATATACACATAGACACAAAAGAAGTCTTAAAAATAAACATGTTCCATGTTCAGGTAGCAACCCTTCCTCAAAGGAATATCACAGAGCAGTAAAGGAGGACACCTCTTGTCCTTTTCTGGCCTTGGCAAACATGGGTATGCTTGCACATGTGCACATACCCTCACCACACAAATATCTTCAAAAGAGAAAAGGAATGAACTAAATGTGTAGAATAGGACCAACAAGGTCAGGAGGCTTTTATGAAAGCGAACCTGCATACATATGGCAGTCATTGCCCTTAGCCCTCCTCCACATGGGTGCTGCTTCTTGACCAACGAATGTACATGTCCATTTCTTTGCTGTGTATATCCTGAGATTGAAACACCCTTTGTCCGTATGTTCTCCTTTTGGCTCATGAAATACAGGCTGAAGTGCCTAGTTAAGATCTGGGGGGGAGAACTCTTAAATATTTGAATGTATACGATATGCAGGGATGCAGCCTGCTATGAAGGAGGGAAGCAATGCAAGTCAGCTATCATTCTATAGTTATTCAGTCCATTATGCACTGGGGTATAGCAGGCCAGACAGGATACAAAGCCATGCGTGTTGCTCATCTTGTAGATTCAGAAGTTGACTAATTTGCAAAAGTCAGGACATTGATGATTACACAATTAGGTAAGTGTCCCTTGAAGCCACCTGAGTGAAGCGAATTGTATTCAGAGTACTCTGGCTCCCAGTCTTTATTGTTTGAGATACTTTCTTAGTCCAGACTGGCTTCAAATTCCCTGTGCTGACGAGGCTGACCCTGATTTTTCTGCTTCTATGGCCCTAGTGTGAGTGCTGAGGATGTATGCTTGTACCACTCTATTAGGTTTAGGGCATGTACCCTACCAACATAGATCCCACACCCTTAGGAGACTTGAAATGAAAACTGACACCGAGTTACTAGCTGTAGAAAGTTCAATTTCCAGTCTTGGCAAAGGAGGTTTTCACAGCTGACTTCAGCCGTTCTGTCAATCTCATTGAGTTGTGTGGTGTGACTCGTGGTAGGCACTGACCTAGTATGCACAAGACTGTGGTTTGACTCCCACACCCCAAAAAAAGAAATCATTCATCTTTCACAAGCCATCCTAGATGCAGCGAAGAACTAGAAGTTTGCTTTTTGTGTGTGTTTTGTCTCAATAAAAGTTCAGTCCTGGGACCAATGGAGGCTACTGTGTGAAGGTCAAAGCTGCAACTTAGGACGTGTCTACCGCCACTCCCTCTGTCCTTTCTTCATTGACTGTGTGTACGTGCACATGGGACATGTGGAAGTCGGGGGAAGTGGTAGGTGCTGGTTTTCTCCTTCCACCATGAGTTACAGGAATCTAACTAGAATCATGAGTTGTGGCAGCAAACACCCCTACCCACTGAACCATCTTGCTATCCCTGGACCTTGTATTTGAATGAAAGGTCTCACACACACACACCCGACCCCCCAGCCACCTTGAGATTCAACTGAGGCTGCAGTGGTGTTGCATACCTTTAGTCCTATCTCCAGAGGCAGAGAGGCAGGTGGCTCTGAGTTGAGGCTAACCCAGTATACAGAGTGAGTTCCAGGACAGCCAGGACTACACACAGAAAGAAACCCTGTCTCAAAAAAAAACGAACAAAATACTGTTTTTGTTTTTTGTTTACCAGAAGACCCTGGGTTTACTTTGCAGCACCCACATGGCGGTTCACCTTTTATAACTCCAGTTCCAGGGGATCCATCACCCTCTTCTGGCTTCTATGGGCACCAGGCACACAAATGGTTCGCAGACATATGCAGGCAAAATACCCATGTGCATAAACAAAAGTCAAGTCAAAGGGGACAAGTCTTCAGTGCCTAATGGTGCTTACACATTTCTTTAAAAAGTCCTTATTTGTGCGGGGTGGGGGGGTGGGGGGGTCAGAGGACAATTTGTATAAACTGGTTCTATCTTATGGGTCCTGAGAAACAGAGCATTTGTCAGGCTGGGATTAATGCCTTTACCCACTGAGCCATCTCACCAGCCCCCGTTTCTTTTACTTTTAAAATTGGGTTTCCCTATCTGCTCTAGAGTAGAAAAGCAGTCAGTGGCAGAGAGCTCACATAGCATACAAGGTCTTGAGTCCCATCCCAAGATTGCCAAGACCTCAGTCAGACCCTTCCTTCTGTACATAGCGTGCTGGAAGACACAAGACTAGTTTCTCACTGTCACTGTCCACCAGATGGCACTGTTGGTTATCAGTGGTTTCTAAAGGGAAGGACTGAAACATCCCCTAGTAGCTACTTCCTGAAATCACTTATTAAACTGACAGGAATTATGACAAAGTGATCATATTTCACCCCGAACCATCTAGAACATTGGTTCTCAACCTGTAGGTTGCAACCCCTTTAGAGACCGCACATCATTTACATTACTATTCATAACAGTAGCAAAATTACACTTCTGAAGTAGCAACATGGGTGGCAGATACCAAACATGAGGTCACAGCCTTAGGAAGGTTGAGAACAACTTGTAGTGGGTAGCTGTTCCAGCTTTGTCCTGGAAATACTATCCCATTGAGGCTTCCAGTAACTGTCACGCCTATGAGGTGGGGCCAAGACAGGAGCCCTTAAGACAAGAGATCCTAATGTGCATGCTCTCTTGGTTCCTGGATCCTGGAAGCTGGAGGTAGACAGAGCAGAATTCCCCAGAGAACACCGCTGGACTGAACTACACCTTCCCCGGACCCTGTAACCTATCCCTTTACTTGTAAGCTACCCCACAAAATAAACCTCCCTTTTAACTATGTGGAGTGGCCTTAATATTCCCACCAGTAACTACTGCTCTAGAATGATTCAGTAACCTCTAGTCCTGAAGGTTTAGATGGCCCCACACTGTGTCTCACTCTACCTAGTGACATTCAACTTAAGGACTCAACTGTTAGCAACTACCTACAAAGGGCCACCATCAGTCTGGAAGTCTCCACGTGCAAGAGGGAGCACGTGAGTAAAGTCAGGCATGGCAGCGCAGTGCTGTGGGGAGCAGACAGAAGTGCTCCAGAGCTCAGGGCCAGCCAAGCTAGCTGATCCAGGGAGCTCCAGCTTCAGTCAGAGGTCCAGGCTCAAAAGACGAGGAGGGAGGCTGAGGAAGACACTGATGTTGGCTTCTGTTTGCACAGGGCATGCACACACTTGATGCTCTCTGGGAAGAATCAACATTTCTTTCACCAGACATCTGAGTATGTATGTGTCACCTGGTTTTTCTCTTCATCCAGTACCTTACTTTTGACACCAATTGCTATGGGTTCTAAACTCAACTCGTTTTCTGGTAAGAGGCTAGTCAATCAGATGTCCTTCAGTTTCCTTCAGTTCTGAGACTTACCTGTATGTGAAGCCCACGAGTGTCCACCTTGGGCCAAGACCCAGGTTTCACTTCTGCTCACCAATTGGAGGTTAGTCCTTTGGCACAGTTTGGGTTCCTTTGCTAGAATAGTCAGGTGAACAAAACCCATTTGATAAAAATGAAACCCAGGAGGTAGAGGGATTAAGAGTGACATACCTCTCTAACACACAGACTTGGAGCACAGGCTCCAGCAGAGAACCAGGCTACACAAGCATACTACACAATGTGCACAGAGCTTCAACAACACACACACACACAAACACACAAAGTCTAAGAAAACAGCAAAGCAGGATGGGAAGGAAGAGCAGGAGAAGTGGCGGTAAGTACCTCATTCAAAACCAAGCTTTCTCTGGTGCTAGGCAAGCTCTCTGCACTGAACCACACCCATCTATAAAGCTCATTGTAATAAAGCTCATTGTAAAGAGGAGGCTGGGCTCCCAAGTCTGAAACCAGCATGGACTGTTTACTTCATAGCTGGGCTTTGTGGTAAGAAAAGGCAGGAACACAGGGAGAAGCCACTGAGTGACTTGTTCGTTAGCCACCAGCCACATTCAACAAGGGTATGAAACACAATGACTTTATTGATTTCTTACAATCAAATACTGCTAACTAGCATTACTTTCACACATGCATCATTGAGAACAAAGGAGAGTTCCTCAGGATTTACAAATGATGCATCATATAACACAAAGTTAGAACTTAAAATGCACCCTGATTAATTATGTAAACTGGTAATTTTTTTAAAAGCATAACTAATAATTTGGTTCCTTTCTTCATAAAATGGAAATTTAAATATTTCTCCTGATAGTCTTGAGGTTATCATTATATTATGAGTAGTGCAAACTGTGGCACATATAGTTCCATCTGGAAGGGTGTATCTTACACACCGTATCTCAACAAACAACATGTGCATAAAATGCATACAGTCAATGCATGATAGAAAGCATGTTCCAATACAAGTGAGCCTCTCAGGCCACCATATTTAGCTTTTGCATTATCATTTATGGCATTATAGATTACACATGACATACTTTTATACATTTAACCCTGAAGATAAGAAAAATAACTGTTTGAAAAATTATTCCAGGTAGCCATTTGGTTTGTATCATAAGAAAGCGAACCTCCATCCAAGAGTTCAGTGTCTGCCAAGAGGAATCATGAGCTTCAGTCGTAAGATAAAGTGATGTTTCACAGTGACTTTCCCAGGTCCTGGCACCGCCTCTTCTCCTACAGTATACCAAATGAAGGAGCATTTCTGGGGTCCCCTGGGGCATGACTTTCTTTCCCTTTGTATTCTTTTCTGGATTATCTGTGTCACCAGCTTCTCCAATGGCTTTCCATTTTAATCATTCATGAATCCTTTCAGAATGTCCTCAGAGAGCTCCATAAGAGGAAGTTCTGGAGAAGGGAAATCCAGAGGAGGAAGATTGGGGATTGGAATGTCCTTGGCTTTCCCAGTGTTTGAGGCAAACTTCTGCCAGGTTGAAGAGGCTGTGGCAGCTTCCGAGTGCGGTGGCAAGCTCCACAGCTCCGACTTCTCTACAAAGTCGGCATCAACGTCCAGCTCCTTCTCTGTCGGACCTTTCACAAGTCTGGCCTTCTCAGCCTTTAGTTGTTTATTTTCTTTCCTTAATCTTTCATTTTCAGCCACAAGAAATTCCACATGCCTCTTCAAATCTGCAATTTTGGTTGCCTGCTCCTCTATAATTGTTTTATCATCTTTTGGGGCTTTGCTTCCAATACACGGTTCTGTTGGCTCATTCTTTTGCTGAAGTAAGTACAGCAGTGTGTCTGGATCCCTGTCAAGGACCCCTTGAACCTCAGGGAGGCGCCTCTCTGTGGAAGGGATGTATGTCTGAGAGAGAAGAGGGTTCTGACCCTCCATGTCCTCAGAGGGCTTGTGAGATGCCTGCAGGTGGAGAGTGCCGTCCCTGTCTGTGCTATGCTGCGCTTTCAAGCGCTCCTCCCGCTTTGCCCTCTTCCACCTCTCCTGGATGAGGAGAAGCTGTTTCATGTGGCTGTCCCGCTGCAGTTCCAGTGATAAGTGAGCCTAGGAAGCAGAAGAAAAGGTCAGTGTACAGAACTTAACATTAGAAAGCTCCCAGCCTCATGTGCCTCAACACTTGCTTGAGTGGTTGTGGAATCTTTAGGAGTGTGGTCTATGGAGTGGCTTGCCTGTGGTGGGCCTTGAGATTCACAGCCAGTGTTCTGCTTCCTGACCCACAGAGAACAACCATGCCACAGGCGGTCTCAGTGGACTATGCTCCAAGTGTCATGTTTCCCTACGGTCCCCTTCATCTGTGGTCTTCCAATCCACAGGGTATTTGGAAAGCTTGCTGCACACCGTATGACAGCCATCACAAGGTCTACACTATCAGCTGTAGTTTGGCTCAGTGTGAGCAAAGTGTTTTCACCCTGCCCATGCTACAGCTTACAGGAACTATATGCTCTTAGTTCAGTCACCAACTCTCTTAGGCACCCATCATTATATAGTCAAGAAATCATCTTTATAGCTAGGGGTGTAACTCACTGCAATAATGTTCGCTAGCATGTACAAAGACCTAGGTCGAGTAGTGGCGGCGCACGCCTTTAATCCCAGCACTTGGGAGGCAGAGGCAGGCAGATCTCTATGAGTTCAAGGCCAGCCTGGTCTACAGAGTGAGTTCCAGGACAGGCACAAAGCTACACAGAGAAACCCTGTCTCGAAAAACAACACAAACAAAGACCTAGGCTTGACCCTAGGCCACTGAAAAAAGGTGAACACTTTGGATAAAGATTTTTCAAGAATTACTGAATTCTGTGTACATGCATGAGTAGATGTACTTGGAGGTTACCAGAGGCAATAGATGCCCTGCCGTGAGCCACATGGAACCCTGACTAGAGTGGCAAGCCAATGAAGAAGGGACAGGCAGACACGTGTCCAGAAAAACGTCTGGAGCCACGTCTACTACCGCTGCACCTGGAACCTCAGCGTGTTTGTTAAAGTACAGCACAGGGCAGCGGCTGGTTGCTCTCCGGAGGCGGAAGAGGGGTCTCAAGCTGTAAAGAGCAGGGGACAATGCTGTAGCAGCTAGTTTTGCACACACCAACCTTCATACTGGACCAGAAGAAGGCGGCTTTGCCAGATGGACCCATATGGGGAAAGGTTTTGCCAACTTGCCATGAGTCTGAAGCTCTGGCCTCTGTCGTGGCTATGCCCAAGTAAATAATGTACATTCAGCACTCTGGGCCTCCTCTGTTAACTCCAAACTGCCACGTGGGTGATGGAACCACAGCCAGTGCTTTGAAGGTCTCCAGCCCCAGAATGAAGGTATTTTCAAGACTTAGGCACAGGCCTTCCCCAAACCCGTTAAGACAATACAAAGTCATCTTAAAACAGATATCAAAGACCAGGTATTCAAGAAACAAATAAATTACTCAGATTTTTTTTTTGTTGTTGTTGTGTTTTTTTTTTGTTTTGTTTTGTTTTTTGGAGACAGGATTTCTCTGTGTAGCTTTGGAGCCTGTCCTGGAATTTGCTCTATAGCCCGGGCTGGCCTCAAACTCAGAGATCCACCTGCCTCTGCCTCCTGAATGTTGGGATTAAAGATGTGCGCCACCACCCGGATAATTATTCATATTTAAATTGCCTCTGACAAGCAAAGTGTTGTCCATCTGGTTCCTCTGGGTCATTCCTGCTCCCGCACTGTGAGCCAGTGTCAAAAGTCAGTGGAGCGTTAGGAAAGCTCCTCATGGGCTGTAAAGAAAACATCTGAGGCCTGTAAATAACAAGAGGAAACAGGAAAGCATGGCTGAAACGCCAATGGTGGCTCATATAGTTTTAACTTCCTTCCTAAAATACTGCATATTTTTCAGTGTTTTGAGAAAGGTACACTCAAAACTTTTAGGTTTTACACAATTCAAATCCCCACAAGAAAACCTATCTTTAAAAAAAATATTTTATTTTTCAGCTGGGCATGGTAGAACATATCTTTAATCCCAGCACTGGGCAGACAGAGGTTAATGAATCTCAGATTTCAAGGCTCTGCATAGTGTACTTCAGGCCAGAAAGGACTATACAGTGAAAACAGAAGGCAAAAAGAGAAAGAAAACCAAAGATTTTTGCTTGTTTGTTTTGCTAATGGAGGAGGAAGGAGGTGTACTTATGCAGCACCTAGGAAGGCCTGAAGAGAGCAGCAGACCCCAGCACTGACCGTGTTTGTCAACTGCCTGGCACAAGGGCTGGGAACTGTACTCGGCCATCTCTTCAGCCCCCCCCCCCCAACATGTCTGCAAATACAATTAGCATGTCTCACCTGCTCAGACTGTGTCAACTTCATGGCTTCAGAGAGATAAGCTGGTTAAAAAAAAAAAATTAATATATGAGCATCTTTATAATTTATAGGCTATTAACGGAAGTGTTTACTGTTCACAATACAGAACTTGTTCTACGTAACTGTGCTAAAAAGGCAAATTTGAAAACAGTATTAACTTCTCCCCAAAGAGTGTCCCTGGTGAAGAAATATTCCCTAGCCCATCTTAACTATTGGAGGCTTTAAAACCTCTAAAGTTGGTGGGGCTGGGGACCTAGCCATGGCAGAGTGCTTTGCCTAGCACAAACCTGGGCCCAATAAGCAGAACAAGAAAATGTGCAGATTTCATGATGAAGGAACTTAAGATTTAATTAGAAAAAAATTTTATAGAGAAACAAAGTTAAGTTTTACTGAGGCCTCATGCTCAACAAAAATATCAATAGATATTCATGAGTGTCCATTTGAATATCTGTACTATATCATTATGGTCTCTTTGAGAACTATTTTTATCAATTGTTTCTGAACTATACCAACACTGTATCAACAGCCAACCACTAATTAGGTACTTAAAGGCCCTAAGCCAGACATTGTGGCACAAGGCAATTCCAGCATTTCAGAGGTTGACACAGGAGGATCCCAAGTTCAAAACTAGCATAAGCTACACAAACTGTCTAAACACCAAAAAACCCCCTTAGACTATGATTTTATATATATATATATATAGTGTGTGTGTGTGAATATATACACACACATATATATATACATATATATATATATATACACATACACACAATATGATAATACATACTATGCAAGTTATTGAGGACAGAATAATATGATTTATGAAGACAAACTTCTCTTTGACCTTGATCAAATTCTGGGCGACAATCTGTTGAGCCTTTAGGCAACGCTCAAATCCTTACATTTTCTCTTTGTGCTAAGAGAAAGCTGACATGATTTGGAGGTAGGGTCTCAGGGGCTGAAGAGATGGCTCAGTGGTTAAGAGCACAGGCTGTTCACTCAGAGAATTCGGGTTTGATTCCCAGCCATATACACGCTGGCTTTCAACTGTAACTCCAGTCTCAGGGGACTCAACACCCTCTTTTGGCCTCCTTGGGCAACAGGGAGAAACACTGTGTGCAAATGTATATATGCAAGCAAAACACCCATAAAATGAATAAATAAAATTTATTTATTTTAAATAAAAATAATTTTTTAGAAAACTTAGTCTCATGATGCAGCCCAGGCTGCCTCACACTCAACCGAATTCCTGACTCAGCTTCCTGAGTGCTGGCATTCACAGGTCTGTGGTAGATCTTGAATGTCCCCAAACTCTGGTGCCAAAGGCTTCACAGCCATGCATGGCACACGTGTGGAGGTGAGAGGACAACTTATGAGAACTGGCTCTCCTTCCACTGGGTAGGTGCCAGGGCCGAAACTCAAGCCACCAGGCTGGGTGGCAAGCACATTACCTGCTCATGTCTTTCCTTGTCAAAGCTGACTTTCTAGAACTGTCAAGAGGGCACAGTAGCTGAAGGCACTTGTAACACAAGCCTGACACCTGAGTTTAACCTTGAATCCCACTCCCAAAAGTTGTCCTCTACCCTCCAAACATGTACTATAGCATACGTGTACCCCCACCGGCACACACACAAAATAAAATAAAGTTCACTTTTCTCAGATATTTCTGTCACAATGATGGAAACTTAACCCACAAAACTAGAGCCCAAAAGTGGAGTCACTGTGTGACTCTGCCTGATGGTATTCTTCAGAGGTCATTGGCACTAATCTACAAGTCTGGAACTGTGGAGAAGGGAGGCTACAGAAGGCAGCTTCAAAGGCTGTGGGGAGCTTAGTGGGCAGTTTTGGTGAGAACACAGCAACCAGAATGCTGACCAGAATGCAGAGACTAATGTCCAGGCTCAGGAGAGTTCAGACAAAGATGTAACTCTGACTAATACAAAACCACGAGCAAGTTCTACAATACTCAGGAACTCAAAATTCATTATAAATTACACTTACAGTCCTTTCCCGTTTTAGCTTTTCATGGCTTTCCTCATCTACTTGTTTTTAGCTTCTGCATTCTGCTCTATGTTCCTCTGTAAGGTATTTTATAGTCTTTCTGGAACAATCAGAATAAAATAACAAGTATTACTAATAGTGGATCAAGCTCTGGCTCACTGTACACTTTGGAACCTCTGATCTTTGCACTATTTCCCTTTGAGACGTTACAACACTGCTATCTGGTCTTAATCCAAATACTTTAGAGATTGTTTTTAATTTCACGACTTAAAATTTCCTGTCTGCTAGGTTCTAGCAACCTTGAGATTCAAATTAGATGTTTTTTCTCCAGGAAAAAAATGAACTATCATCTTTGCTCCAGCCATACTGGCCAGGCTTATACACTCTTCAATTTTTTCTGGCCCTTTACTCTTGTTATACGTCTGTCAAGGTGCATTCTATTTCTTTCCCTTTTGTTCATCTATTTGCAAACCTGTTGTGACATTCTATCCAGTGCTCTGCTATTGCTTGGATACACTACGGAATTTTCTTGTGATATCTCTCTCAGATTGTCTGTATACGCTGTCTCCTCTGAACTACATTTTGCTTTAAACCACCAACTTAACAATTAGAATAGCTTTCACAAAATCAAGTTTAAAACAACTGGAAATGCTGACCTTGGCAGAGCCCTGAAACACACACACACACACACACACACACACACACACACACACACCCCTATGGATAATCCAAAAGTGCAAAGAATTCAGCAAGGACCACACTACCACTTTAGAGATTTCCCACAATAAAGTCTTAGATCTGGGACAAGAAGAAAAAGGAAAAAAAAAAAAAAAGTTATTTTAAAGGAAAAGAGGCAGGAGACGGCTGGGCCATTAAGAGCACTACTGCTCTTTAAAAGGACCCAGATTTGGTTCCCAGCACCCATGTAGGGTTGTTACTCCAATTCTAGGGGATCCAATGTCCTCTCACCTCCATGAGCACCTGCACAAATGTAGCACACACAAACAAACAGGCCTCCACATCCACAAAAATATAAAATAAATATTGTTTTAAAATTGAAAAGATGAAAACCTGGTTTCCTCACTTTGATAATCTAATACTGAAATCTATGAAAGGATTATCTTTAAAAAATTTTTACTTAAGTTTTTTTCATATATTTTGATATTTTCTTTCCCTTCCCAACTCCTGAGCTACATTGCCTAGTCTCACATAGTTGTTCAAGTCTTCAAAGACAAAAGATCTTAGGGATGATTTTTTTCCTCTCCTTCATGTTCTTCAGAATATCTTGCACTTAGTGTACAACATGCGATGATCCACTCCACTTTAGCCTATGACATACACAGGAAACCGAATTCACTAAGGTTAATGAACCAGGGCTCCCATCCACATCATGGTTTTCTTAAACACGGTCTATCATGGGAGGTACTACAAATCAACCATTTGGTTAATAATTTGGCTGAGGAGAGATTTAAGACCACTAGTTTCATGTTGTAGAAAACTAAACCAAACATAAAAATACTCAAAATATTTCTGAGATGCCTAGTTGTTGTTGGTGGTTCTAGGAAAGACGGGCTGTAAAGTCGTAGCTGGGGTCAATCTGTGTGAAGTTCCCACCTCTCACCAAAGTGTGAGGATTATAGGTGTGAGCCACTCACTAACAACTAATTTAAATTGTTGTCAGCTGGGTGTGACTGGTACGTACCTTTGATCCAAGCACTTCAGGAGGCTGAGGCAGGAGGAGTGCTCAAGTTTGGGAAGTAACCTAGGCTACATGAGTACTAGGATATCAAGAGCTAGATAAGTAAGATCTGGAATAAAAAAAATATTCTCTCTCGACAATTACTTACAGGCACAACATACCGAAGATTTATCTAAAGCAGTACCCACTGTGACTTTGGATTCCAACAGTAAAATAACATTTTTTTTTTCGCTGCAGGAAAGAACTCTGCTCTTGTCAGAAGGGAAGGAAAAGTGCTTCCTAGCAGACCTTGTTCTAGAACAGACATGACCATTCCACCCATTGTCGATGAGACACAAGCTCTGGAAAACAGGGCACTCAGATCTATTATGAGGAAGCTAACTCAGAAATTTGGGTCTCTGATAAGAAACTAATGAATGCTAAGTGAATGCTTACACTAAGCTCCATCTCCAGTCCCAGAAAGCCAATAACCAAATGGCATTTAGCAGTAGATACAGTATATGTGTATACTGCACACACACACACACACACACACACACACACATCAGAGCTAAATGATAACTACCAATAACAAAGCATTCTTGTTCCTTTCGTTTTGTGACAGGATGTCACTTGGCAGTCTAAGCTGGCCTCCAAATCATGGCATACTCCTGGCCTCAGTCTGCCAACAGCTCTAGCGAGTATTTCTTAAGAAAAATACCTGTAGCTTTTTTGTGACAAGAAATCGCCTCTTCGTATTTCCCAGCAGCTAATAAACGGTCTGCTCGTCGGCTCTGTTGGTGAGCCTAGAAGACAAACATTCTGTGTTACTCCAAATTATAAAACAAGACTTTTAAAAAAACAATCTTTTAGCTGGGTGGTGGTGGCGCATACTTTTAATCCCAGCACAGGGGAGGCAGAGGCAGGTGGATCTCTGTGAGTTCGAGGCCAGCCTGGTCTACAGAGTGAGTTCCAGGACCAGGGTTGTTACACAGAGAAACCCTGTCTTGAAAAACATACAAACAACAAACAGTGCTATGCAAGGAGCCAAGCCTAGAACCATTCATCTGATAGGAACTGGCAACTCCTCTCTACCCATAACCCTCTCCAGTTATCGGTTATAACTGCTAAATGACCTCTATTCTTCCACTGCTCAGAGTAACCAAAAGAGTTACAATCCCGGGTATTACTCAAAACATGCACTTTCTTGATATTTAACTAGACGTTTCAAAGAAACATTTTGTACTTTCAATAGTCTGTATAGCCTAAAGACTTTAACCAGGAAACATATCATGAAAAACTCAAACTTCTCTTATAGCTGTTTATTCTTCCCTTTAAACATTAAAAAACTACTTGCCTTAAATTTTTAAAAAAATATGCAGTTGAAGGATTCTGATATTAACATTTAATATTAATATTTCTTCATGTACAATTCATAAAAAAGGCAAACTCAAGAGGATCTAAAAATCAAAGGGCTTAGATATACCTACTGTAGAGGTATATGGATTAAACAGTGCTGTCCTTACATGGATACTTAAAGTTTCCCAAAGCCTCCAGCCACAGAGCCACACCCCTGTAATGCTGGCTCTCAGGAGGAACAAAGTCATCTAGCTAGCTCAGGTTAGCCTGATCAATGCAGCAAGACTATATCATAAAAGACCAAAGGCTAGAAGGCTCATCAGTGGTAAAACATCTATCTAGCATGGCAAGGCTTTCAGTTCAATTCCCAGAATGGCAATAAATAAATTAGTGAGTGAGTGAGTGAGAGAGTGAATGAATGAATGAATGAATCCTCCAAAGGTGGAGATATACATTGCTCAGGACAGAGCACCTGGCTAGTACTTATGAGGCTGTTAGATCACAAACTACAGGCTGCAGAGATGGCTCAGCGGTTAAGAGCACTGGCTGTTCTTCCACGGGCCCCAGGTTCAATTCCCAGCAGCCACATGGTGGCTCACAACCATCTGTAATGAGATCTGGCCTCTCTGGCCTACCAGCATACATGCAGACAGAGCACTGTGTACATAATAAATAGATCACAAACTACAACAAACAACAGCAACAACAACAGAGCATGAATACATATTATTTCACTTATACCTTTGCCGACCTGTTTCCTTCTCTTACTTAATCTTACGTAAGACACCAGTAACTTATATAAGACTATACTATATAGATAGGAGGGAGAACCATCAGGCACAGGCAGTGGGACAAAGTTCCTAAGAAGCATGGATTTTCCCTTAATAAGCCTACAGATGGCTTAGCAGAGCTTCTTTAAAAACAAAAAAATTTAAAAAACAAATGCACTGGGGCAGGTGCATACCTGTGATTAGAGTAAGGGAAGAGAGGTGAGTTCAATGCCAGAGTGGGGACCTTTTCTCAAACAAAAAGACATGCATGCAAGCATGTGCATGGTGGATGTGGTGGTTAATTGTTTTTAAATCAACTTAACACAAGCTTAGGTTATCTGGGAAAAAGGAACCTCAATTGAGACCATGCCCTCATCAGAATGGCCTGTAGGCAAGCCTATAATGACTGATGTGTAAGGGCCCAGCACACAATGGGCAGGGCCACCCCTGGGCAGTTGGTCTGGGGTTAAGAAAGCAGGGCTGAGCAAGCCATGAGGAGCAACCAAGTAAGGGGCATGCTTCCATGGGTTCTGCTTCAGTTCCTGCTCTGAGTCACTGCCCTGGCTTCCCTGGATGATGGACTACAAGCTGTTAAATCATAAACTTTCTTCCCTCCATTGATTTTGGCCACTGTCTTAGTGACTATTCTACGGCTGCAGTGAGACATCATGACCAGGGCAACTCTTAGAATAGGAAGCACCTCAGACTTGCTTAGTTTTCAAGGGTTAGTCTACGATCATCACAATGGGGAAGCAACAATCATGGTGTTGGGCCAGTAGTTGAGAACTTTACATCCTGATTCACAGGCAGCAGGCAGAGACTGGGCCTGGAGTGGGCTTTTGAAATATCAAAGACATCCCCCAGAGACACCTCCTCCAAGAAGGCCACACCTCCTCCAAGAAGGCCACACCTCCTCCAACAAGGCCACACCTCCTCCAACAAGGCCACACCTCCTCCAACAAGGCCACACCTCCTCCAACAAGGCCACACCTCCTCCAACAAGGCCACACCTCCTCCAACAAGGCCACACCTCCTAACCCTTCTGTGCAAATATTTGAGTCTATTGGGGCATTCTTATTCAAACCACCACATTCCTGGAGTTTACCATAGCAACGGAGAACAAAAATGTCTCACAGCCTTAATCTTAGCACTTAAAGGGTGGAAGCAATAAAAGAAAAGAAGAGGGGGGGGGGAGGGAAGAGACGGGAGGGGAGGGGAGGAGAGGAGAGGACAGTACTGATAACTCTTGTTCACAACAGCATTATTCACAATAACCAAAATGGGACTGTTAGAATTCTGCCCTTACTCCAGGTGCATGACCGCACATGCCCAGTTTAGGAGTCAAGCAAAGGGTCTTGCATCTTACGTCATTAGTGCACGCTGTGTGGTCACACAAGCAGCGCATGTGTGGTGTAGCTCCATAAGCCGGCCTGTGCATGTTCACTGGGAACCCTTAAAAAGCCGAAGGTAGACCCCACCTCTCTCTCTCTCTCTCTCTCTCTCTCTCTCTCTCTCTCCCTCTCTCTCTCTCTCCCTCTCCCTCCCTCCCTCCCTCCCTCCCTCCCTCTCTCTCTCTCTCTCTCTCTCTCTGCATGTGCTCCTTCCCAGGCTTGGTTCTCTTGTAAACCCCCCCCCCCCACACACACACACACACTCCTCTTCCTCCTAATAAAGCTCTGAAACTAATACCGGGTTCTGTCGTGACCATGACCTTTCCACATGGTAACCAGAGGAATAGACAAATCAAGGAGAGTATGTCTGCTCAAGGGAATCTATTTAGTCTTAAAAAGGAAGGGGCATCTCACAACAACATGAATATATTTAACCTTATTGAACTATGCCCATAAAAATGATTAGAATGATAAATTCTATGGGTTTGGGTTTTGGTTTATATATTTTTTTAAGTGAAAACATTAATCTATTCTGTCAGGTGTAAAAGGACTTACTTATCTTGATGGCTTTTCATGAAATGTACCATAACTGTTTCATAGAAATCACTTTTGCAACTGACATTACAGATACACGCTGGGCTTGTCTGTTGAGTGATACTCAACACAAAGCAAAGGTGAAGACAGAAACAGAAAAGGGCACTTCTGCTTGTATTCCCTACTTCTATTTTTATAAAGAAGAAACAAACTGTTTTTAAAGGCAAGATCATCCCTTCCCATTGTTCCAGAGAGCTTTTATTCTTCAAATAGCAATTATGCAAAGTTTCCCCTAAATCTCAACTTATGAAGAGAGGCTTAAAATAATAGATTAATTTTAACCATGGAGGCTTGGACTGAGCAAAAAGTATGTTCTGAGCACCTAAATAGTTTCTAGTATCCAGGTAAAACATCTGGAGTGGGATGGATCAGATTTTTGAGATAGGATTCTATGTCTGGCCTTGAAATCCTGGTTCTCTTGCCTCTACCTCCTCCTACATACTGGGAGTACAAATGTGCCCAGCTCCCAGATGAAAGGGCACATCTTTGAGAAGATTGTATAAACTATGAAAGCTGGCAGATGATCTGCAATCAACAGTGGTATTCAATTAACAAGTCTTAGGTAGGAAGCAGAAACAGAAGAGTGAATGAGGGTATCACATGCAGGTGCCTTTGCCTTTTTTTGAGCTCTAAAAAAATTAAAAAGTCCACAGCTTTTCTTTCACAAAAGAAAACTTATGTGAAACCCCACAGCACCTCCTAACAAGGCAGTACAGCAGACCCAACCCTACAAGAGCCAAGGTGCTCTAGGATCAAGTTCTGACTCTCACTCTAGCCCAGCTAAGTTGTTCACTTACTCAGTAATAAATCTGAACCAGGTCACTGTTTAGGAGTTGTAAAGAGAATTCAAACCATTTGGGCATCTGGTTAAAATGAAGATTTTCAGCCTGCAGTTAGTTTTGCAGTAGGGTTTGCAAATCTGCTGAGGTGAGGCTGTGGCTGAGGCTCATGGACACATCTTAAGAAAGAATCAAGGACAAGCCAGGCATGATGGTGTACACTTTTAATCCCAACACTTGGGAGGCAGAGGCAGGAGAATCTCTGAGTTGGAGGTCAGGCTGTTCTACAGAGTTCCAGGACAGTCAGGGGTCTACAGAGAAACTCTGTCTCAAAAAAAAAAGAAAGAAAAAAAGAAAGAAGAGGAAGGAGGAGGAGAGAAAGAAGAAGAAAAGAAATGAGGAGGAGGAAGGAAGGAAGGAAGGAAAGAAGGAAGGAAGATCAGAAACAAGGAGCAAGGATAAAGTGCTATCCAAGACGTCCCAGATGATGGCTCACACTTCTAATCCCAACCCTAAGGAGGCTGAAGCAGGATCACAAGTTAGAGGCCAGCTCCATGTTTGCCAGGCAATTGTAGTAATTGCCTGTAATTGTAGTCCATGAGAAGTGGTGAAGGATGAAGAATTCAAAATCATCCCTAGCTACATAATGAATTTGAGACCAGCCTGAGCTACATGAGACCCTGTCTAGACAAACAAATGGTAATAAAAAGGAAAACAATACTATAGAAACCTATTTTGATAGTTATTGTTATTTTTTTAAGGACTCTTTAGGATTCCCACTTAAAAACTGATCTGTTTAAATTCTATTATTGGTACGATTACAGCCATTAAAATAAATCCATGAATATGCTTCTTTAGAAATTCAAAGTAAAAACTAGAAAATCAAAACACAGTCTACCTCGTTCTGTACACTGCTTTTCCTCAGCAACTGTGATTCCTATGGCAAGGGCCACATTCTTATACTGTCTGGCTTTCTGGACACTTTAAAAAGAATCCCAAGCCCTGGATTTTCAAACCTGGATTCAGAAAGAAATACAGCAATACAACTTGAAATGGTTTTAACTACAAGGCATTCTGAGTGGCCAGGCAGAAACACAGGCCTGAAGGCAGTGGAACAGTCCAAAGCCTATCCAAGGAATCCTACTCCTGAGTTCCAGACCCCACAGGCTCGTGGACGTTGTACACTGCTCTTCCTGCCCCTTTCTTTGGGCAATATCTCTTTGGACTTAAGCTAATAGAAGTGTGCTTCCATTATCTAAGGCCAAAATCCTAGAAACTACAATTGGTTACTAAGTGAATGAATTTACTCTCAAGAATTTTTTGCTTCTTCAGGCTGCTTTAAAAATGCAAATTCAGGGCTATCTTTCTCAGCACAGTGGTGCCTGCCTGTAGTGCCAGCACACTCAGGGGCAGAGCTCTGTCAGTTGGAGGCCAGCCTGGTCTACATCGCAAGTTCCAGGACACAGAGAAATCTTGTCTCAAAACAAAACAAAACAAAAAACCTCCAAGGTTATAAATTAGAGTATCTTCTGTATCTTCCAATTTATTAATTTCCAACCTGGACGAAGTGCTATATTAAGAAGAAAACACCATTCCAAATATTAGAAAGAAGGCAGAGGATAGCTACTGTATTCCTGACAGGTATGGTCTTCAACTGGGAGCAAAGGAGAAATGGTATATCTTTATGCCCCTCTCCCAGTCACTAGACAGGTATCAAGCAGTATTTCCAAACACGTACGTGCACAAGGCAACTGCTTAATCAGCAGAACAATTAAACCAGAGGTAAGTGCTCCAGTGAACTTAAGGACCTCATTTCAACTCTGAAGACCAACTTCCTTTGTCTATAGGCTTCTTCCTCCTGTCAGTTTCTAGATGAGCTTGTTCTTGTTTTTCCAAAACTGTCATCACCTACTGTGTAGACAGTGAGAATCTAGTACAGGATTCTTATAACAGGTTATGAAATCAACTTGATGAATTCTGATAGTATTAAAAAATCCAGAGGCTAGAGAGACAGCTAAACAGAAAGAGCACAGGCTGCTCTTCCAGAGGACCTAAGTTTGATTTCCAGCACCCACATGGTGGCTCACTAAGGTCTGAAACTCCACTTCCCAGGGACCTAATGACCTCTTTTGGCCCAAAGGCACCAGGCACATATGTGGTGTTCAAACATACATGAAGGCAAAACACACACACACACACACACACACTTTAAACCATCCAAGAGTAAGTATTACAGGACCTCATATAGCAAAAAGTTATAGTTTGGCTTTATTTAGTGTGAAATGTGAGGGGCCCATGTTTCTGCAGAAACCCAAGATATATTCCATAATATAGCAAGCTTGGCAGTATTACACACAGAACTGACTTATCAATCTGTAAGGGCTTCTCAGTGCAGATCACAGGTAAAGCAGATGAGTAAATAATGCCCTAACACAAAGCTCAATGATTTATTTTAGATTCTAGCTTTCAAACCCCACTATCTCAACTTATTCTGCATTTCAATGTCATAATCTATTACATTGGTAGAATGTACTCATCTAGCTACTGAGGCAAGATAAACAAGAGAAATAATGAAGCCCTACCATTTACTAATTGTTGGCTATAAATTAGCACTCCATTACCACCAATCCCCACCCCCACCACAAGTCCAACCCTGCCTATGTCACAGGATTTATTTTCTTTAGGTTATTTTTGGGGTAACACAAAGGGATTAAAATAGCCTCTTTTTTCTTTAAAGATTCTAATTCTAATATGCCTGGCATAAGAAGTTACAAAGACTTCAGCTACATAAGTGCTGGCCATTCCTTAGCCCATGACAGGAATAATTTTTTCCTTGTATGAGACGCCTGAAAGCATTAACCCCTTCAGGTAAGTAAGAACTAAGCACTCCAGAAGGAAGTGCGGGTTTCCAGCAGACACTCCCCACACTCATAAGCCTGAACAGAGAGAATGCAGGAGTGACTGAAGGATGGACACATAAAAAGCAAAACAACAATAAACACAAACACGTGCAGCTGTGCAGTGACATGGGCACTGCCTGCAGCAGCCACAGCACGCGAAGCATGAACAACAGTCATGCACACTGAGATCTGACATCACTACCCAAGTTGGCAGCACTGGAAATTATCTCATGCCAGTTCTGATGACCATTTGCTACCAGCTGAATGCCAAAATTTAATGCATGGAAAAAAATTCCTAACACACACTAAGTGATTTTATAAGTTACAATCTTTCCATATTAAAAACGAACAAGGTGCGTGTGGTGGTGCAGGCTTGTCATCACAGGCCGAGGAAACTGAGACAGGAGAATCACACGTTTGACGCTAGCCTGAGCTGTGGCCTAGTCCTATGACCCTTCCTCAAATAAGCAAATAACACACAGGAGAAAACTTGCTAGAACAAATTTATCCAGAATTGAAAGACTATTTTTCCTTCAAAAGAAATAAAATTTCTTTTGACCAACTCTGAAAATTAGGAGAGCTAGCACATCTGTAATAGCTATATACTAAAATGTAGTACTAATTCAAACTAGTCTCTTCCATGTCCTAAAAATTCATTGTGAAGAAATTAGCCCTGCCATGATCCTAACAGTAAAACTCACTGACAACCAAAGAGAGAGAGAGAGACAGATAGACAGAGAGACAATCTTCAAAACTTTAAGGCTAAGGCTCAGGGGATAAAGACACTCAACACCAACTTGGTTACCTGAGTTCAATCCCCAAACCCACACTGTGAAGAGCTGACACTCGCAAGTTGCTCTGATTTCCACACATGTGAAACACACACATACAGTCTCTAACAGAGGCTTACCCCTGCTACTTTGCAATACTTTTCATGCAAGGAAATGTCCAGCAAACGGCTAGGCTGGATGTCAGACATCTCCAAAATCTCAAACGGCTTAAAAATTCAAGCTGCCACATTTCTGAAGTTTGACACATAAATTTTAAGACTGGATAATGAAATTGTGCTAGTCTAATTTACCTATTTAACAACAACAACAACCCCCCCCCCAAAAAAAAACCAACCAACCAACCAAAAACAACTCACCAGGGCATGGAGGCATGGGCCTGGAATCCCAGCATTTACAAAGGAGGATGATCCAGTGCTTAAGACCAGCCTAGGCAACAGAGTGAGCTGGAAGCTTGCAAGGCTCAAGCGAACAGCAGATAAAATAAAAGCTCTGCTGCCATCATTTACCTAATTTTTCCTAGACTGAGCACTTGGTGTTCCACCTCCCACTGAAACCCAGTTTCAGCCCTGTCATAAGCCACAACACACTGGTTGAGTAGTTAGCTACTAGGGTCATGCTACACCCTGCTGCCAAATAAAGTGAAACTACCTGGAACTGAACCAGTGATGGCTCTGCAAGGACACTTGAACTTTGAAGCACTTTGTAAACAGCTGGCTACAACTAATAATATTCCTGTGGCGTTTCAGCACCGAGCCATGCACGCTTCACTGCAAACTGCATTGACCACGCGAGTTCTCTTAAAAACAAGAGGTGCAAGATGTTCCCCTGGCTTTCAAAAACTCACCCATCTAGTCCAATCGTCCTTAGGTGTAAACAACTTAGAAATGGATGCAGGGCCTAACTTTGTAACTCTGGGATAGGCTCCTCGGAGCTGCTAACCTGGCTCCAGCGAGGTGATCACTCTCTGGTCAAGCTCAAATCCAAATCTCATTAAGTGAAATGTCAAGGGCTTTATGGTCTCATTATAAGAGTGGCTAAATCCTCCAACGTCCTATCTAGAAAGCACAGTTCTACGTGCCTATTATCTGTGTGCATCTTTAATCCTCACAAGAAACCTGAAAAAGGAAACGAGGTGAAAAATTTTTTGCTCAAGGTCCCGAAGCTATTAGGTGACTAAGCCAGAGTTCAAATCCAAGCAGATTTCTGGCTCCAGAAATCTATACTCTCAAACCACAGGCTCTGGCTTTTCTGCACAGCACGAACCAGGCTCTTCCAAGCCAGCAGGGCCGAGTTCCAAAGGGAGAAATCAATCCTCCGCGGTCTTGTTCGCAACCCCACCACCACCACCACCACATCAAAAAACCACCTACAAACTTGGGACTTCAAAGCTCTAGTCTGCAACGCTAAGAGATCAGACGTCTGCATCTAAATTACGTGAACTTTTCCCAGGAAACCCAAAGATGCCCGGTGACCACTCTGGGAAGAAAAGAAAAAAAAAAAAAAAACCAGCGAGCGGTTTGGGGAGAGGAGGGAATTGTCTGGGAGAGGTCTTTTGTTTGTTTGTTTTGTTTTGTTTAGTTTTGGGTTTTTTTTTGTTTTTTTTTTTTTTTTTTTGCTTTTTTTGCCTAAAACAATAAGGACCGGGGTCCCTGTACTTTTTCTGAGAAAGCGAACACCTCCAATACTTTCAAGAGACCTAAAGCAAGGAGACTGGGCTGCGGGGAGGGGACTGTGGTTCCTATCCAGCTGTTTCCAAGGGGAGCCTCGGTTGGCGCAGCTGGGAGGGCAGCCTGGAGATGGGGGGTGAGGGAGGTGCGGCCCGGACACCCCGACTTTGCCCCGCGGCCTGCAGGCGGCTACGTGGCGCCGGGACGCGGTCCCAGCAGGGCAGAAGCGACGGGCCCCGCGGGAGCGGCCTGGGCACCGGGGGTCGAGGTCCCCCCCGACCGCCCAGCTCGCGGTTCCCCCTGAAGATCCGGGTTCCCCCTCTGCCCGCGACCACTCACAAGGTTGAGGGGTCCTTCCATCACTTCCATAGACCCCGGGGTGAGTGGCGGCCCGAGGCGGAGCGGCGGCGCCTGGGCACATGGAGGGACAGCGAGGGCAGGGGACTCGGCGGCTGGCTGGCTGGCTGGCTGGCTGGCTGGCGGGAGGCTGCTCACAGCACCCGGAGCCGGCAGTGAGAGCCCAAGAGCGACGGCCGCGCCACTTCCGCCTCCGACGCCGCGCCGCGGGGCCGTCCCTGCGTCGCCACGCACGGCGCCCGTCACGTCACGTCACGCGCCGGCGGCGGGGGCGGGGCTCCGGGTGAGAGCGAGGCCGGGAGGGGGCGGGGCCAAGGGGCGGGGCCATCTGCTAACGGATGACGTGCGCCCCAGCGCCTCGCGAGAGTCTTGAGTTTTTTCGGCCGCTTGCCCTCTGCCCCTGCGTCACGTGAGGAGCTGGGGCGGGGCCGGGGGGCGGGGCCGGGGGCGGGGCCGGGGGCGGGGCCGGGGGCGGGGTCTGGTTAGTAGTTAAGATGGTCTCTCTGTGCAGTTGGTCGGTCTTGCTTCCTTCTGGCAGGCTTTCTCAGATCTTCTCTTGTCACCTTCACCCCTCCTTTGCCGTGTCTGTTCTCACTGTTGACTTTTTCAAGAAGCAAGTTTGAGCCAAGTTTATGTCAGGCTCCAGGTCGCCTTAGAGGAGGTCTCCACGCCTTTACCTTTTGACAAAGAGTCTGTATGTGTCTTGAACACGTGACAGTCCTTGTGCCTCAGCCTCCAGGGTACTGTGAGTGAAAGCAGATGCCACCATACCTCCACTCCACCTTGGGGACTGACAGAGATAAGTGACCCCGGGCTTAGACTCAGAGTTGCTCCCAAAACAAGAAGGATTGTAAACAGCCAATTATAATGGTTCTTCAACAACTATGTACCAAATCACTGTGCTGAGTTCTTTCTGTTCCAGAATCCATTGACAAGTAGATATGGGAAAGGGGGACAGAGAGGAACTGAAAGAGAGAATAACAAAGATACAATTGGATGAAGGAAACAGGGCTTATCTGGAGATTTTACAGTACCAAATGCTGTAAAGAGAAACCAAAGAACTGCATGAATGTACCGTATGGAATAAACAAACAGACCTGACTTCAAGTTCCTGACTCATCTTCTCTCAATGGTGGGCTGCAACCTGGAATTGTAAAACAAATAAACCTTTCTCGCAGATACTGCTTGTGGTCAAGGTATTTTATCACAGCAAGAGAGCAGAAACTGCAACCGTGGCATGGTAAAGTATTTCAGACTCTCTCAAGATGATAAAACTGAAAAGCAGACCTTGTTAAAATAGATAGTAGTCAAGAGTAGTGAATCACTGCAACATTCACAATGGTCAGCTGCCCAGTGAACATGCTCAATAAAACAAACTTCAGCAGCTGGACAAGGAAGGAGCATGTGGTCCATTCAAGGGTGTGTGTTTGCAAGCACCTTTATCTACATCAGGGGAAAAAAAAAAAGTATCCAAACCTTGGCCATGAACATCATGTCCCATCACAGGCTATGAGAACATGCTTTGAATGGCCAGAACTGCAAGTTGCAAAGACTTCAGAGCCTTCCAGATTGCATCTCATGAAGTATGTCTTTTGGTCATCTACAGAAAATGCCTGTTGACTCTCAGGCTACAAACAGAAGGTTACCAAAGTCCCTGGACCATTCCAGCTGTGAACATGCCTGTTACTGAACAAATCAGTAAGTCTGCATGGGTCTTACAAAGTCCCCAGTGCTGTCAGTTCCCCAGGGAAATGCAGTCTATGTGACAAAGTCCAGCCCTGAGTGGTTCATTCCCCAGGGCCTTGCCAAGTTAGAAGGGTTCCTGATGCTTTCCAGAGTGTACCACCAGCCTCAGTTCCAGAGATCCTTTAGATTGTAGCCACTCTAGTCTCACGCACAATATTGCTTTTACACAACACAGATCAAAGGAGATTGACTCACTGTGAGGGATCCTTAGCTATTAAGAAATCGTCTCCTTGTTTGAACTGGGTGTTTTTTTTTTCTTTGCTTGAGTCCTATACTTGAATTTTTGTGTAAGTCATTATAATATCTACAGAGACCCATACATACAACCCGTTCACTGTTGTTGACATTTGTACATTGTGCCTACTTTGACTCAATAATCCCAGTTCTAGGAATCTTCTGCAGAATACTAACAGGTGTACAAAGTAAAGGTCGAGGAGGGTGTCTACTGGGCATGTAATGGTGCTCTTCTTACCTCTAAAAATGTTCACACAACACTAACTGTACTATTGACAAGGACTCTCTTTATAGAGGATATTCCTACATGAAATGGGACCTAGAATTGATAACCTCGAATCAATCTACTGATAGTCCCCTATCCCCAAGGAGAAGATGCTCCTGATCTTGACTTGTATCTCTGCTATCTCCCAGACCCAGCACAGAAGCTCATTGGAAAAGATCAGCATATTGTCGGTATTAGAAACCTTCCAAGAGCATCGTATAGGAGGAATCCAATATACTTACAAACAAGGCTGTAGACCAGGACATAGACTGGGGTCTAGGTCATAACAACTTTAAGAGCAGCCAACACAGTTGTGAGGGGCCAACATATCCATGAAGGAACTACCAGTATGTCCTCAGTGGTATTAGGGTGATGGTAGTGGGCATTGCCAACACCCTTCAGTGGATCTTTGGAGAATACTTCCAATGAGTTGGCAGAAACTTCCAGAAGTTCTCAGACGGCAGAATGAGACTACTAGTGAGCCACTGTGGACTCAACAAAATGCCCAGTAGGGAGCTCTCTTCCCTTGACAATGCAGAGCAAAAGCAACATTGATAGGGAGTTTCCCAGGGCCATTGCTAAAACCCAGGTGGAAAGATAGGACGGAAGGCAGGGAAAAGCACACAGTGCAGAACTCTCAGTTAAATGTACCCCACCACGCATAAGTGAAGGTCACAGTAGAGAAACAGAGATGACAATCTGAAAATGGCCTTCCTGCCAGTCGCTAGTCCTGAGATCATTACAAATGAAATGGGGAGCGCGGAGCTGGTGTAGCTCAGGAGGCAATAAACCTAACTCCTCCGTTGACAAAGCTCAATCACAGGCTCACCATAAAGGGTTTTAAGGATGTATCACAGTGAAGTTGAGAAGCTGCCCTACAGCTGGTTTAATTTCTGAAAGGAAGACACAACACATTGGACTCTGTGTGAAGTAGTTACAAATTCATTCTTGCTAGCAAGTGTGAGGACCTACTAGATTAAAAAAAAAAAAAAGTTAACATGTGATTAAGAACGCGAGAAAGAGCAGTGTAGGCCATCATGGAGACAGCAAAGGGTGCCAGGGGCTAGAGATGGACAGCACCATGACATATAAGCAGGTAGCGCACCTTTGCCACACACTTGTAAATCCCACCACTATGGAGATGGACACAAGAGGATCAAGCATTTAAGTTTCCCTTTGGCTCCATAGCAAGTTAGAGGCCAGCCTCAGCTACACAAGATCATGCCTTAAAAGAGGGAGAGAGTAGAAGAGGAAGAAGAAGCAGTGTCAGGATTTAAAAGAATAAAATAAAAATTCTAGGTGGCAAAAACAGCTTACCTTCACTGAAAAAAAAAAAAAAAAAAAAAAAAAAAAAAAAAAAAGCTAGTCTAATGGATGTGTGAGCAATGGCGGGGTCTTTCCTGTACCTAATAGCTAGTTCGCCTGCTCTACTACTTCTTAATGTAAAAAGTTCCGCTCAGTCCTTATTTCTAAATTCACCATGAACCAAAGGAAAGACAGTCTTTAGATTGAAATAAATTATAGTTCTAGTTGTCTTCTGAGATCACACATGTGTTGAACGTGTTGAACAGAGAACAGCCCCCATCTCCCGTCATGCCAATTCAAGTGCTTTTCAGAGACTTAACATCATTTCCCAGACCTTTCCTATTCTTATTTCCTGACATGGATGGCTTAACTACATAGTCTGCTTTGTAGGCTCCTAAGCACTTATTTATGTGTCCACTCATTCAATTCCCAACAGGCTCAGATTAGTGCCTAGCCTGATGTCATAAAATTAGCTAGGTTTTAAATCTAGGTCTGGCTGAGACCTGGTTCTCTCCACCAGCAGTGGCTGAACATCTGTGTTCAGCCGGAATAACATGTGATGCTGGCAATAGTGGGGAGAGACTGTTAGGCTAACCCAGTGTAATCATTTAGGTTATTTTTGGTTTTTACAAGCTCACAGCCCCGAGTACTATGAGATTCAAGCTAAAAAGAGAGTTGCTATTGTTAGTGACTGTGTTCTCCTCTAGGGTATGTGCCAAGAACTATTTACAAACCAGACTGGGCAGGACCCAGCTTGCAGGGGGTGGGGGTTGGGTTGGGGGCAGTGCCAAAGCCAGCAGGCTGCAGCTCCTTGGATTCTGAGCCAAGTGGTCCAGATGCTTCAGCAAGGGCCAGGATGAACAAAGCCAAGTTAAACAGCAGCTCGGCATTGTGTTCCGCAAAGTTCAACAGAAGGGGAGCCAATGACAGTAGAATTTCATACTTTTAGTCAATAAACTAAAACCTGGGAAAGTCAGTGGAGAGTAGACAGGCCTGATTCCATCAACGTGGACCTGGCTTAAAGTTTCTCAAACAAGAAGCAGAAACAGTCACTCGGAGACCATATATGTCGTTGGACCTCATAGCTGGTGGCGCACCATAGGGCTTCCTGGTTCCCATCTGTAAACATTTCACCTGTTAACTTGACTTTGGATCATGCACATGGGAGGTCCCTTTCAGCTGCACCTTCCTTTTTGTATGTTTTTAGTAGTGGGGTTTTGTTTATTTGTTTGTTGTTTGTTGTTTTTGTTTTTAATCTGGCTGTCCCTATGTTGCCCATGCTGGCTTCAAACTCTGGAGCTCAAGTGACACTTCTGCCTCAGCCTCCTCAGTCACTTAACCTTCGATGTGTACCACCATGCAGGCTCCCTTCCATTTTGCTCCATGCTTTTTGGAACACCAGGGTACCCTAATCAAAGCCTCTTCAAGGTTTGGGGAAATGGCTCAGTGTGTAAAGTGTCCACCACAAAAGACTGAGGACCTGAGTTCAGATCCCCAGCATCCACACAAAATCTGGATGCATTGATAACCCCAGCACTGGGAGGGAGGAAGTCAACAGGCAGATCCCCAGAGCTCAATAGACAGCCAGGCCATCTCTCAAGGAAAAACAAACAAACAAACAAACAAAAAAAACCAAAAAACTGAAAGCAACTGAGAAGGACATCTAATACCCACATTTAGCTCAGGCATGCACTTGTACATGCACTCACATGAACACATACATTCAACACACACACACACACACACACACACACACACACACACACACACACACCTCTGCAGCCATTATACTTTTGTTCATGTGTTTTCTTGATATGGTCTTACTAAGTAGCCCAAGCTGCCCCAAACTTAGGACAACCATACTCCTTCAGTCTCCTGAGCACTAGGATTAAAGGACATGTCTGGCTTCAGCCTTTATGCGTACCACCCTCAATTACAGTTCAACCTCCCAGCTCTGCTTCCTGCTCTGGTCTTTGGGTACAAAATGTTAATAAATCTGGACGATCTCAAGTCAACTGGCCACGTGCTTGGCAGGCATGAAGAGAATCACGAGCTATTGGAAGATGATAGTTCTTAAAAAGTGAGAGAATACTTAGAAATGGAATGGTAAAGTTGTAAGGTGGTTGTCATAAGCAGAAGTCCCATAATTGTTCGGAAACTGTCATTTTCTTTTCTTTCCTTTTCTTGAAACAGTGTCTTGTTATGTAGTCCAGGGGGGCCTCAAACTGTCAGTCCTTCTGCCTCTGGGCTTAGTGCTAAGACTGCAGTTTACCATTCTTCTAGGTTTTTGTTTTCTTTAAGACAGGATCTGAGCGGACCCCATGCTGGTCACCAACTTACTACATAACCAAGAATGATCTTGAACTTCTGATCCTGCCTCCAGCTCCCAAGTGCGTGTGCCACCACACACGGTTTCTGTGATGCTGGTGATCAAATTTAGGGTCCCCTGCATGCTGCATGCTAAACAAACACTATCATCTGAACTAGCCATGCTTTCCAGTTTTCGAAGAGTATTTGCCCCTGGCTTCATTTTAAAAAGTATTTTTCCATAGTCATTATGACTTTTTTTTGCTGTTGTTTTGTTTTGTTTTTGTTTTTCAAGACAGGGTTTCTCTGGGTAGTTTTGGTGCCTGCCCTGGATCTTGCGCTGTAGACCAGGCTGGCCTGGAACTCACAGAGATCCGCCTGGCTCTGCCTCCTGAGTGCTGGGATTAAAGGCATGAGCCACCACCGCCCCGACGGCCATCATGATTCTTAAGTACACCATTAAGCCATCCAGTCCCTCCTGTGTTCCAAGCTCCTGGCTGGCATTCTATCTAGACAACACTGGTACAAAAGGCAGCTGTTATACAGTCCTGAAAATCCAGATGAAGGCCTCAGGGATGGAGCATCATAGCAAAAATAAGATTTTCCTAGTGAATTGATCCTTTGAGTGGAGAGGAATAGTTGTAGGGATGAAACTTGGAACTTTGCACATGCTCCACCAAGTACTTGAGACAGTTTGTGTGGCCTAAAATGGCCTTTGTTTTAGTGTTCCATTGCTGTGAAGAGACACCATGACCAGGGCAGCTCTCAAAACATTTAACTGGGGCCGGCTTACAGTTCTGAGGTTTAGTCCATGGTGGTCATGGTGAGAAGCATGGCGGCGTGCAGGCAGACATGGGTGCTGCAGGGGTAGCAGGGGGAGAGAGAGAGAGAGAGAGAGAGAGAGAGAGAGAGAGAGAGAGAGAGAGAGAGAGGAAGAGGAGACTGAACCTGGCTCAAGCATCTGAAACTTCAAAGCCCTCCCCCAGTGACCCACTTCCTCCAACAAGGCCACACCTCCCAATAGCGCCACTCCTGGGGCCATTTTCAGACAAGCTGCCACAGCCTTGAACTAAAAAGCCGCCTACCTCAGCCTCTTGAGTGCTGACATGAGGGGCTTGCTCTCTGATTGCATTTTCTAGTTGGTGGCCATTGACACTACACTGAATGTGTCTGACCTCATCTGACCTTCAGATTTTTACCCAGCACCGTTCACTTTCAGTAA
This sequence comes from Onychomys torridus, assembly GCF_903995425.1. NCBI lineage: Eukaryota > Metazoa > Chordata > Mammalia > Rodentia > Cricetidae > Onychomys > Onychomys torridus. Next base: position 49,166,187 of record NC_050460.1, read on the forward strand.
ACCCTCCTCTTTTTCTTTTATCTCCTTTTTCATATTTTTACTTTTGAAACAGGGTCTTTTGTAACCCACCCTAGCCTCAAATTCATTATGTAGCTGAGGATGACCTTGAACTCCTGATCCCCCTGCCTCTGTCTCCCAAGCACTAAAATTCTAGGCCCATCTCACTCCCCCCAGCTTGTATGTTTCACTTCTGAGATGGTTTTTTAAAATATTTTTCTCGGGCCTGGAGAGATGGCTCCAAGGTTAAGAGCACCGACTGCTCTTCCAAAGGACCTGGATTCAATTCCCAGCACCCACATGGCAGCTCACAACTGTCTGTAACTCCAGTTCCATGGAACCCAACACCCAATACATGCAAGCAAAACACTAACATTCATAAAATAAAAATAAATAATTTTTTTAAAAATAAAATATTTTCTTCACTTTCTAGGGAATGAAAAAAATCCTTCAAGGATTTGGGTGCATGATTCTGGAACTAGGTAGGCCTGTAATTCAAAAACCAAAAAATAAAGTGGACAGGGTAGGGGAGAGGGATGGCTGACTGGCAAGCACTATGTACCTCTGCCATGCCATGTTTCCGTCATCTGCTGTTGACATTTGTTCCAGGAGTATCAGTGGGAAGGATGACGCAACTTCAGCTGTTAGGACATCAGGGTTGTGGCCAAGAACGTTCACGCATTCGTGGAGGCCGGCCAGAACTGGCTTTGGGAGACACAGGTTTTTCCATGCCCAGTTCTCTCTCCCCTCTTCCTCAAGCCTCAAGGCTCTGCCTCACTCTCTCAGTCACGTACCACCTTCTTCTCTTCCAACCCACATTTGGGAAAGGAAGCAAAGCAATTGGAGCAATGGGCTGATTGCATTTTTAAAAATCATAATATTTTAAAGTGATTTTTTTCAGAACTCTTTTGAGTTTCTCATGATCACAGAGCACATCTCCCATTCAGTGAAATCGTAGTTCTTGACTGGAGTCTGTAGGAAAAGACTTTTGTAAATGCGTAAATAGAGTATTTGGGGTAGGCGTATTTCTTTGCAGCTCTTGCCATTCCCTTTAGCAAGGTATGTGCCCTTCCGAATGCTCGCGGTGCACAAATTTGAACAAGTCACACAATTCTTGATTCCCTGGCTGGCTGCCGTCAAAATTCCATGCATGACACCTTTCATGTATTTGTAATTAATTTGATTTGCAAATGTAATGAATATCCATGAACCCTTCCTAATCAGCACTTTAGGAGAAAAGGTCCAGCTCTGGGCTCATGGACTAACCCAACAACTAATTGAAGAGAAGCACAAGATGAAGAAGCAGGAAAAGGAGATTTAATCAAGGTGTGTGTGTGTGTGTGGGGGGGGGGGGTTCCCGAACTGTCTCTTGCCCAGCTGTGTGGATTCCCAGGGTTCCCTGGAGAGTTAGCAACGAGTTGGATTATGAGATTCTGCCCTGTGCACATTCTAGCACAGAGTACAAGTGAGGATGGACAGACACGTCACCAGAAATTCTCAGGGGGACATTGGGACCCCGTCTTGGGAGTCTCAGTCTCATTGATAAAGGAAATCAAGGAAGAAGATGGAAGAGAGAAAAAGAGAGACAGCCACGTGGTCTGAGTTAAGCTGGCATGAAGGGCAGCCACACGGAGGGCAGGGAAGAGAGCTATAGAGGAAGAGTGGAGCCCCAAGTGTTGGGAAAGGAACAGAGGGAAAGAAGAAAAGGTACCATTCTGTAATTCAGAAATGAGGCCGCCGGCTTAGGAAGCTGCAGCCATCTAAGCAAAGGCAGACAGCAGGGGTTCTGGGATGGAAAAGTACATTATCTCCCAACAGGGATGACTATTCCTCCTATCTTTTAGCATAGACTAAAGTGGATGTGCTTTCCTGATGGGTGGCCCAGCCTTCCTTTGCAGGTGGTCCCTCAGCTAGGTGATTGGCCTGACTAGAATGTTACATCTTTTTTTTTTTGTTGTTGTTGTTGTTACTTTTCTGCTGCATTATAAACACTGTAATGATTGGTTGTGTGTGTCAACTTGATACACGCTGGAGTCAGCAGAGAGGAAGGAGCCTCAGTTGAGGAAATGCCTCCGTGAGATCCAGCTATAAGGCATTTTCTCAGTTAGTGATCAGTGAGGTAGGGCTGGGCCCATAGTGGATGGTGCCATCCCTGGGCTGGTGGTCCTGGGTTCTATAAGAAAGCAGGCTGAGCAAGCCAGGAGGAGCAAGCCAGTAAGCAGCACCCCTCCATGACTTTTGCATCAGCACCTGCCTCCAGGTTCCTGCCTTGTTTGAGTTCCTGTCCTGATTGAGTTCCTGTCCTGACTTCTTCAGTGGTGAACAGTGATGTGGAAGTATAAGCTGAATAAATCCCCCCACCCAACTTGCTTTATGGTCATGGTGTTTCATCACAGCAATAGAAACCCTAACTAAAACAAATTGGTACCAGCATAATGGGGTATTATTGTGACAGACTTGACCATGGGTTTGGGAGGATTGTGGAAGGACTTTGGAACTTTGGGCTAGAAGAGACATTGAGTGTTGAGAGCTCTGTGAGACGTTCTGTGGGAGCTTGGAAGGTAAGAATGTTGAGAGCAGTGCAGATGATGGAGGTCTGGCTTGCGAAGTTTCAGAGGCAAGTTTTAAGACTTATCCAGACTGTTTGTTATTCTGAATTAAGAGTTTGTGGTTCCAGTTAGCTGGGGCTGAAAAATCAGCTGTAATTAACAAGATAGCAGAATTGTTAAATCAAAATTTTGCATTGCTGGGGTACTTGATGCTGGTCAGCCGGAGCTAAGGGCTGGAGAGATGGCTCAGCTGTTAAAGGCTAGGCTCACAACCAAAAATATAAGAAAAGACCAGTATCATTGATGTGAAATCTTTTGGGATGTGTTTCCTGAGAGCACCAGAAGCTATGGTCCAGAGGCCGCCAAGGCAGCAGGACTTGGTAATGTGTAAGAGTTACCCAGATGGTACTGGTTTTGAAGGCACGAAGGGGTTATGGAGAGCAGCTGAGGCTTGGCACTGTGAGAGGCCATCAGAGCCCATTGGTGAAGGCACAGCCTCAGGGGCAGCTGAAGGCCCAGGATTGAAGGGGTTAATGCAAAGAAGTTGAGGCTTGGCACCATGAAGAGAGCCTATGAGAAGCTATTGGTGAAAGTGCAACCTACTTGCTGCAGAAGACCCCAACATTTTGGAGGTGCCAGTGCCATGGGATGATCACTAAGAGTAGCAGCGGGAATGGGGATTTAGCTCAGTGGTAGAACGCTTGCCTAACAAGCGCAAGGCCCTGGCTTCTGTCCTCAGCTCTAAAGAATAAAAAAAAAAAAAAAGAGTAGCAGCATCCGTGGAGTGGAGCCAGCTGGAGCCTACAAGACAAGCTGTGTGTGCTGCAGAGGGCAGAGCTGGAGAAGTGACCCCAGCCCTTTGGAGGAGTCCCCAAGATGGTGAGTGGATCCCAGCCATTGGACGGCTGGAATTTGGTTTTGCTTTGATTTGACTGTGACTGTGCCCTGAAATTTCCTTTGTGAAGTAAGAAAGTATTTTCCTGGAGCCCACAACTGAGAGACTTTTAATTTTAGAAGAGTTTGGATTTAAAAAGAGATTAGATATTTGAAAGGGATGAGATTTTAATGTGTTTGGATTTGTAAAGACAGTGAGTGTTACTTTTACTGTTATTTGTTTTTAACGTGAGATCTTGGGGATGGATAAGAAAGGAAAGGTTGTGGCTTCATAGTGACGTCAGATTGACAAGGGGTCCGTTGTACTGGCTGGTTTTGTGTGTCAGTTGGACACAAGCTAGAGTCATCAGAGAGGAAGGGGCCTCAGTTGATGAAATGGCTTCATGAGATCCAGCTGTAAGGCGTTTAGTGATCAATGTGGGAGGGCCCCAATCATAGTGGGTGGTGCCCTCCCTGGGCTGGTGGTCCTGAGTTCTATAAGAAAGCAGACTGAGCAGGCCAGGGGAAGCAAGCCAATAAGCAGCACCCCTCCATGGCCTCTGCATGAGCTCCTGCCTCCAGGAGCCTATCCTGTTTAAGTTCCTGTGATGTAGCGGAATTCTAATCTTAATAATAAAAAACGTGGAGTCAGAAATCAAGGTAAAAGCTGAAAGATCAGAGAAGTAAAGGAGCCAGCCACTAGAGAGACTTCTTACTTCTACCCAAGTCCTCAGACTGAAAGGGCTAAGCTCCTGTCTCCACCTTAAAGCACTCAAGACAGAGAACTTCCATGATCAGATATGTGAAGGCTTTCCCCCAGACACTGAATAATTCTCCAGCAGATACCAACTGGTGGTCTGTAGTTTAATTCAGCTCTGACAACTGTGAGATCTTGAAGGGTTCAGTCCTCCAAGACTGTTGGCTTGAGACAGCAGGTTCACATACCAGGCTTTGGTCCATGTTTGGACTGACTATAAATTGAGTCTGGTTTGATAATTTGTTAGGCGCACAGAACTCAGGAAGACACGTTCATTGTTGTGTTATAAAATGCTACTGATGAAGCCCATAAGTATGGTAATATTTTGTTTGTGCTCTGACAAATAAAGCTTGCCTGGAGATCAGAGTACAGTGCTAGCCACTAGTTAACCACAGAGGCCAGGCCTTGGTGACACACACCTTTAATCCCAGCACTTGGGAGGAAGAAGCAGGAGGATCAGGAGTTCAAGGCCACCCTGGGCTACAGGAGATTGATCCTGTCTAAAAGAGAAACAGAGCCAGGCAGGAGTGGAGGCTCATGCCTGTACTCCCAGCACTTAGGATCTCAAGCCTTTGCTCCCAGAACTTGGGAGGCACACAGCTTTAATCCCAGCACTAGGGAGGTAGAGACAGGAAGTGATATGGCTGGGTAGAGAGAGGAATATAAGGAAGGAGGAGACAGGAGCTCACTCTTTTGGTCTGAGGGATTTGGTAGAGGTAAGAAGTCTCTCTAGTGGCTGGCTCCTTTACTTCTCTGATCTTTCAGTATTTACCCTGATATTTGACTCCAGGTTTTTATTGTTAAGATGAATTAGGATCACAGTACACATAAGGGGATGCATAGGGCCAAGGTGTGGGGGAGGTGACAGAGCAGCTGCCCCTACAACCCTCATGTGTTCAGTGACCTCAAAGACCATTACATCTGGCCCAAGAGGCTTTGTAGAGCTTTAGGGGTTGAGGCAGAGCTCACTGGCAGAATGTGTGTTCTACTTACTCTCTGAGTATGAGCGCCAGCATTACCAAAGAAGACGGTGGGGAGGGAGAAGACAGAGGAGACAGAAGAGGAGAAGGAGAAAGACTGTAGAGATCTTCATCAGGAGCTCCCCTCTCCTCTTTCCTGGAACCTGGTAGACAAGGATGAAGATTCCAGTTCCCTGTGACTTGGTTTTTTCTCACCAGCAGCCCCATGCTGATGACCTCGTTAGTATAAGCAGGCATACATTAAAAAAAAAACAAAAAAACAAAAAAACCCACTAAGGTCCAAAGGTTTCAAGAGCCCAGTACAGGAACTCTGGACAAAGTTCATAATTAATTTATTATACTAATTAAATATAGTGAATAAATAATTGAATATATTTACATTAAATAATTTTATTTATATTAAAGTTGCAGGCAGAGAGAGAGAGAGAGAGAGAGAGAGAGAGAGAGAGAGAGAGAGAGAGCAAAAGAAGGGCTGGTGTGGGCTTTTGAAACCTCAGAATAATTTGTGGGTCGCGTGAGCTCTCAGGTACTGCTCTAGTGCCATGCCTGCCCACCTGCTGCCATGCTCTCCGCCATGATGGACATGGACTCACCCTCTGAAACTGTGAGCCAGGCCCTAGTTAAATGCTTTTTAAAAAAGTCGCCTTGGTCACAGTGTCTCTTCACAGCATAGAACAGTAACTAAGACAATTACAGGCATCTTTTCCTATGCTGTGAATTAAATGTATGCTGCCGTGTGTGTGTGTGTGTGTGTGTGTGTGTGTGTGTGTGTGTGTGTGTGTGTGTGTGTATGGGGGGTGCTCTAAGCATATCCAGACTTGTCCACCAGATGGATTCTCTCCCCACCAACCATTTCTTGTTTGTAGACCAGGCTAGACTTGAATTTGTGGCAACTCTCCAAGCTCTGCCTCCTGAGTACTGGCTTACATCCCTCCACTTGGCTGTTTGTTGAAACAGGCTTTCACTGTGTAGACCAAGCTGGCCTCAAACTCAGGATTCTCTTGCCCCATAACTCCGCATACTAGGATTATAGACATAAACCATGACACTCAGCACCCTCCCCTACCACCTTCCGTGGCTGTGGCCGAGTTCTTCCTGAGAATCTAGACACATAGGTTGGACTTAGGGAGTGACAAGCCTTGGTGACCATGGAGAGAAGCAGCAGTGTAGCGTGGCACCTGTTCTTGAGACCCTGCTCCCCTGCTTCCTTTCTGATGCCAGCCAGCTCCAAACAGGATCCCTTTTACCTGCTACCATTGCCAAAGTGCCACAGGCTGAGATCACGTACAGAAATTTATTCCTCAAAAATTCTGGAGGCCAGAAGTCAGGTAAGGTGTGAGGAAGGTTACTGGTGAAATTATTAAGGCCACTCCACATAGTTAAAAGGGAGGTTTATTTTGTGGGGTAACTTACAAGTGAAGGGATAGTTTACAGAGTCTGGGAAAGGCATGACACAGTCCAGCAGTGTTCTCTGGAGAACTCTGCTCAGTCTACCTCCAGCGTCCAGGGTCCAGAAACTAAGAGAGCCTGAGCATCTGGAACCCTGGTTTTCAGTGTCCTCTCTCAGCCCAGCCTTGTAGGTGTGACCATTACCGAAGCCTCAATGGGGGTTGGAGCTTCCAGGTCGAAGCTGGAATGGCTACCCACTACATCTCCCCCTTTTGTCTAAATAAGAAGGTTCTAACCTAATACAAGACTATATACAAAGGAAGGGTTATCAAATATTGTCCAGGAGTAATGAGGGATAATGACCTAGATAAGATGGAACTACCTACTAAGAAAGTGTTTTTTATGAGGCTGTCAGTGTGTTGTAGTTGTAGTTTTCCTGCCTGGCCCAGTCAGGACAAATCTCTCTTACCCGCCAGTCCCATGGTTGCTCAGACCCAACCAAGAAAGCACACAGAAACTTATATTGCTTATAAACTGTATGGCCGTGGTAGGCTGTTTGTTATCTACTTCTTCTATCTTAAATTAACCCATTTCTGTTAATCTATACTTTGCCACATGGCTTGTGGCTTACCAGTGTCTTTACATGTTGCTTCTCATGGTGGCGGCTGGCGGTGTCTCTCCCCAGCCTTCTACTTCCCAGAATTCTCTTCTTTCTTGTCCCGCCTATACTTCCTGCCTGGCCACTGGCCAGTCAGAACTTTATTTACACAGAGAGATATCCACAGCACTTCCCCTTTTCTTTTTTTTTTAAGGAAGGTTTTAACTTTTACATAGTACAATTACATATAACAAAACAATTATCAAGCAAGAATTACAGTCACAATATTAAAGAAGATATCCTATCTATCTTATATTTGTGAGTCTAAGGTTTTATATCTAACTTATCTTTTATCATAACTGAGAAAATTATAACTATCTAGTCTTCAACCACATCAAAGACCTCAGAAGGATATAATATTACCTGAGAACCGGGAGAAGGATGCAAGCAACTTTCGGGAGTCTTGCAAGAGTAGACAGAGACAGTTGGCAGCCTGGACAGTCACCTAATGTTCCTTTGTAAAGTTGGGGCATTTGTCTTCAGCCCATAGGGTTAGAGTCTCTTGGTCACTTCTCTCAGTGTCCTATGGAATGTCTGGCAGTTTCCTCTGCAAAGCAGGAACCTGAAGGACCATTTTGTCAAGCAAAGTTTAGTGGTCACCCTTTTATGGGTCCTGCACATCCAGTCGATCAAGCAGTCCAGGCAAACATAGTTTCTTGCCAAAATGGCTATTTTTGCCAAGGTGAAGATAAGATATGAAGTGTCTTTAATGCCCATCCTCGTCTCTGAAGTAAATCAGTGTTGCCAGGAGCAGACATGTCTCACTGTCCAGAAAGTCTAAATTTTAAAAAATATTTTAAATGCCATATTCTGAAGGTCTTTGAAGTATTTGAAGATTACCTATCTATCTGAAATATCTCTATGTATACCTAGAAGACTTAACTAACATGGCTATGAGTATGATTATCACAGATGATTAATTATTAATCTATTTTTAATTATCCATTACAATTTTAAATGAGCTATACAAACACAATACCTTAAACACGAGTAGAAATATATACATAGTATAACAAAATTAACTTTAAGTTTGTATCAAAAGACTAAAATCTATACCAATGTAAAACATTTTAAACAAGTTGTTGCTCTTTAGAAGTAAGTTCCTTCCTTAATCTACCCTTTCATCCTATTATATCTATATCAGTGTGTCTTTGTTTGGTCTGTGGTCTTCTTTTCTTATCCATGTCCACTTTTTTTCTCTTAGGAGGACTGTCCTATTGGATTAAGGTCTACCCATGTGACATTTTACCTTTATTTCCATGTTAAAAGCCTCCTCTCCAAGTAAGTATACATTTTGAGGCAATAGGGGGGTTAGAACTTCATAAATACCAGTGTGGTTTTTTGTTTTTTGTTTTTTGTTTTGTTTGTTTTGTTTTGCTTTTTGCTTTAGCTGTGACTGGCATCAACCACATATAAGAAAAAGTGATACATATTGCTGAGTTCTACTTAAAACTTGGTCTTTGGGCCAGATATCATGGCCCACCACTGCAGTCCCTGAACTTGAGAGGCAGAGGCAAGAAGATAACAAATTCAAGGCTAGCCTAGGCAACATAACAAGTTCCAGTCTGTAGTGAGCTCCATAGCAAGACCCTCTCAAAAATAAAGTTTTGAGAAGGCTAGTGGTCAGAAAACATAATTTCAAGGTTTTGAGTGGCTCTCCATGTTGGAAGCCGCAGAGACACAAAGGCACTCTTGTGGTCTCTAATCTCAGTGTTTTCAATGGCTTGCCTTCAGTGGGAGCCAAATAACCCTGTTGACACAGAAATACTATGAGAAACTCTTCTCTCTGTTCCACAGCAGGTTTACAACTCTTCCTCTCTGGGAGAGTTGTTGCCCTTGACCCTCATTTAGCTGGTGATTTGGAGGACACCTATTGTTTTTTGTTTTTTGGTTTTTTTTTGTTTTTTCTTTTTTTGGCTCTTTTGGGGACCTGCCACCCAGCTCCTTGATAAATCACACACAGAGGCTTATTCTTAGTTTTTAATGCCTGGCCTCATCTTGGCTTATTTCTTGCCAGCTTTCCTTAACTTAAATTACCCCACCTACTACTACCTTTTGCCTCTGGGCTTTTCCCTGTTCTCTTACTTCTATAAATCTTACTCCCTGGCTTGCTGTGTAGCTGGGTAGCTGGCTCCTGACGCCCTCCTCCTCCTCTGGCTGCTTCCTTCTTTCCTTCCAGATTTCTGCTCCTGTTTATCCTCTCTGCCTGCGAGTTCCACCTCTCCTTTCTCCTGCCTGGCTATTGGCTGTTCAGCTCTTTATTAGACCATCAGGTGTTTTAAACAAGCACAGTAACACAGTTTCACAGAGTTAAACAAATGCAACATAAACCAAAGTAACACCCCTTAAAATAATATTTTAAAACAGACACCCACATTCCTATTGCACTTTCACTGCACATTCTTTTAATCTCTTGTTTGCTCTTCAAAATAGTGGTGTCTACCTGTCTGGCCTTGTGAGATTTCCTGAACCACTCAGCTCCTTCTCACTCTTAGTTCATGACCTTGCCTGTAACCAGGAAAATAGAGCTAATCACTTGGGAATTATTGCTCTTTCTTCCTTGACCAACTGTACCAGCATGCCCACAGCTGTCCACTCCCCTGCCTCCTGCTGTCACGCCAGGCTCAGATTCCAGCTGTTCTCTCATAATCTTCGTGTATGTCTAGTCCTCTTTATGCCCCATGTCGAAGAGCTGCCTTAAACCAGACTCTAAAAGCTCATGAACCCCGGGACTTCAAGCTCTCCCTGCTGAGATTCTGACTGAGAAAATAGGGTACACCTTGCCACAGGGAGCAATGCACTCAGCCTCAGCTCCTACTCAGGGGAGCAGGGTGCTTTCTGCTTCACTTCAGGGACTGGATCCCACGATTAGCTCTTCTGCCATCTTGGTCATAATGCACACCCACCTCAAAAACGCACACCTTTCTCGTCACCCCTTCAGCTTCTCTAGCTCCCAGTCACATACGTCACCACTTTCCACTCCTTCAAACCAAACTCAGGGGCTTGGGAGTTTGCCTAGCGGTTAAGGACTGTTGCTTTCTTTCCAGAGGACCTGAGTTCAGTTCCTGGAACCAGGGGCATCTGAAGCCCTCTTCTAGCCTCTATGGGCATTGCACACACATGGTGCACATACAGGCAAAAACACTCACACATCTAAAAATAAATAAATCTCAAAAATGTTATTAAAAATATCCCAACTCAAGTTCTAGGGGGCTAAATTTCAGCTGACCCTTTGTTTATGCCCCCCTCCCCCCTTTTCTTTGAGACAGGTCTTACTATGTTGATCAGACTGACCTTGAGTTGACTGATAATCCTCCTGGAATTACAGGCCTTCATCACTGCCTGGCTCCAGTAACCTATTTGGAATTGCCTGGATACCTGGAAGGTGTCTCAAGTGGGATAAGCCAAACAAAGTCTTGATACTCACTAAAGCAAGCAAGCAAGCAAACAAAAACCCCAATTTCCCCCATTTACCAGTCTGGGAACGGGTGCCAGCAACTAGACAATTGCTAACATCAAAACTGATGAAAATGGATGGTCACCAGATACTGAATATGCTGGCACATTGATCTTGGCTTCCCCAACCTCCAGAACTGTGAGAAAGAAATTCCCGTTCCTTATCAATAAAAACAAAACCAAGCTCATTGTCATTCACCCTTGTTGACCTGCTGTCCTGTACTCACTCCAGGCCATTACTGACCCTGTCACTCCTCCTCTCCAATTTATTCTTGAAGCCACATGTGACGCCTGCTTTGTTGACTTGATGTAATCTAGGATCATCTGGGGAGAGTCTTGGTGATGGATTGTCTACTTTGGGTCAGTCTACAAGCTTACCTATGATGGATTGTCTTGATTAAGCTAATGTAGGAAGACCCTGTCCACTGTGGGCAGCACTATTCCCTACACAGGAGGTCCGGAGCTGTACAGAGTGGAGAAATCAAGTGGAAAGCAAGCAAGGAAGCGAGCATCAAAGTATTCACGTCTCTCTACTCTTGACTGTAGATGTGACGTGGACAGTTCCCTCAAGGCCCCACCGCTGTGACTTCTGTGCAGTAATGGGCTGTAGTGTGGAAATTTTAGGTAAAATAGATCCTTCCTCCTTAAATTGCTTTCAGATGGGTGTTCCATCACAGCGACAGAAATGGCACTAAGACACTGCTCACTCTTCTCCATCCTGCACCATGCTACCATTTTCCCTGGAGTACCCAGAGCCTCTCAAACTGACTCCCTTGCCTCTCCTCTTGCCATTCACTTTTCACAGCTATATAACTACCAAAGTTAAAGTAATGAACCTTCTTGTTCCTTGCTTAACAATCCTTTTCTTTTCGACTAGGGGTTGGACCCAGGGTATTGAGAGTGGTAGGCATATACTCTACACGTAGCTTCATCCCCAGCCTTTTTTTTTCCTGTTTATTTTGAAAAAAAAAAAAAAAAAGCATCTCACTAAATTACCCAAATTGTCTTTAGCCCTATGTTACCCAGGCAGGCCTTGAACTTGTGATCCTTTTGTCTTAGTCTCCCAAGTAGTTGGAGTTACAGGACTGCAGTATTAGGCTCAGCTTCCAAACCCTTCCTAGAAAGTCCCTTCCAGACTAATTAAAAGGCCCAGATCTTTACTCTTCTGGTAAGGCACCTCATGGTATGACATCTCTCTACCTTTCCAAAGCTTTTCACCGTATCCTCACTAAATGCACTCTGGACCCACCAGTCTCTCTGAGAAATGTCCAGGCTTCCTGAACCACTGTTGTGACTGCCCCACGGACAGAGCAGTCCTTTTCTTTGGATCATCTGGTACTCAGCTTGAAGAGCAGCTCCTGCGAGAGCACTTCCTCATTAGCTGGGAGATCCTCCGTGGGATGACACTGATCACTGTGGGTGTTAAGACAATGTATGAGGGCATCTTTTCAACACAATGATTGAGGTGCTCCTGGCATTTAGTGACAGGGTGGAAGAGAAGATTAAGTGTCTGGACATGTGGCAATATATAGTAAGGCTCTCAGCAAATCCTAATGAAGGGCTCTCCTTCCATATTGCCCAACCTTGAGTCTTGTGCTGGACAGCCAGCCTTAGAGCCACAGACACCTAGTGGCTAAGCATTGTTTGCTAAGTTTTAACATCCATTGACATTTCTGGAGATGATGCAGTGCTCATGTGAATTGATGAAAGGTCATTTGTTTGTTTGTTTGTTTTGTCTGAAGCATTACCTAAGAATTGTTCACCATTTAGGTGACCTTGTCATCAAGGGCCATGCGTCCCACGGGCATCTGAGCTGCTTGTGGCATGCCTGTAATCAGTGGGTGAGTGTGAATCACATCGATGGTGATTCAATATATGGAAGAATACATCAAGCAGCATCATTCCGTCTTCAGGTATAATCATGCCTAGTCATGTGCCTGTTGAAATGCATCTTCTATGACTAGTCTCCCATTTCCCCTTTTATTATTTATGAAATGCATATATATGTGTGTGTATATACATATGTATCTGTGCATATACACATGAATATATTTAAATTATGGGTACAGGCAAACTGTACCATTTATGAGTTTATTCTAGTGTCCTAAATGTGGCTATGAGTAAAGGCCGTTGGCTCTGAGAGAGTCGAGAAATAGCAAAGAAGGAGTAGAGAGGTGTCACACGGGTTGTTTTTTTGGGAAGGGATAGAGAGGTGCTGGTCAGAGGGCACACACTTTCACTGAGACAGAAGAATGGGTTCAGGATACTGCATACATGGTAATTACGGTCTATAACAAGATATATTCTATATTCATATCAAGGATCTCTGTATTTCTGAACCCAGCCCCTCCCCTCGTTTGGAGATGGTTGGAGACAGTATTTTGCTGTATACCCCAGGCTAGTTTTGAATTTGAGATCTTTCCTGCATCAATCCCTCAAAGTCTGGGGTCACAGGTAACAAACTCTCCCATAGAACCAGATGCATATGAAGGAGCATAGTTCATGATATTCTTCTGTGGTGATATTTTATTTGTGCTCTAACAAATAAAGCTTGCCTAGAGATCAGAGTGCGGAGCTAGCCACTAGTTAGCCATAGAGGCCAGGCCGTGGTGGCACACACCTTTAATCCCAGCACTTGGGAGGAGGAAGCGGGAAGTGATAAGGTGGGGTGGAGACAGGAGCTCAGCCTTTTCAGTCTGAGGATTCCTAGAGGTAACAAGTTTTTCTAGTGAAGTCTCTGGTGTCTGGCTGCTCTGCTTCTCTGATCTTTCAGCTTTCACCCTGATTGATATCTGACTCTGGGTTTTATTATCAAGAACAATTCAAATTCACACTACATCCTTCTGTCACTTCCCAGTTGTCACTGGGCCCCAGAGTAATCAATATGTGGTCTTCAGATGAACCAAAGAGGCAGCACAAGTCTGGAACTGAGGATGTGACCTTATGTCCCTCGGTAACTGCTTCAGCTCAGAAGAGAGGGGGGGAAGTTTCTCACCATTAACCCTCTAGGCCCCAAATTCTTTTTTTGGGGGGTATTTTTATTATTATTAAGAGATTTTTCTATTCATTTTACATACCAACCACAGATTCCCCTCTCCTCCCTCCTCCCGCCCTCCCAGCCTTCCCCCCAACCTACCCCCCCATTCCTACCTTCTCCAAGGCAAGGTCTCCCATGGGGAGTCAGCAGAGTCTGGTACATTCAGTTGAGGCAGGTCCAGGCCCCTCCTCCCTGCACCAAGGCTACACAAAGTGTCCCACCATAGGCACTGGGCTCCAAAAGCCGGCTCATGAACAAGGGATGGGTCCTGATCCCACTGCCCCAGGGGGGCCCCTAAACAGTTCAAGCTGAACAACTGTCTCGCTTATCCAGAGGGCCTAGTCCAGTACCATGGGGGTTCCTCAGCTATTGGTCCACAGTTCATGCATTTCCACTAGTTTGGCTGGCTGTCTCTGTTCATTTTCCCATCATGATTTCAATGTCCCTTGCTCGTAGAATCCCTCCTCTCTCTTATCGATTGGACTCCAGGAGCTTGTAGGCCCCAAATTCTTGAAGCTTTCCAGAGGTGCAGGGCACAATTCCTGTCTTACCTGGCTCAGCCTGGCAGTGTGGTTCATCAGGGTGTCCAGACTAGACATGGAAGTGTGGTTTTTCACAGCACCTGAATGAGGTGAACTTTGAGGTGAACTCAAAGCGAGCGGTATTGGGCAGAGTCACTGATCCCATAGTACTCCAAGACCAGGGTCTGGGGACTGCCTGCTAGGTCCTCCAGTAGAGCTCAGAGGGACTGGGGCCTGAGCTCTCTCAGAGGTCCACTCAGAGTCAGATCCTTCCACTGACCAAGGCTTTAAGTCATTTTGTGGCTGGACCTCAAGGAGAGAGTCTTCAAAGTGTCAGGTTCCTGAGGTGAACCTTCTGGGCAAGCAGAACACTTCAGCACAGCCTGCAAAGTTTCTAGTGGGGATTTTTCACACCCCCCCCACAAGGAGGCATGGACAGGACCAGGCCTTCACCATTATCCTCAGAACCTTAGTATTTCTGCCGGGGAAGGCCTCTGTGAACAGTGGTGGGGTTCACTCCAGAGGAGAGATGGTCAACACTCCCTCCCCAGGAGGCTGTTCTCCACACGGCCTCCAGACTCATGCTGATGGGTCTGCAGGGAAAAGGGTCCAGAGCCAGATTCAGTGGGCAGGGTACTCAGAATCCCAGCAGGGCTAGGAGTGACTTCAGGCTCCGAGACACGTGACTTATGTAGTGGTACACACCTGTAATTTTAACATTTTCAAGATTGAGGCAGGAGGATCAAGAGTTTAAGACCAGCTGGGCCACATTCTTTGTAGGAGCCAAAAGGAGAAATAAACGACTAAATAGATCATAATATAAAATTCCTTATGGAATATGATAAAACAGACAAATTATCAGGCTTGGTAGTATGTGTTGGTAATCCCAGCACTCAGGAAAACGAGGCAGGAGGATTGTTGTGAGTTCAAGGCTAGCCTCAGAAACCTAGCAAAACTGCACCAAAATAACAAAAAAAGGCAACAGGATTTGCTAAGAGGTTTTAATGTTCTCACCACAAAAATGCTAAGCATGTGAGGGTATTGTTAAGTAGTTCAGTTTAGTCATCCCATAACTATTACATATATCAAAGTAATGTGTTATAGGGCATAAATACATCACGGAGGGCTTCTGGGGCCAGCCAGGAACGAGTCCCTTACCATGGGCTTGAGCTGCGTTTCAGCCTCCACAGGATTGACACTTAGCATTCTAGTTTGCTTTTCTGTTGTCACAACAAACACCTTGACCATGGGAGGAAAGAATGTATTTCACCTTATTGAATCTGTCACTGAGGGAAGTCAAGTCGGGAGGGCAGGGCAGGAGCCATGGAAGAACACTGCCTACTGGCTTGCTCTCTGCTGTCTTTCTTATTCAGCCCTGGCCCACCTGCCTAGGGATGGTGCCGCTCACAGTGGGCGGTACGCTCCCACATAAATCAAGACAGTTCCTCACAGACATGATGGCAGTCCAGTCTGGTGGCTGTGAGTTGTATCAATAAAAACTCACCGGGAGAGTCAGTAAAGGGCACCATGCATCAGAGTCCGATATCTGAAACTAGATATTGACATGAGTGAGCATCATACTGGGCAGCCCCACTTGTTACAAATGATCTGAAAAGAAGTAGGCAGAGGGAAGTCCTTATCAGCTGGCCCTTAGACCTGGGTTACTCATGTCGGATACCACACTTAAACACATATTCAAGTTAAGTCTTAGAGTCCTACTAGGGGAAAATTATTCTTATCCTTATTTTAAGATGGGAATATAAAGCTGGGCATGCGAGGCGGTGCACACCTTTAATCCCAGGACTCCAGAGGCAGAGGCAGGTGGATCTCTGAGTTCAAGGCCAACTTGGTCTACATAGTAAGTTTCAGGTCTGTCAAAGCTACATAGTGAGATCCTGACTCACCCCCCCCCCCAAAATCAGCCTCTCCCCACAAAGGATGGGAAATTAAGGCAGAGGAAGCTGCTCTGAGTCCTACAGCTGGTAGGTGGCAATGCTGTGTTTGGACCCTGTCCAGCTCTGTCCACGCAGGCTCCCCTTCAGGATGTGTTGCTGTCAAAATGGCCAGATGCCCAGAGACATCATCACAGAGGCTCCAGGGTAGACAGGGAAGGCGGGAGGATCATAAGTTCAAGGCCGGCTTGGTCTGTATAGTAAAACCCTGGAAAAAAAATAGTAAGATAAAAATTAAACAGGCAAAAATCCCTTGGATACAAGAGAAAAAAAATGTAGCATCCTTGATCCTGGGTGCTCTAGGCCTCAGCTTTTTATTTTTGTTTACTTTTTAATTTTTAAAATTTATTTTGGGGGTGGTGAGCTCAGTGGGTGGAGATGGTGGGTGCAGGGTCCAGTGACCTCAGTTCAATCCCTGGGACCTAAAGGTCAAAAGAAAGAAAGTAAACCAACCGACACATGCATATAAAAATATGTTTAAAAATGTAATTAATGTACGTGTATGGGAGTGTGGGCATAGGGCTACTGTGTAGTCCTGGCTGTCCCGGAACTCTGTCTGTAGACCAGGCTGGCCTTGAACTTGGAGATCCACCTGCCTCTGCCTTCCGAGTTGTCTGGCTCACAGCAACTCTTACCAAGGAAAACATTTAATTGGGACTGACTTACAGTTTCAGAGGCTTAGTAATTATTGTTATGGTGGGAAACATGGTGCCATGAAAGCAGATGTGGTGCTGGAGAGGAGCTGAGAGTCCTGTATCCAGACTGGCAGGCACAGGGAGAGAATGCCACACTGGGCCTGGCTTGAGCATTCTGGGAATTGATCTCAGGTTGTTTTACCCATTTTTCCTGGCCCCTGTCTTAGGTTTTTAAAAACTCTGGGTCACAACCTCATATACAACCAAATAATTGAATGGGGGTTGGAGGGAGGTCTGTCATGAAGAATTTGGTTATAGTGAAGGCTTTCTAACTACTCAATGAACAAAAATTAATTAAAAATAAAACCTGTGGTGAATCCAAGGTGTTTCTGTCTATGCGTGCCTGTATCGCATCCCAAAACTGATGCAGCCTTGACTCCGACACACAGCATGTACGTATGTGCTGGGCATGCTCTCACACCATGAGCTGTGTGATGTGCCTCAGCTCAGAGCTGAACCTATTGTAGGTTATTACACTGCACATGTGAAGTCTTCTGCTTTTTGTAGTAATGGGTTTAATTATACAAAACAAAGACTTTACCTATTCCCTTATTACCATCATTCCTCAGCATGGAAACACTGTATTGTTATTGTATAAGATTGTATTATGTTAGAATGTTTGATTTTTTAAATTGTTGTATAAGTGATGGAGTGGCTTAGTGGCTACAGCACTTGCCATGTAAACATGAAGGATTCCCCGCCCCGCCCCAGGATCCACACAAATGCTGAGTGGGTGTGGCAGCCCACCTGTAATTGCAATGTTAGGTAGACAGAAGTGGGGGTGGGGGAATCCCTGGAGCAAGCTGGATGTCTCCATTAGCCATATAAGTGAGCTCTGGGTTCAACGGAGAGGCTCTGTGTAACACGAATCTTAAAAGGTCTTATAATAAAAAACTCAGAGCCAGATATCAGGGTAAAAGCTGGAAGATCAAAGAAGAAGAGCACGCCACAGCCAACCTCACCTCGCCAGCTCCTCAGCTGATCCTGTTTCCTCAGACTGCAAGCCTCTGAGTGCTCACCCAAATGGATCTCAGCTGAACTGCCTTAGTTCCTGTCTCCTCACGCCTTATATACCATTCTCTGCCCAGCCATGTCACTTCCTGGAATTAAAGGCGTGTGCCACCACTGCCAGACTCTGTTTCCAGTGTGGCCTTGAACTCACAGAGATCCAGACAGATCTCTGCCTCCCAAGTGATAGGATTAGGGGTGTGTGCCATCACTGCCTGGCCTCTATGTCTAATCTAGTGGATGGCTCTGTCCTCTGATCCCCAGATAAGTTATAGGGGTACACAGTATATCACTACAGTTCTGCCTCAAAGAATAAAGTGGAGAGCAATTGAAGATACCCACATTGGGCCTACACACAGACACACACACAAACACACACACACAAACACACAGACACACAAACACACACACACACACACACACACACTGGAAATACACATTCGTCTACACACAGACATACATGAACACACACAACATGTACATATGCAGAAAAAATTTGGAGGCTAGGGAGATGGCTTAGTCAGTAAATTATCTGCTACGCTAGCATGAGGGCCTGTGTTTAGCTCCCTATGATTACATAAAGAGTCGGGCAAGGCAGCATGTACTTACTAGTGACCCTAGTGCTGGAAAACAGAGGCAGGAGAGTCCCTGGGGCTTACTGACCAACCAGTGAGCTCCATGTTCTGTGAGAGACCATGTCTCAAAGAATAAAGTGGAGGGGCTGGAGAGATGGCCCAGCAGAGAAGAGCGGCGGCTGCTCTTCCAGAGGACCTGGGTTTAATTCCCAGAACCCACATGGCAGTTCACAACTATAACTGTAGTCCTAGGGGATCTGATGCTCTCTTCTGGCTTCTGTGGGCAATGGGTACACGTGTTGTGCACAGACATACATGTAGGTAAATATTTCATACCATAAGTAACGATGATGATGATGGTGGTGATAAGTGATAGGTGGATGATTCAGAAGGATGCCTTCTGTCTTAATTAGGTGTTCTATTGCTGTGGTAAAACACAGTGATTAAAAGCAAATTTGGGAGGAAAGTATTTATTTTAGCTTGTAAGTCTTTAATGAAGGAAAGTCAGGGTGGGAACCCAGAGGCCAGAAGTGCAGCAGAGACCATGGAGGAAGGCTGCTTACTGAGTTACTACCTCACACTTGCTCAGCCTTCTGCCCAGTGATGGGGGCATTTTCTGAGGTGGGGTTCCCTCTACTCAGATGACCCTGGCTGTGTCAAGTTGACAAAACAAACAAACAAACAACCAAGCCTAACCAGGACACCTCCACATGAATGAACACGTAGAACACAGAATACATATACTCACACTGTATCCAAAACAGTATTTAAAAATTAGAAGCGGTTTTAAAAATTGCTGTTTCAGCTGCTGTCTTAAGTGTTATAAAAATTCCCTTAGTGGGGGCTGGAGAGATAGCTTGCTGGTGAGGACCAGAGTTCAGCTCCCAGCCCCCATGGTGCAGAAACTACAAGAGCAAATTTATTTTGAATTAAGCATTTGTTTCTTCCACCTTTATATACCTTCTGACCCAGTTCTTACATTAAATATTACAGGAATTTCCACTTGGTTCCACTTTAACGTAAAAACATCTTTTAACATCGTCATCTGCATGTGATTAGCCATCCCCCAACCATTTGATCATGCTTATTTTACACATGCTGAAATGAAATAGGCCATTCAAGACTCAAATGGAGACAGGAATGGGGATCGCACTTACTCAGCTTACTCACTTCTGCCCATACCTCGTAGGCATTCAATAGCAGTGCTACCATCCCCGTCTGGACTGGATGTTCATTCTGACCTTGGAGAAATTCACAGGCCCATTCATTGTCTTCCTCCTTAAAAGAGAAATGAAAAAAAAAAAAAACCAAAAAACTACTAAGTACAAATTTTCCCCTCCTAGTTCCAAGTCTGCCTTCAACCACACCCTGTCTGGACATAAAAATGCAGCCTCAGATTTGAGTTTGTTATTGGTGAGGACTTCCAGACACTGGGAAGCAACTCCTTCCTGCCATGATCCCCACCCCAATAAAGAGAAGAAAATTTCAAATGGTTCTTACCAAAAAAGATCCAAGTACCTTAAGTCCTCAAGCCATACCTTTATCAATATATAGTAGGACCTCTCTATAGCAAAGGAAAAGGAAGATTTCCTGTAAGATTGTCATGCTTCCACAGGAAGGCTCTGGTTACATTCCAGAATAAAAGACAGCTAGACATAGATGGCAGTTATGCTATAATAATGATTACTCAAGACGTTAAGAAAACTTTCTCTGGAGCGTGGACTTGTGGATTATAGCATCTGTTCTTGTTATAGTTGTCTGTGTATCCTGATCCATTGGTACCCTCACTGTGATTGCAGGCTGCTGCCTCCCACCCCTCCTCACGGCCTGTGAGAGTCAAAGTTCTAAAGCAGGAATGAGTTACTGTCTTCATTAGCTGGCTGTTAATTGAAAAGCATAAGGGGTAGTTGACAGGGCAAAGGGATAAGACAGGCACTCTACACTGCCTAACAAGGCTGTCGGCAGCCAGAGGGGGAGTTTTCAGTGTCTTTAAAATAACATTAAGGAGGCAGAGGACCAGGACACCTGCCTTAACATGGTGTCTTCTAGACACAACAGGGGTGTGCACCCATGAAACCTCAATGTATTTGCCTAAACAAGACTTGCGCGATGACCATAGCACTTGACATGCCAATGTGGAGGGAGGAAATTTCACAAGACCTCACTCTCAGTTTGTGTTCACTTGACAAAAACCTAGCAGGAAAGAGCAAAGAGGAATTTACCTCCATCAGATTGGCCTATGGGCCTGTCTGTGGGCATTTTCTTAATTGCTAATTGATGTAGGAGCGCTCAGCCCACGGTGGGTGGTGCCACCCCTGGCAGCTGAACTTGAAATAAGCCGGTCAGCGGCGTTCCTCCGTGGTCTTTGTTTCTGATCCCGCACCAGATTCCTGCCGAAAGTATCCTTGATGATAGTGAGCTGCGATATGAAATAAATCCTTTCCTCCCACGTTGCTTTGGGTTCGAGTGTTTTATCACAGCGACGGGAAAGCAAAGTAGAACACCCATGCCGAGATGAAAAGCTGTAGGCAGGCAGGCAGTGGCTGCTGGGGAAGGGAGAATCATGCTTCTCCAGGGACGAGCTCCGAGATAGACTCTTCAGTCCCAAGTAGTCAGTCCTCAACTTATGTACAGGTGAGCAACACTGACTGAAGCCTGTAGGGTGTGTGTGTGTGTGTGTGTGTGTGTGTGTGTGTGTGTGTATGTGTGTATGTGTGTGTGTGTACACATATATATGTAACAATAAGTAGAGAAGAGGAGGTCATGAGTTATACAGGGAGGAGGGGGTGGAAATTATATAAAAAGATGATCATATATGAAATTCTCAAAAAATAAAGTACTTGAAAAAACAAAAATAAACCCCCATTTAATTTCTACGTTCAAGGAATACTGAGCAATTAGAAAACCAACAAAGTGCAGAGGAAGTCGCTTCACACTGAACAAGGGAAGATTTTTTTTTCCTGACTGCTTTGATCAGCATCAGCCCCAGCACAGACTTTCCCGATGTTTCCTATTGTAATAGGACCGCTCCAAAGCATGCTCTTACAGGGTTAATATAGTTTATTAGAGATCATGTGCGGAGCAAGTGATTTCCTAGTCTGGGGAGTTAATGGCCTGCCTCACCTCCCATCTGGTATTCTGTACCATCACACCTTCTGAAACAGAATCGGAACCACTGAACGCTTCAAGTCCTGTTCTCTAGCAGTTCCTGAACATGTCCTCTAGGTGTCTCCAGTGACCATCATTCGTGGAGAGTTCTGCTCTCTGGCCAGCAGGCAAAGTAGACATCAGGTTTCTAAGAACAACTGTACACATTACTTTAACTTTGGGAAGATCTGTTGGGCTATGTGCAGACATATGTAAAAACATTCATCTTAGGTCTGATCTCTTCTCTTCCCTTTCCTCCTTCCTTCTCTGCCCCCTCCTCCCCATCTCTCCCGTCCTCTCCAAGGTTTTCTATGTCCCAGGATAACCTTGAATTTGCTATGTAGTCGAAGGTGACCTTGAACTCTTGATTCTCCTGGATCCATCTCCACAAGTATACATCACTGCACCTGGTTTTGTGTGGTGTTGGGAATCAAATCCAGGGCTTCATTCATGCTAGGGATGTACTCTAACAGCTGAGCCACAGCTCCAGGAAACTTTATCGTTTTGTAAGTGGTTGAGGTTAAATGAAGAAGAAAAAAGAAGGCATTAGGAGCCAATGAAGAGAAAACTTGATATTACTGAAAACCGAATCAGGCTTTATTATGAGGGTTACATAAAGGATAGCACCTAAGATGGACACCGTGATGGATGTAGACAGAGTTAGTGTCCATCAAGCAGGGGGAGTTTTGGCTTCTGACAAGATGATCTATTGAACTCTTCTACCCAGCGTTACAACCCCGTGTAAGATTCCAATGACCCAGAAGAAGTTTTCACATTGGAAAATGTCACTTTCCAATGGCTTGAGATTTACATTCAAGTAAGTGAACGAAGCAAATACTCTCCAGCTATAATTGAGGGACGAAGCACGGAATGAATGATTTCCTGGGACTCTGAAATGTCCGTTTTCTCCCCCTGTCCCCATGCCATTTCTTTGAATCAGGGTCTCACTAGGCTGGTCTCAAACTCGCAGTGATCCTCCTGCCTCTGCCTTCCATTCCGCTGGCTCTTTAAAAGAGGGTCTTGGACTGGCCTGGAGCCCATGATCCTCTAGACCCAGCCTTCCAAGTTGCAAGAATTACCAGTGTGCACTATCCAAGTCGAAAGCCTTTCTTTCTAAAGCCCTTTGTTGGGAAGAAGTTTCACACTGAGCAGCACACTGCAGTTCGGCCCTCTGCCTTCAACTACGGGCGAAACTTCAGGTCTGTCCTTTCCATCATCATGGATCTAGTTTTGTATTTTATTTTGTTTCGAGATAGGGTCGTATTGTGTAGCCCAGGATTTGTTCAAACTAACAGAAAGCCACCTGTTCGCCACACCTAGCTTTCAGTGTTTATGATTCACGATTAGTGTGGATTTGTTGCTTCGCTTGCTTTGGCCAGTAACAGCCTATCTGAGTTGGCTGTGTGTTCTCTTTGTTGTCTTGAACATGTTTTCACCTCCAGGTGCAGCCAGGTCTACACCTATCCTACCCCATCGGTGGAGAAGCCAAGACCTGGGTGTTACTGGGTTTTTGTTTCTTGTCTTTTAGCCCTTTTACCGTCTAGAACTAGGAGACACACACATACATGTTCACTCATAAACGCGTATGTCACATACACACAGATGCACAAAAGTACTTACAGTCTACACACATGCAAAGATATGCACATGTACACAGCATACACATTTAGAGAGCCTACTTTCCACCTCCAAACCCAGCACCCACCTGAAGGGTTCTTTCTTGCTTTTCTCATTTCATATATGTGTGTGCTACCATATTTGTGGGGCTCCTTGGCTTTCAGGAATGGTTCCTCGAACTCATGACCCTCCTGCCCCACTCTCCCTAGTGCCAGGACTACAGGTGCGTGCAAAACAAAAGAACTTGCTTTGCACCCTAGACCACCAAATAGTGCCGACGCCATGTTCCACCCACTTAACAAAACTGCAAAGCAGCGACCATTTCCAGGACAGTGTTCTTTCTGCATGAAAGACTTTGCCTATTTGAAGCAGGTTCTCACGGGATTTTCACAACTGGGAGTGGGTTCAGTGGGACAAAAACTTTAACTGTAATGGCGGGTAACACAGTCCCAGAACTACGGAGCACAGGGGAACATTTGTGTTTCTGTCCCTTGTGGCTCAGCAGCCTCCAGTGTCTTCTCATCATGACACAGGTCAGGAGGAAGGCTCGAGGGGCCAGCCCTCAGGTTCTCATGCTCACGCAGCAGCCACTTCTGCAGGCTATCACTGGGCTCTGTGACTCCCCTTCTCTCCCATGCTTCCCCCCTTCTCAGC
The DNA here is from genome assembly GCF_903995425.1 of Onychomys torridus. NCBI lineage: Eukaryota > Metazoa > Chordata > Mammalia > Rodentia > Cricetidae > Onychomys > Onychomys torridus. Next base: position 49,190,052 of record NC_050460.1, read on the forward strand.
TGGGCCATCCTCAGTTCTCATCCTTATTCTCCACAGTCTCATCACTGACAAGGCCTCCTGTGATCTTGCTCATTTCTGCCTGGAACTGCTTTGCCAGGTCTTGAAGGCTGGGGCGCTGGCACGTGTTGGCACTGGTGTGCAGCCCCCGTTGGACTAATATGTATCAGCCGAGGATGCCCGACTGCTGTAGGCTTTGCGAAGAGCCATTTTTATGGCCAGCAGGGCCTTGTTATACACCTCCAATTATGCCACGTAGGTGTTGGCTGGTCTTCCTACACAGAAGTCTGGCACTGTGTGACTGAGTTCACTAACCTGCAAAGTGCTTCATCCGCAATGCAGCTCCTGCCAGTGATTTGTCCCCCACTTCCACCCCGGCTGGTGGTAGACCAGCACGCCGAACCACGGTTAGCTTTGTAACATTGTGGTGAGAGTCCTCACTGCTGCTTCTTCCTCCTCCCCTCACAGGGAACCCAGCTCTTCGCTGCATAACAGACTTACATTAAAATGCTCATGTGGAAGTTGGATAAGGACTATTTAACCTCACTACCAAAAGAAGAAGCAACCAGAAGCCCGCCAGGCAAGGCTACATTTTTCTACAGATCATAGCACAGGACTCAGGTGCCATTGGCTGACACCAATACCCACATTTGTGTACGTGTGTGTGCAAATGTGTGCAGATGTGCTGCCCTGAGCATGGGCACCTGGAGGAAGTCAGAGGCTCACACTGGATGTCTCCCTCCATCACTTGCCACCTTATTTATTTATCCGTGCTTTTGTAAGTTGATGTGTGTGCACGTGTGCCTGCTTGTTTGTATGTTCACCAGTGTGTCCAGTGCCCATGGAGGCTAGAGAGGGTGCTGGGTCCCCTGGAACGGGAGTTAGAGACAGTTGTGAGCTACCCTATGTGGGTGTTGGAAATCAAACCCTGGTCCTCTGCAAGAACAGCAAGTGCCCTAAACCACTGAGCCACCCCTACAGCCCCTGCCAGATTCATTTTATAAAAATATTCTTATTGAAGTTTTATTTATTTGTATGTGTGGCTTAGTGGGTATATCCGGGTGGGTACATACACACGTGTATCTGGAAGCCAAAGGATGGCTTTTGGGGTGTTAGTCTCTTCCACCACATCCTGTCTGGGGATTGAATGCAGTTCATCAGCCTTGGTGGTTGGCACGTTTACCCCCAAGCCATCTCGGTGACCTTAACTTCTGAGAATGGCCTCTCACTGAACTTGGAGTTCAATATTTCAGTTAGACCAGCCATCCCCTGGGACCCACCTGTTTCCAATCATCACCATGTCCATCGCTGGGGTTACAGACATGTGCCTTCATGCACGATCTTTGTGGGGATATTGGGGTCTACAGACTCAGGTCCTCATGCTTACAAAACAAGCCCTTTATGTGTGGCATCATCTCCTCAGCCCCCACAGTGTGTTTAAAAGATAAGTTCCAAGGCAGTTGCTACATATAAACTGTAGTGTATCTATTTGTTATTAATTCACTGACTGAGCAGGCTTTCCCACAACTTCCTCCTGCCTTCCTGCTCCTCTGAGCTCCACAGCCTTTGAACGCTCATCATCGCTTTAACTGTCTTATCCTACACTCTTTGATATAAACGGTCGAATTTGACATTCATCATCCTAACATAGTTGGCAGATTCCTACGGTCTATTTATTCACGGGATTTGGGGTGGTTTCATTCTTTGTCCACATGAGATCCCTTTAGTTGTGCAGAAGATAAGCTTTTATGTAAAGCTCTGTGTGTGTGTGTGTGTGAGACATCTGTGCAGGTGGGATTGGAGTTTGACCAAGTTTGCTTATTATAATAAATGTGTAGTCACCGCAGCTTGATGCAGCAATGGCTGTCGGATAACCGACACCTCACCGGAAACAAAAGAAGACATAAATGCCAGTGCTGGGAGTGAAAGGTGACAGTTTTCCTGTGTTTCTTCCTGGAACTGCTCTGGGCCGCTGCCTGACACATCCAGAGGCCTGTGGGTTTCCTTGAAAAGAGCCGGGGCTGTGTGTGAATGGAGCTGGGAGTGGATGAGACTCCTGCAGTCCCCGAGCTTCCAGAGTGGCATCTGAGTGGGAGGGAAGCGTCTCATTGCTATTTACCTGCAGAACATGGCCTTTGACACCCAGGATGAGCCAGTGCTTTTGACTGTCACCTCCTGAGGAGGCAGCATTCCTCAGCCCACACTCCGCTCTGTGCTGACTTCCCTGAGTGCGCTTTGTATCGGTATCTTTTTAAAAAACCCAGACTCTGCATTTTGAGGGAAGCACCAATGCAAGGCTCCTCGTTTTTGTTTTTTGTTGATTTTTTTTTTTTTTTTTTTGCCATTGCAGAGAGACCCACAGAGCCACCCACACAGGGACGTCCTCAAAGGGAGTCAGAGATGCTGATTCCTTTGAAGAAGCTGTGGGGGAAACAAAAGGGATTCCCCTATGTGCTTGTGTGCCTGCAGATTCTTCCTTTCCCACAAGTCCATAGAGAACTCACAGACAAATGTCTATTTATAGGGTCTCAGGCCAATAAATAAGGGAGTGAGGCCCTGAGTCTCTAGGCTCTGGTTTCAATGCATGTCAAAGTTCGAGTTGCAAGGGTGCAACGATGCATCTATAAACACACCAAGTGTGTTTTAGAACCAAAGTAGACGGAGCTCGCTGCAATGGCTGTGGCTTTTTTGTTATCATCAGCTCACTCAGATCACCTGTGGGTCAAAAGCCCGTTCTCTGAAATACAATAGTCAAAGCAGAAGTCAGTGCAGGTGCCCGATTCACACACACACACACACACACACACACACACACACACAGCACACACGTGCCAGTCAGGAGACCTCCATCCCTGAGCAGTGGTGCCGACAATGTCTTCTGACAGAGGCCAGACGGGAACTGGCAAGTCTCCGTCAGGATTAGCCTGTCAGAATGGGAAAGCCTGTGGTAGGGTTGTCAGGGCCTGTGTGACCTGGGTTAGATGTTACGGTCCTTACTAAGACAGGTGGCCTGTGACCCCTAGGCCAGCTAGGAACCAGTTCTCCTGGGAGGAGAGATTCAAAGGAGGAAGCTGTGGCTCTTGAGGTGTTCTGGCAAGCCAGCCCATGTCCTTCTGACTCCCCTCTCTTGAAACCCTCTGCCACACAGGCTGAGACAATGGGAGGCTCAACCCACATGCCCAGCAGCCCCCACCAACCTCTCAAGGTGCCGGGAGAGTCCCCCAGGGCCTGGTTGGAAATTTCTGCTGCCCTGGCAGGCCCCAACACTAGCTTGGGAGAGGTTAGGCCAAATCCTGGGGGGGGGGGGCTCTCCATCACTAGACAAAACTGTCTCCACTTGTTAGCTCTTTTATCTCACCTCTCATGCCCCCCCCCCCCCCCAACCCCCAGTTGGGCCTACATGTTCTCCACCTTTGTGTCCAACTCACTTAAAATTCAAAATTACCTTGCTTATATAGCTCTAATTATAAGGACTCTGGGCTCCCAAGGAGAAGGACAAATCAGTAGGATTTTTCCATTCTTAGAAAAGTCCCTTTCAGAGAACTTTCCAGTTCCTCTGTTTCTCACCGCCCTCCTCCTGGGTCCCCTTCATTTCTACTCTTCCTCCTTTCTTCCTCTCCCGCCCGCCTGTACGTCTTCTCTTTCCCCTCCTCCTCGTCTCCCTCCTACCCTCTCTCCCCTCCCTCTTCCCGGTAGACTCTTGGGTTCATAGTTGCTCTCTGTAAGTCCTGGCAGCCTCTCCATCCACGCTGGGCATCTTCTTCTATTCCTCCACATCTTACTCTGGGATGCCTGGGTGACTGGGTCAGTCTTCCATGCTCTGGACTAGGCTGGTGTCTAATGTCACCATCTCAGAATTCCTTCCTTCCTTCCTTCCTTCCTTCCTTCCTTCCTCCTCCTCCTCCTCCTCCCTCTCCTCCCTTTGTTTGACTGCCGGAAGAAGTCTATAGAATGAAGAACTCGGGAACTGCTGTTGGCAGAGGGGACACAGAGCTGAGCCTCAGCCGGTGCCAGAGGACGGACAATGTGTTAAGGGAGGAGTCGATATGGCCGTGGCGGTGAGTGGGCGGCAGCTCCTCTCTATAGAAGACAAGCACCAGAATTATTACAACTTTCCACGGGTCAAGCTAGGGCAGAGGTTGGGGACGACAATGAGACCGAACAAGATGACACCTTTAGCTACATAGGGCAGAATCCAGAGCCGGTGACAGCAACATTACAGCAGTCTTTGGAGGTCTGACCAGGGCACGTTACTCACACCCTTCAGGGTGCGCTAAGCACCGAAACATGTAGGAGGCCAGATCGATCCACCTATCTCTGCATTTTTTACCGTGTTTCACCAGAGAACCCAGGTGCTCAGACTGCACCCGAAACCCTGGCAGAGGGCCAGGCTAAACAGAACTGTAGTGTCTGGGCAAGAGAGACTCAGCCCTTGCCCAGGGTTCTGGGCCTCCACCTCTTCCTACTGCCAGCCAGAAGCAGAAGGTTCCCTTATGGGATCGACCCAACAGTCAGGTCAGCTAGTGATGATGAGACATGGTGGGGGTGTCTAAGAAGAAAAGAAAGAGATGAGGTGGATTGTTAGGTACTGTTCTTAGCTCCATCTGCCAGCCTCTGTGGTCTCACTGGTAGCTGCTTGGGCCCTGGCGGAAGCCCTAGGCAAGTATGGTGTGCCTACCTGGCTTTGTGAAATGGGCAAACACGGGCCAGTCCCCGGGCTGCAGGGAGGGAGGCCCCAACCTTGCAGTATCAGTCTTGGCTCTGTAGAGGCTCCCTGCCATGGTCGAGGACCTCCCTGTGTGCTAAACTTTTGCTTAGCCTCCTGATTTCTGCCACACCCACCCATAGGTTAGCCCATGGGATATTTGCTACTTTCAAAAAGATAATGCCCATTTCAAAACATCAGTGTTTTCTTTAGCATCAGAGGTTTAATAAGGTTCCGATATGTTCTCTAATAAATATGAGCCTGCTTAAAAAAAATCATTCATGAAATGCCTAAGAGTCTTTGAGGACTTTGTTTTAGGAAATCTGCAGAGGTGGGCTAGAGAGATGGCTCAGTGGCCAGAGTGTTCACTGTGTAAGCAAGAGGGTCAGATTTCAGACCCCTCAGAACCTATGTAAATGGCAGGTAGTGTGGTGGCTCTCCTGTAATAATTCGGTGAGCTCTGAGTTTTAGTGAAAGACCCTGCCTCAAAGAATAAGTAGAAGAAGATTCTCTATGTCAACCTTGGGTTTACACACACACACACACACACACACACACAGAGAGAGAGAGAGAGAGAGAGAGAGAGAGAGAGAGAGAGAGAGAGAGAGAGAAGGGAACCTGCTGTAGAGCATCTTGGCTTTGGAGGATGAAACACGCTTGGTTGAGAACATCACCCTGTGTCAATGTGAGAAGGGTGAGAATGGACCGATTATTCTAGGTTTTATTTCCACCATAAGAATCTTGCCCATTGACTTGCAGGCACGAAAAGGAAACGGCTAGGTGTGATGGCCCACATCTATTATCCCAGTACTTAGAGGGTAGAGGCTTGAGGGTTAGGAGCTCAAGCTCAAGCTCATCTTTCTATACACAGCGAGTTTGAAGCGAGTCTGGGCTGTGAGAGATGGGGGTGGAGGGGACGGGAGGGAGCCTGTACATTATCTTGTAGACCAGTGTTTCAGCACCGACATTGCTGAATCCCAGCCAACTACCAGCCGCTGTATTAGGTAAGCTGGGTGAGCAAGTGACAGAAACCTTCCAAGTCTCCGTGGCTTAAGGATCAGTAGCTCACTTCTGACCTGCACAAAGCCTGCTGTGGGGTGAGTGGCCTTTAGAAGGCGTCCCCGCTTCCAAAAGTGACTCACAGATTCATGCGCATGGCCTCACTACCTCCATATGAGCTGGCCAGAGCTCTCTCGTCGTTGTCTGAGACCCAGAGGGATCTGTGTGGGTCATGTAGTCAGTCCTGTTGGGTAGCAAGAAGGACAGAAGTGTTTCCTCTGGGAGGCCAGGAAAACGGGAGAATGAGACGTGGGGAGATACAATGTCTTTGCCATGAGGAAGAGAAATGCAGCTTTTAGAAGTTGGAACTACATTTTCCATCCACCAAAGTGCCCCTTCCTCTACCGCACCAGCCCAGAGGAAGGAGGCCTGCCTGTGATTTTGTTATGAGGCTAAGTGAGCACCCTCATGCCTCCTGCTTACCTGGGCCCATAGAACGAGATGCGATGGACAGCTCAAGGTTGTGTCAAGGTTCTGTAAACTCAAGTAGGATATCAGTCCATGTCCAAGGCGGAGGCCTTCTACATACACAGGATATCTGTTGCTTATGCCCATCAGCCAGCAAATGATAGTTTAATTCTTCTTTCCTTGGCAAAATGGAAAGAACCCGTATTTGGCGCTAAGTTCTTTTTAAAATACAAAAGCTACTTTGGAAAAAATAGTTGTTGAAATGTATATAAAATAACTTTGATTATTATATATTTATTATTATAGTTAATTAATTAAGTTTAGTTTAGTGTGTGGGGGCATGCCACAGCATGTGTGTGGAGGTCAGAGGACAGCTTGTAAGCATGGGTTCTCTTCTTTTACCATGTGGGACCTGAATTCAGATCATCAGGCCTGCCTGGTGACTGGTATCTTAGCAGCTGAGTCATTTTGCTAACAACACCCCTTCCCCTACACCCCTTTTATTTTGAAACAAATGTTACTAGGTAGCCCAGGATGGCTTCAAACTTGAGACCTTCTTCCTGCCTTAGCCTATAAACCTCTGGGATGACGGGTGTACACTCCCTTCCTGGCTGTGGTAGCCTTCTTTACGTGTGCAATTCCGTAATTCAGCAGTGCACACGCCTCTCACACAATAGGTCCTGAGGCTTTTCCCGACATGCGTAGTGGAAACTGTGCCCATAGATCAGTGTCCCACTTCCCTGGTGGCCACTATTCTACGTTGCTTCCCTGACTTGACTATTTTCATGGCCTCACACAAGTGGAAAAATTAAGAACTTTCATCCAAGAAGCATGTAAGAAGCAACTCCACAGGTGAATGGACTCCTGCTTCTCACCAGCTTTTGAGACAGGAGGGCATTATGAGCGTCACTTGATGGGCCTGCTCTTGGTGGCCGCAAAGCAATTAAACAACATAACTGTGGAAGTTAAGAGACTAAGATTTCCTCATAAAATCCGCTTCTTGGGCTTCATCCGTTACTCTCCACACTGAAGCCTCAGTGCCATCAATGTGACAGGCAGGCGATATTGCCTCATCTGTCATGATTTACTTAATGTTTTCTGAATTTAGTAATATTTGATTAAAATTTAATGTGAACATATCATACTATGCCATATATATTATTGCATCCATTAATCAGGTAACGATCATAATGAAATACCGGAAGGTTGCATGAAAAAGGAGCTGAAATCTTGATGTATGTTGGACATAATTCTGCGAGTGATTAACTAAAAATAAGAGTCAGTCTTACAAAAACTCATTAATACATATTACTTCTATAATCATCTATGTATCATCAGATATTTTTAACCTTTGTTAAGCTTGATTTTTTAATTTAACAAAAGACAATAAATATTAATAACCATGAAAGATATACATTATCCCATTGAAACACAAGTTGACAGAATGATTCATAGTTTATTCTAATATTTTTGGGTATAATGATGTGTGTTAAAACATTAGCTAAGTTATTTAATCAGTTAGTCATGGGGAAAACGACATACCGTTAACATCAGGCTGAGTAAGATACTAATTTAAATAGCACATCATATTTCTATCATCTTCAACTTCCATGTCATTGAGCATCACCAATAACCAGCATGACAATGTATAATTGATGTTCAACATGGGCTGACTTTGATGTGTAAGTATCCCCTTTTGTCCTATTTAAACAGGGAACTGGTCATCACTTGTTCTCTTTACTATTGCTGTTTTAATCAGCTAACTCAGGAGGGACCAATTGGAGCTCAATCATCTATCTGTCCTGGCCATCGTAATAGTTGAAGAGGGGGTGTGTGTTTGGCGAAGCAATTGAGCAGAGTAATCAGTTCAATCCAAGACAGTTTAATTGTGACTTGATGGAGGAACATTGATTATCTAAACACAATTATTCCTCCTAGTTGCTTGTCTCTTAGATTGTATTGAGATGTTCATCATTCACTCATCTGTCATCACTTTGTTTTGAATTGGCCTTGTCTCATGACATGTTCATGTTGGGTTCTGGGGTACAGGATGCAGTGACATGTTCCTGGTTCCCACACCCTGACAACCTGCTAATGGGTGGAAGTACAAACCAGTGTTAGCAGGGGTGGGATCCAGAAAGGAGCCTGAAAAAAAATGATGTGGGGCACAGTGAAGACTTTCCAAGTCTGGGAGTGTCTATCTAGGAAGACCTCTCAGGGGGTTCTCTACTTAGGTGGGAAAATGGCTCCAGGTTGGACACATACAATGGTGATGGGCCGGTATTTAGAGAATGAATATCATATCGTATGCAGGCTCCAAGGCATGATAAAGAATGTTCTTGAAGAAGAGAGATCCACTCCTGTGTTTAAGGACTATGCACCGAAAAGGGGGGATACAAATATCAAGCTTTTTTTCTGGGTAATGCCTGCTGAGAGGGCTTCGTTTGAAACCCAGGGCCAAAGCAGCTGCCTTCAGTCTACTTGGGTTTTGTGTTTGTCTCTGAGACGGTATCCCTATGTAGTCCTGCCTGGTCCAGGACTCACTACATAACCAAGGCTGGTTTTGAACTTGTAATCTTGCTGTATCCACCTCTGCAGGGCTGTTATTACAAGCACGTGCTCAAACTACTTAGAAGGGTTTGGTAACAGAGGATCCTTGAGAGAAGTAAAGATAGGGGGAGGTGTGTAGGGATGACACAGAAATGCACATTCTGAGACCACTGCAGAGACATTGCCCTGCAGAAGTATCATTGATAAAACACTCCCCCAAATTAACTTCATTTTAAAAAAGTATTCAAACAGAGCAACCATAGGCAGAAGTGGGAGCTGAGCTTGGTAATACACTTTATGGCTAAGTCCTGTGTTAATGGGGGAATGCTTCCCACAAGGGATGAAGAATGGTTTTGAAAGTTGGGCATGGGGCTGGAGGGATGGCTCAGAGGTTAGGACCCCTTCCAGAGGTCCTGAGTTCAATTCCCAGCAACCACATGGTGGTTCACAACCATCTGTAATGAAATTTGGGACCCTCTTCTGTGTACATAATAAATAAATAAATCTTTAAAAGAAAAAAAAGAAAGTTGGGCATGATCTTATGCTGTAATCCTGGTACTCAGGAAGCTTTGGCAGGGGGATTGCCGTGTGTCATAAACCAGCTAGTGTTATGTATCAAGATCCTGTCTTAAGACCAACCATCTAAACACAGGGCTTACTTTACCTTTCTTTGGACAGTGCTATTTTAATGGAAGTGTGAGCTGAAAGGGGTTGAAACAAGCTACATTATCAGGATTTGAGATAACACACCCAGAAAATATTCAATAAAAGGCTCCTTCATATTTAAACAATGGCTTGACAAAAACCAACAATTTGACTCCTAGGTTATTGGGAAAAGAATCTTCTTGAAGGTGAGATTGTTTTAGAAGCAGGAGGCACAGGATCTAGGTAGAAAGGAAAGTGGTATTGGTATCCAGAAGGGAAGTTAGATCTACCTGTCACTTGTGGACGTGGCTTCTTTTGGAAATTGGTGCTGTCACTGGTGGATGGGTCCAGCCTGTGGAAAGTTCAAACACCATTTCGGTGACTTGTTGCAACACTCATGATTCATGTTGATTTATCATTCCATCATCGTGTTATGTAAATAGGCGGCATCTTCATCTTTTTTGTATGTGTCTTGGGGTTTAATTGAGTTTGGGGCTAGGGGGAGGAGGTGGGAGGTTCCAGGGCTAATACTGTTAGCTTCTTCCTCAGTTGCAAACACTTCTCATGATGGATGAAACAGGAGCCATAATCACAGCAGCCAAACTGTTAATGGGATTCCGTATGGGGAGGAGGAGGGCGATTATTCCAGCAATCTTTATGACAGTAACTCAGAAGGATCTGTAAACTAAAGAAAGTCACTTATAAATATGACCATGAATCAAAAATTGTAACGAGGTATGCTAATTTTCTGGCTTCTCAGCTACTCAAATTTTATTATTTTACAGAGGAGTAAACTCTCTTCTCTCCCTCTCTCCACCCCTTAGAACCAGAAAGAAACCTTCATATTTTTAAATGATTGACATTGCCAAATAAAAATGGGAAAACTCAACAGGTATGATTTGTATAATGAAAGTGGAATTGTTTCATAATTACAAAAAAAAAACCCTTTAATTAAACCCAAATCAAGACATTCTTTAAGTATCTAGCTTATCATCTAATAGGTTCTTTTGGGGATTTGGAAGTCAAAGCAAAAACCGTTCTCTCATCCCTGAAGAGAACTCTTGTTTCTATGGTTTAGGCCATGCTGTACCCTACAAGCTTTGAAACAAGAAATCTCTCATCGAAAGAGCCGAAGATTCTGAATCAATACCTGAGTCCTAATGACAGAGGAATCTTTACCACTGGCCTCCCTTCCCCTGTGGAGCTTCCAATACAAAGGTGTGTGGGAGGCAGTGGGAACTCAAAGCCTCCTCCATTGTTATTAGATAGCCGCTCCTGGAGAGGCCTGGCCTGAGTTTGCCGTACAGAAAAGCACAACCCACACAGCATCCATTATTCATGCTTCCAGCTTAAGGCTTGTTTTGCACAGATGTGCCTTTCCTGTTTGGCATCCGCAACCGGGGACTGTTGTTGAGCTGCAGAAGATGCGTCACCCCAGCACCAACGGAGATTTTGTGAACACCTTTTGTTAAACATAACATAAAGAAGGGGTATGTTTGCCAAGAGTGAGGTAGGCACCCCAGCAAAGCAATACTGCAGCATTCTTCCCTGGGTGTCAAGGGGGAGATGAGGGTACTTTATAGCATGCAAACTAAAGAAAAAATAGTAAGGAATTTCCTGGCAGTGATAATAGACAGCACGCGTCGACTTCCGGTGTGCCGGTGTACACACTGTGTTTCTCTCAAAGCCATGGCATTATTTTATTTTATTATTTTTTTTAAACAAGTCTCCAATTCATCCTTAAATTAACCTCCCTCCCACCCTTGGATTCAGACATTTGTTTGAGGGAATTGCCGCATCTATTGGAGCAAGAGTGAGAGCGGAGTCGCTGACTTAGACAAAATGACGAGAGAATATGTTCATTAACAGTTATTGAGCGCCTACTGTTAGCTAGGCGGTGGGCGCGATGACTGCTCCCAGACTTGATGTCTTATCACTTCCATAGCTCTGCGAACTCCCATCTCAGGAAAGTTAAAGTTGAATTAAGCAGCTTCACTGTGGGGACACAGAGGATCTCACAGAGATCATTGACAGGTAGCGGGACAATAGTAAGACCTCATGGCCCACAGTATGTATGTATGTATGTATGTATGTATGTATGTATGTATGTATTTATTTAGTGTGTGTGTGTGTGTGTGTGTGTGTGTGTGTGTGTGTGTGTGTATGTGCTCAAACATGCAGGCTTGAATGCCATGGCACACATGTGGAGGCTGAAGACAGCTTTGGGAAATTGATTCTTCCACCTCATAGCAGGTCTCTCATTCCTCCTATGTTGCATATTCAGACTTCTTACATACGTTCTGGGGATTGAACTCAGGTCATCAGTCTTTCACGTCAAGCGCCTTTGTCCGCCGAGTCAGCTCCTTGGATCTACCGTGGTTTTGATCTGGGTCAGGCTAGACTAGCTGGCCATCGGGCCTCAGGGGTCCTCCTGTCTCCACCGGCCGAGCGCTGGCTATGCATCTGTGCACCACCATGCCCAGCCTTTTGGCATGGGTTTTGAGGCTTGAACTTGGGTCCTTGTGGTTGCGAAGCAATCTCTGTATAGACTGGGCCATCTCCCTGTACAAGGAGCGTGTATCAGCCCGATCTTCTGGTTCAGAGTTGACCTGTTGGCTGTCATCAGACGAGACAGAGATAATTCTAGTCAAGAATGTACACATGGTTTTCTGTTCCCATGGGGTCTTCCTGTCACTCATTTCATACTTCCATCTCACCAACATGGAGAAAGCAAAAGCTCTCACTTCCTTCCCCTCCCTCCCTCCCTCCCTCCCTCCCTTCCTCCCTCTCACCAGTGTTGCCTAGTACACCGTCACAACCAGGATCAGAGGGCAGGAGGGCAGGCTTCCTCCTGCCTTGGAAGTTAATTTCCATGGAGAAGCTCCCAAATATTCAAAATTGGCAGTTTAAAGTAAAATAAATGTGTATAATGGTTAAGTTTGACATGGAAATCTGTCTCATCCCCCTTTCCTCAGAATTAGGATGCAGACAAGCCTCTCAGAGTTCTTCTCTTCCCCTTGAGCATCTCATTTCCAATAGAAACTGGGGTTTCTCCTTCTGTGCTTGGATGGTGGATTCTGCTTTGCATGCACAGACTGTGTGAGTTTGTTGAAGATCAATGATTCTCTCTCTCTCTCTCTCTCTCTCTCTCTCTCTCTCTCTCACACACACACACACACACACACACACACACACACACACACACACACACACTTCAGAATCTGCAGGAGATTGGCTTTAGGATCCCTCCCCTGTGCATACCCAAATCTGAAAATGCTGAGTCCCTTGTATCAAATGGTATGCTATTTGTACACAACCCACACATGCTCCCTGTGCTCAAATCCCCTCTAAATCACTTAAAATTCCTAACATAACATAAATGCCATGTAGCTGTCACTCTGTTGCTTATGGAATACTGACACAGACAAAATGTCCGTGTGTGTTTGCGTAGGTGTTTTTCTGAATGCTTTCAGTTTATGGTCGGTTGAATCTGTGGGCACAGAACCTGTGGATACAGAGTGGATGGTATAACAATACTACATGTTCCTTCCTTCCTTCCTTCCTTCCTTCCTTCCTTCCTTCCTTCCTTCCTTCCTTTCTTTTTGTTTTTTTGAGACAAGTCTGGTCTGTCTCAGCCCAGGCTGGTCTCAACTCAAATTCATTGTGTAGCCAAGAATAATCTTGGGCTTCTGATCTTCCTGCCTCTATCCTCCCGAGTGTTGGGATAAAAGACATATGGCATTATGCACCTTTTCTGTAGCGCTGGTGCTATCTAGTTTAGCTCTGTGCACGTCAGGCAAGCTCTCTACCAACTGAGCTGCACACCCAACCTCACCCTATTGCTGGTTGATATTGGTTCTTTGAGCTTTGGATCAAGCCCAGGACCTTGTACATGCAACTTGTTCTTTTGTTTTCTCCTGTTTCTGTTTCTCTGAGACTGTTCCAGTTGTACGTAGGCCAGGCTGGCCTGGAACTTGTGGTAATCCTCCTGTCCCAGTCTTTCAGGGTGAGGGATTACAGATTCGAGCTAGCATGCCTGGCTTTGCAGCCTGTTCTGACAAAGGACTTGGAGTTAAAATTAGTCCTTCTAAACTCCTCCTGTTTAAATAACATTATTTCTTCAAAAAGAATAATTCAAATAGTAATTAATTTTAGAAGATTGATCATTTTTTTAGAATTATAAGGCAATTTAGAAAATATGTATCTTAAAATAGGCAATATCTTCTTCCACAGCTAACTAGTTTCAAAGTTCTGGATCACTAGTTTGTTCTCAGCACTTACTACAATCCCTTCAGGAAGTCACTAGCAAAGCTAGTAATAAGTACAGCCAACAGGCTTGATAAGCAAACTGGCAAAGAACAAAGCCAAGCCACCAGTGTCTCACTATGTAGCCCAGGCTAGCCTGGAACTCATTACCCTGCCGTCTTGAGTGCTAGGATCACAAGCGTGTTTCCTTGGAGTCTAACCAGAACTATCAAAGATGCTGTGCTAGCAAAAGGATGTGAAGAGAGGAATACGATCCTACAGGGAGCTGAGGGAAAGGCAGGGAAGCCGGCTGGCTAGGGGCAGGAAGAGATGGAAACTAAGTATGGATTTCTACCAGAAAACTTCTAGCTATGGTAAAAATATCCATCCCTGTGCAGATGGTTTGCCTCATACTTTGTGCCATACCCATTTCCATGATGACCACTGGGTAAGTCCAGAGAAGACCTCTTGGCGGACTGCTGTATCTCAGGACTTCCATGTGGACAGATGTGCCTTCCCAGCAGTAGATGCCGGACGCCATGGAGACGTGGTCTTCTGTGGTCAGCTGTCTCAGGCACTCGGCTGCTTGGGGAGCCAGGGATCCTCTGGAGGACAGTGCCAGTGTGGTCTTCAAAGATGGGGCCTTCCTCTTTCAAGAGCGACGGAGATAAAAAGAAAGGAAGGCAGGCGTGGGAGGACCCTAAAGACCCACAGTGGGAGGCCAGAGGCCACAGGCCTGCCACAGCTTCAATGGGGCAACTAAGAAAATAAGACTTTTCATGGCCCCTCCTAGAGGCCCAAGACCTGTGATACACATATTACGTTCATCACATAGATCAATACGACAGCTTTGCTCATCGGAAAAGCAACTGAAGCGGGTAACCATAGCAGGGGCCAAGAAGTCAGGAGACCTCACTTCCGGCTTGACATCCCCCATTGTTGGGTGACTTAAGCGTTCCCGCCCATCGGTGGCTGCTATTACATAGTTTCTGAGCAGGTGAGAAGGACCGCACATTATGGAAGGTCTTTAAAGTTCTCTTTCTGAAACTTTGGCTTTAAGCCCAAGATACTATAGGGTCATACGAAAATCTGGGAGGTGGGAGGGCAGCAGGACCCCCCCCCCCACCCCCCCCCCCCCGCTTTCAATTTATCATGGAATTCTTCACCTGATGATAAGTGTCTCACCATCATTACCAGAACCAGCGTTATTTGTAGAGAAATAAATCATTAACTTATCGCCGAGTCTAATCCTAAAATATAGTTGTTTGTGTATGACTTGGGGAAAATCTATTTACCAACCCATGTAAACAAAAACACTCCAGTGATTTATCTTTAAGCATTTTAAATACAAACAGATTTGGGAAAGCAACATTTCTATTTCCACAAAGCACTTAGAAAAGATTCGGAGGCTTCACTATTTGACTTGAGACTGAGTCTCATCATAAAGCAGGTTCTCACCCAAACCAGGACCAATTTGGAGTCTGTGATGCAGTACAGTCTTCTATTTATACGGCAGAAACAATTGAACATTCAGGATGGCTCAGAGCTCCTGGAGCTCAGTTTCTCCCTGGGAAAGCCTGTGGGTCAGGCTGTGTGGGAAATCTGACAAGGCAGCCACTCTCTTCTGATTCTGGAGGGAGGGCCCTTGGGCAATCTTTGGGTGAGTCTGGTCATGAACTGTTCAAAAAACAGAACTTTTTTTGGACTATGAACTTGTTCATCTCCTGTTTATTGCTGCCCCACCCCTACCCCTTTTCCCCAAATAAATACCGAGCTTGAAAGAGGTTTAAGGCAAATAGCTGGAGAGACTGGACTCACGTAGGATGAGCTGTAGGAGATCTCATCTATTTCCCCTTCCCAGGGAGATCCATGGGTCCCTCTTTGGGTCTTCCTTGTTAGCTAGCCTCTCTGGAGTTGTGGGTTGTTGTCAGCTTATCCTTTGCTTTACATCTAGTATCCACTAATGAGTGAGTACATACCATGTTTGTCCTTCTGAGTCTGGGTTACCTCATTCAGGATGATTTTTTTCTAGATCCATCCATTTGCCTGCAAACCTCATGATGTCATTGATTTTCTCTGCTGAGTAGTACTCCATTGTGTATATGTACCACATTTTCTTTATCCATTCTTCAGTTGAAGGGCATCTAGGTTGTTTCCAGGTTCTGGCTATTACAAACAAAGCTGATATGAACATAGCTGAGCATATGTCTCTGTGGTACGATTGAGCATTCCTTGGGTATATGCCCAAGAGTGGTACAGCAGGGTCTTGAGGAAGATTGGTTCCCAGTTTTCTGAGAAACTGCCATACTGATTTCCAAAACTGGGGGTGAAGGGATGGGAGATGAGAACGTAAGGGAATGGGTTGGTCAAGCTGGAAAAGAGATGGAGTGGGGAAGCAATGAGAGATATACCATGATGGAGGGAGATATCATGGTGATAGAGAGAAACCTGGTGCTAGGAAAGTTGCCAGGAATCCCCCAAGGATGACCCCAGCTTGGACTACTAGCAATAGTGGAGAAGGTGCCTGAACTGAATTGGCTTACCCCCATGATCAGATCTGTGAATATCCTAACTGTCATTACAGAGCTTTTCTCCAGTGACTGATAGAAGCAGATAGAGGTCTACAGCCAAACAACAGGCTGAGCTCCAGGAGTCCAGTTGGTGAGAGAGAGGAGGGATTCTATGAGCAAGTACATCAGGATCATGATGGGGAAACATTCAGGGACAACCAAACCAAACTAGTGGGAACTCATGAAAGTTTTGGATCAATGGCTGTGGAGCCCGCATGGGACTGGACTAGGCCCTCTGCATGGTGAGACAATTGTGTAGTTTGGGGGGGGGGTCCCCTGGTGGTAGGATCAGAATCTATCCCTGGTGCATGAATAGGCTTTTTGGAGCCCACTACCTATGATGGGACACCTCGTGCAGCCTTGAGGCAGGGGGAAGGTCTTGGACTTGCTTCTACTGGATGTGCCTCCCCATTGGAGGCCTTGCCTTCTTGTGGGAGGAATTTAGGGGGTGGGTTGGGGTGGGAGGCTGGAAGGGCGGGAGGAAGGAAGAGGGGGGTCTTTGATTGGTGTGTAAAATGAATGAAAATATTTTCTTAATAAAAAAAAGGAAAAAAAAAAAGCTGAGCTGTAGGACTTCCTGCTTCAAGATTCTTTTCCTACGTCTTAAGGACTCTTCTAGGAAGAAAACCACTGAATTTTACTTTGTGTTTGCTTACTCCTCAGAGCTTACTGTAGAAGAAGCTCTCTGTATGGCAGTACATAGTGAGGTGGCCCTAGACACTACCAGAGCAAACACAAGGCACGGTACATGGTCCTCTGGCCACTTGGCATTGGGCCTGGTTTCTAAGGAGGTTGTTAAAGCTGAAAGGTAACTGTCAGTGTGTGAAAACATTGGGAAGTCCTTTGGGAGCCCAGGACTGCAGGATTCCTGTGCTGGAGTGTGTTTGGGAGATAGTGCGAACTTGCTTAGGGTTCCTCTGACAAGGTGAACCCTGAGCCGAGGAAGATTTGTACACCCACTGTGGGAACAGTGGCTGTCAACAGGACCTTCACAGCCTTCACGAGAGCATGGGTCTCACCTGAGGTCTTGGAAACCAGGTTGGCTTGGGTAGCATAATGAAGTACCAGAGACCACATGGCTTTATCTAGCAGGTGTTGATTTTCCACAGTTCTGGAGGCCAGAAGTTCAAGATCAAATTCATGTCCTGGTGATGCTCCTTCTTGCTCACAAGAGAATACCATCTTTTTCTTTCTTCCCCTGATCTCCTTTCTCCCCATGCCCCACTCCCCTCTTTCTCTACAGGAGCTCACGGATCCCAGGGTCTGGCCTCAAATTTACTGTGTAGCTGAGAATGAACCTTGAACTTCTGATCCTCCCCAAGCTCCGGAATTACTGATGGGCATCGCCATACCCCCTTTATGGAGTGCTGGGATTGAACTCAAGGCCTTGTGCATGTTACTCTTTTTTGACCCAGAGGCCAAAAGTCTCTCTGTGAGGCAAGAAGTAAGGATGTTTTTAGAAGCTTGGGTAGATGCTGCAGAATTGGACTGCCTACATCTGGACATCTCGTTATTTGACAAAAAATAATAAAACAAATAACTAAAGCTGTATTTGGTGAAGTCTCTGTAGTCGGAGGCAACTGACATTACCTAAGGTGCGCTGTGATAAAACACCATGACCAAGGCAATGGCGGACAGAAGGGGTTATTTTGGGCTCGTGGTTCCAGAGGGAGAAAAGCCCATCACCACCATGGTACAGAAACATGGCAGTGGGCAGGCACGGCGGCTGGAGCAGCAAGCTGACAGCTCACGTCTTAAACCACAAGCAGGAAGCAGAGCATGCAATAGGAATAGCGTGAAGCTTTTGAAACATGGAAGACTATTATTACCAGTAACATTCTCCCTCCAGAAAACCCAAACACCTAAATCTACCCAAACAGGACTGGGGACCAAGCATTCAAATGCCTGAGACTGTGTGTGTGTGTGGGGGGGGGGGACATCTGTCATTTAAACCACCACATATGGTCATAGTCAAACTGGGTTGCTAAGGCACACCTTCCACCCGCTGCTGTGACCTATGGTTTTATTGCCTCTCTCTCCTTCCTAGGGAGCTCCTCGAGAGCAAACTGTCACCTTTGCATCCCTGGTGTCCTGGCCAGCAGCTCTGACAAAAGCTGGGACTGTGTAAACCCAGGGAGCATGCGTGTGTGGACAGCTGCCTTGTATCAGATATACTCTGCAGTGCCTCATTGCCGCCAACATGCTTTGAGTAATACTTGGGAGATGATATAGACAGATTGGTGATGACTCATGGGACGCAGCGAGAAGAGAAAAGGGAAGGAGATCCAGGTTGAGGCTCTGGGGTCTGGGCCAATCAGTTCCAAAGGAGCTGAATGACATTCTCCAGCCAGGAAACACTAAGTAAGCCGTACACTTGGGAAGACAATGGGCTTTATTGTTCTCTTTGAGATAAGGAAAATAAGACAGAGAAACAAAATCTTGCCCAAGATCAAACCACTCAGTGACTGTCTTGACAAGTGTATTGGTATCTGGCAACAGCTGAGGCTGCACTCTTGGGGACACTAAGCATCATGTTTATTTGTTTTTGTTCATTTCTTTCTCTCCTCCCTTCCTCCCTGCTGCTCCCCTCTCTCCCTCCCTCCCTGAGCTGGGACTCAAACTTAGGGTGTTTCACATGCTAGGCACATTCCCTACCACTGAGTTCCAGTGCCCCCCCCTCCCCAACTCTTTCCAGCCCTATGGAAGGTTTAAAGAACATTTTTATTATTTTGAGTGTGTGGGTGTGTGATGAACATGCCATGATGTACACGTGACAGTCTGAGGACAACTTTCAGGACTCAGTTCTCTTCTTCCACCACGGGATCCAGAGGTCAAGCCCAGGTTGTCCAACTTGACAGCAGGCAATTGCTTTTACTTTCTGAACCATCTGGCTGGCCCCCACCCCTTAAACGCTTCTAAAACATTTTTTTTTTTTTCTAAAGGAAAATGTCTTTAGGAAATTAGAAATATCCAAGTAAAAGGAAGGTGTATTTCCATCTAAAATATACTACATATGTGTAAATACACTTAAGGGTATGCTTATTGCATGGTTTTTCATTTTACTCATCAAGTTTTTCTTTGTTTTTGAAAAAGTGTTTATTATGTATACAGTATTCTGTCTGCATGTGTACTTGCAGGCCAGAAGAGGGCACCAGGTCTCATTACAGATGGTTGTGAGCCACCATGTGGTTGCTGGGAATTGAACTCAGGACCTCTGGAAGATCAACCTCTGAGCCATCTCTCCAGTCCCTCTTTCTTCTTCTTTCTTTCCATCTTTCCTTCTTTCCATCTTTCCTCCTTTCTTTCTTTCTTTCTCTTTCTTTCTTTCTTTCTTTCTTTCTTTCTTTCTCTCTCTCTCTCTCTCTCTCTCCTTCCCTCCCTCCCTTCCTTCCTTCTTTCCTTCTTTCCTTCCTTCCTTCCTTCCTTTCTTTCTTCCTTCCTTTCTTTCTTTCTTTCTAACTAAATAGCCATGACTTTATTATTATTATGTGTGAGAGAGATAGAGAGTAGGTTAGTACAAATGTCATAATGCATGTGCTGAGGTCAGAGGACAGCTTTTGAGAGTCACTTCAGTCTCTACCTTGTTTGAAACAGAGTTTCATTTCTGCCACACTGCATACCATAGGCTAGCTGGCCTTCGAGCTTCTGGATGATTCTCTTGTCTCTGTCTCCCATCTCATCATAGGAATGCTGGGATTACAGATACATATCACCACATCTGGCTTTTACTGGGTATCAAACTCAGGTCATTAGGCTTTTGTGGCAAATGCTTCTACTTGCCTGAATCATTTCAATGGCCTCCAATTTTTATTAACTTTATGGGGAGCACTTCACATTTTAGGGTCTGTATTTGTAAGTGGTTTGAAGGTTTCTCAAACTCAAGACAACTCAAAGAACTATCACAGCAGTATATATCTACCTACCTACTATCCATCCATCCATCCATCCATCCATCCATCCATCCATCCATCCACCCATCCATCCATCCATCCATCCATCCATCCATCCATCCATCCATCCATCCATCCACCCATCCATCCATCCATCCATCCATCCATCCATCCATCCATCCATCCATCTCTTTTTGTCATCTATAAAAGAGGATGGTAACAATATTCTTTAATTTTAAAAAAATGGGTTAATTTATTCCAAGCATGCAGAGTTGTCTGGAACATAGCAGAGCATTGTATTACCTACTATAATTTTTTAATTTAAAATTTCTTTTATGTGTTCAGGTGTTTTGGCTGCAGGCATGTTTGTATATCACATGTATGCAGTGGCCAGAAGACAGTGTCATATTCTTAGGAACTGGAGTTATAGTGGTTGTGAGCCACTATATGGGTACTAGAAATTGAACCCTGGTCCTCTAGAAGAGCCATGAGTGCTCTTAACCACTGACTTATCTTTCCAGCCCCTTTGATGGTATTATTGATGATGATTTGGGATCTACCTCTCAAGAATTCTTTCTGGATAACTACTTTATCCCAAGCATATAGGGATTCTGCCATGCTTAAAAACAGACTTAAAATATGTCATCCTTTCATGTGATTTAGGAAAAAGATTTTAAAAATTACTAACATTAGGATTATAACAAAAATTGCTTTTCTCTAAGCCATATTTAAATTCTAATTTCCTATCAAGCATAAGCCAATCCTATACTGTAATTGAATAAAATTTGCTTCAGATGTATATGTAACAGTACACTTTAATAGGCTGGGAATCACATATTTGCTTAAACAATGGAAAACTTTACAAAATCTTGTATTTAAGATATTACTTTTTAATATCTTTGCATTAAAATGAAAATGATTACTTTTTAATATTGCTGGAAACAACCCTATCCCCAACTGTAAAGATATATTTCTTGTGTGATTTTATTATATGCTTAATAATAGTACCTGTGAGCTCAGATTTCTTTTGAATAAAATTGATTGGAAACTATATCCGCCCTAAAGCATCTTTAATGTCATTACAGGCGGGTTGGAGTAAATTAAGCGGTATTTAGGCACCAAAGTCTTTAATTCGATCGAGTTTGAGTAGGAGGTAGACATTATGAGGTCCAATTAAAAAAGTCGCTAATGTTTTTACATCTGAGTAGGAGTAAATTAAACAAAATCACTCCTGAGCTGCTAATATCATTTTAATTGAATGTCATTCGGCTTCTAAGTGCTGTTACCACAGTTCAGATAATGAAGCTGCTTCTGCCGTGTCTGAGACGGGAGTGGGGGTGGGCACTAAGGGTAAGGCCATAGGCGAGGCCATGATGGGGGCTGACCAGTGCAGAAAGAAGTCGGCTATGGCTGCGTGTACTAAAATTCACTAGCGCTTGGGGCTGGAGAGAGAACTAGCTAGCTCAGTGGTCCTCTTGCTAAGGACCTGAGTTCGTTTCCACCCATGCCAGATGGCTAACGGACTACTGGTAACTCCAGCATTAGGAGACCCATGCTTTCTGTTGGCTTTTGCAGGCACCTGCACTCAGGTGCACACACCCACACTCTCGAACATGCAAGGACATATAATTAAAAATAAAGTAAAACTTTAAGACTATTGGCTCCTCATGGGCCCACACAGGGAGGGACCAGAGGGTCACAAAACAATAAGGCATGAACTCAGGAAAGGGACCTGTGTGTGGGGGCAGGGGATAGCTTGGATGGGAGGGAAATAAAAAAGAGTGGTGAGTGGAAATAAATAGGAGGCATTATACACATGAATGACATTTTCAAAGAGCAAATATTAGAGGTAGGGAATGGAGCTGTGGGTCACAGAGTCTGGACAATAACCCCTTGCTCCAGGTTGCATCTCTGTCCCTGATCGGTGTGGAAAGTCTGCATCGTTCCTGAGGAGGGCTTGCAGGGACTCCTGCCTACATTACCACCATGAAGTATTCATGGGATTGGGTTCACTGGAAGATCTGATACTGTGACAACAGCTAGGAAGACACAAGAGGCCGGGCGGTGGTGGCACACGCCTTTAATCCCAGCACTTGGGAGGCAGAGGCAGGCGGATCTCTGTGAGTTCGAGACCAGCTTGGTCTACAAAACAAGTTCCAAAACTACACAACGAAACCCTGTCTCAAAAACAAACAAACAAACAAACAAAAAAAGAAGACACAAGAGAACATTGGGAACTCAGACATTCAAAGCCATACAAACCAAGTAATATTTCTTTTGTCCATCCACCCCTGTGAGACCATATCTGATTTTAATATGTGGAGGAAGAGAATCTAGAAGACAATGTCCAGGACTGGAGCCTAAGCATTGAGGTATCACTGCTGTTACTTTTGTTATTTGCACAAAGTTTACAAAGTTTTGACTAGGGAAACAGTAATAAATGAAAACCGTCCTTCTGGTTTTTTGTTTTGTTTTGTTGTTGTTTGAAACAAGGCCTTAATATTTAGCCCAGGTTGGCTTTGAACTCATGAGCTTCCTGCCTCATTTCCTGAGTGCTGCTGTGATGACAAGTGTGTGCCACATGTCACTTTTTTTTTTACAGAGACATAATTCGTGTGACAGAAAATTCATTATTTGATTATGTCCAAGAGGCTTTAGTACCTTCCCTAGACTGTGGAGCCAATAACTGTAATTACAAGCAATTTCCATCTTCCCAAAGGAAATCTTGTACCTGTGAATGTCACTCCCAGTTTTCTTTTCTACTTTCCCAGAAGAACCCAAATTCCCATGTTGTATTCATGGTAGCATGCCCATTCCAAATATTCAATTTAAGTAGAGGCACGTGGTATTTATCTTTTTGCCTCTGAGTCCTGTCGCCCATGCTTTCGAGGTTCATTCATGTTTAGCATGTTCATTTCCTTTAAAAATGTTGTTATGATGATGATGATGATTGTTATTTGTATGCGTGAGGTACCTATGAGCACACACTTGTCGCAGTGCATGTGTGGAGGTCACAGGACCACTTTATGGAGTTTTTTTTTTTTCTTTCTACCTTTTTGTGGGTCTAGGGATTGATTTCAGATTTGTCAGGCTTGCAGAGCAAGCACCTTTACCCACTCAACCATCTTGCCAGGTCCAGGTCTCCATTTCTTTTTCATAGCCAAATACTATTTCATTGTGTGGACATACCACATTTTGCTGATCTAGTCATCAATGATGGATCTTTGGAGTATTTTCTGCCTCTTGGCTACTACAAATAATGTTGACATTAACATTAGGCATCTATTTCAGTTCTCTCAGGTACATGATAGAGATGGAGTTGTGGGTCAGATAGTAATTGCATTAGCTAGACTATTTTACATTCCCTCTACAATGGACAAGAGCCCTAGCATCTCTATTTGGAACTAAACGCTAGTAACGTTGTGCTGTGTTTGGGATTATAGCCTTCCTGGTGGGTGTGGAATAGTATCTCACTGTGGTTTTCCGTTGTATTTCCCTAATGACTAATGCCATTGAATACCTTTCCGTGTGCCTTGTGGCCATTTATATCTCTTCCTTGGAAGAATGTCTATTCTAGGCTACTGAGGTTTGAATGTTCTTACCAAAATGTGATGATGAAACGTAATCCCCACTGGGAGGCATTGAGAAGTAAGACAGGACCCTTCTTGAGGTGATTGGGTCATGAGGACTTAGGAGTGGATGGATATATTCATGGACTAATGAACTAACAGATTATCTCTAGAGCAGACCTGTTTTGAAAGCCAGCGTGGGCTCTGTGTCTTGCATGCTCTCTTCTTGCATCCATGGTCTGTCATATCGTGCCCCATCTGCAGAGAGCTGTTGTTATTAAGAGGACCTTCACCACATGCTGCCCTGTGACCTGCTCCAGAACTGTGAACTGAATCAACCTTTTTTCTCCATAAATTGATCACCCAGTCCATGCTTTCCACTTAGGTTAACAGAAAATAGACTCAGAAAAATCTGTTCTTGGATTTAATTCAAACTTTTCTTTTGTTATTGAAGTCTCAGAGTTCTTTATATGTTCTGTGTGTATGGTAAAAAGGTCTGAGCCCACTTTTGGATTTGAAAACCTACCCAAACCCGCTCATCCCTGAGCACAAAAATCCCACCAATCCCTAGGCTTGGCTTGAAATCTTACCAATCCCCACTCTGGGAAACTCCTCCCTCAAGAAACCCTCTACCAGGCTGTCTCCTGCTCAGTTCCCTACTGCTTGTCACTCAGGCACAGGCAGCTGTCCCCTGTGTCTTTCCCAATAAATCTCTTGTGTGAGGCTTGTTGTGTGGTGTGACTTTGTGGTATTTCTTGGCTCTTGACTGCCAGGATATCTTTCCCTTCAGAGCTGTAGCACTTCCACTGGGGAAGCCTCTCCCTTCAGAGCTGTAACACTTCCACTGGGGAAGCCTCTCCCCTCAGAGCTGTAACACTTCCACTGGGGACCAAACCCTTGCCAGAGAGCTGACTTACAAGTGCTCCTATAAACTGCCTTTTTAACTTTCTTGGTGATGTCTTTTGACATACAACTTAGAATTTTGATCAAATCAGGAATCTATTTGTGTGTGCACCTGTTTAATGTTTAAGAAACTGCTCCTAATCCAAAGCCTCACAGACTTACGATATGATTCCCCCCCCCCTTGTGTTTTGACCCTTACCTTTGAGTCTATGACACATTTGAAGTTAATTTTATATGTGGAAAGGTAAGATTCTAACACTAGCTATTGAGAAACACTCTTCTTGCCTTGAGTAGTGTCTGCATGGATGGTAGGTGAGTACAGATGTGTCTCTTTATGTCTGGATTCTTAGTGGGATGACAGTGATCTAAATGCCCATCTTACGACTATCCCACCCTGCTGTTCTCCTTACTGCACATCTGCAGCAAGCATTGGCACCAGGAGTGTGGGACTACAATATTGTTCATGTTTTTTCAAGGTTGTTCTGGCCACTTGAGATCTGTGCTTCGCCACAGTTTTTACAATGATCGTATTTGGTGCTTTGAGAAGGCAGCTGCTGGTTTTCTGCATCGGAGCCTGCACTGAATTTGTAGGTCATTTTTAAGAGTCTTTGAGTCTTTACACTATCAGATCATTCAAATGTCTTTGCATGATAGTCTAGAGCGCCCAGTGTGTAACTCTTGCATTTGTTCAATGTACGAGTCAAGTTTTTTATTATTATTAATCTTAAGTATTTTTTTGGATTCTATTGTAAGTGAAACAGTTTCACCAATTTCATATTGAGATTGTTCATTGATATATATATATATAAAATACAACAATGTTTATATCTTGTAGTCTTCAACTTTGTTGATTTTATTTACTAGCTTTTTTTTTTTTTGGTTTTTCGAGACAGGGTTTCTCTGTAGCTTTGGAGTCTGTCCTAGTTCACGCTCTGTAGCCCAGGCTGGCCTTGAACTCACAGAGACCCACCTGCCTCTGCCTCCTGAGTGCTGGGATTACAGGCATGCGCCACCACCGCCCGGCTCTTATTTACTGGCTTTATGAGTGTTTTACATGGATGCATCCAGATTTTTCTACAAATAGTTCATCACTGGTAAATACAGATACCTTCCCTCTACAATACAGATACTATTTGTTTGCTTAGTCAGATAATCCTTGGCTGAAACTTCCAGCATAGCTTTTTTTTTTTTTTTTTTGGTGGTACCAGGGCTCGAATCCAGGCCTTTCTGTATTCTAGGCCAAGACTCTATCACTGAGACATATCGCCAGTTTCCAGTATAACATATGATATGTTAAGAATGACATCATTATCTGATCTCCAAGGGACACTTTTGTCTTTTATCATTAAGTGTGACGTTAGCTATGGGTTTTCACTAAGCTATTTTTCAGCTTAGAAAATTCCCTTTATTCTCTTTTATCCCTGGTTAGGTCATATCCTCCCCCCCCCCCCCCCCCCCCCCGCCCCATACACCCATGAAAATGTACTGTATTATCTCAATGAATGCTTTTTCTGGTTACTGAGATGATCACATTTTTTTCTTCCTGATTTTATTAACATGGTATATTAATTGATCTTGTGTTGAACCATCCTTGCATTCCAATATGACTAGAGTGTGTTGCCAAATTCAATTTATGAACATTTTTGTTAAAAGTTTTGAATCTATAATTATAAGATATTTAGGTCTATAATTTTCTTCTTTTATGATTTCTCTCTTTGGCATTGTAACCAGGTAATACTGTCCTTATAGAATGAATTAGGAAGCTTTTCTTCTGCTTCTATTTTTTCTTTTCATTTTTGAGACAGGGTTTCTCTGTGTAGCTTTGGAGCCTCTCCTGGAACTCACTCTGTAGCCCAGGCTAGCCTCAAACTCACAGAGATCTGCCTGCCTCTGCCTCCCGAGTGCTGGGATTAAAGGCATGCACCAGTACTGCCTGGCCCTGCTTCTATTTCTTATTAAGTTTTTGAGAAGAGTGATACTTCTTTAAGTCTGATAGGGCCCTGGATATGATAATCAGGACGAGGGGGGAAAAAAAGAGAAGAAAAAGCTGGCTACAGTGGCACTTGCCTGTAGTCCCAGTGACTCTGGAAGCTGAGGCGTGATGATTCCTTGAGCCCCCAAATTTAAGGTCATCCTGGTTAACAAAGTGAGACCTCCCCATCTCAAAGTGTGGTAGACTTCACAAATGGAGGAGCCTGGGCACTGGGGTTTCCCTCATTCTTGGTTGGATGTTTTAGAGTTGTTGATGCAATATCTTTATTTCAGATCCATTCAGGTATGCTGTTTCTTCTACTGTCAGTTTTCAGTGTTTCTAAAAAGTTTTCAATTTTGTCTAGATTATCTGATTTATTGATATGTAATTATTCATAGTATTCTTTTACGGTCATTTCTATTTCTATAATATGGTGGTTAAGTCTTGATTTTTTTTCTATCCTGATTTTAGTAATTTGAGAATTTTCTCTGTTTTGGTTGATCACTAGTTAATATTTTCCAGTTTTTTAAATCTTTGGACTGTGTTAATTTCTTTTTGGTTTTAGACTCTCCACTTTATCTTTGCTACGCCCTTCCTTTAGTATTTCCTTATTGCTTTTTATCTATTTAATTTTCTTTTCTTTTTCAAGATTAAAATTTAGATTATTGCCAGATGTGGTAGGTTACACCTTTAACCCCAACACTCAGGAGGCAGAGGCAGGAGGACCTCTGTAAGTTCAAGGACAACCTGATCTACACAGTAAGTTCCAGGCCAGCCATGGCTATATAGTGAGACCCTGTCTCAAAAAGAATAATACCACAATTCTAGGTTATCAGTTTGAAAGTTTTCTTCTTTTAAAATGTAGACATTTACAGCTAAACGTTTATTTCCCCCAACATAACATTTTTATCAATTATTTGGGAATTTCATACAATGTACCCCGAGTACACTCGCTTCCCATTCCTCCCAGGTCTACCCTCTCACCCTTGTGCCCCCTGCCAAAAAAGGAAAAAAACTACATCAAGTCTAATTTCTATTGCCAATATACTCAGTGGAGCATGATCAAACTTCTAGTGGCCAGCCCCTTAAAGATAACTGGGTTCTTCCCCACCCCCGTCTCCCACCAGAATCTAAGCATGTCTATACATTTCTAAGCCCTAATTTTACGTATCCTACAAGTTTATATATGTCTATTGGCAGTCACCTCATGTCAGGATGCAACACATTCATAAACTCCCTCTGTAAGTCGAGGAGCCTCTGCCACAGTTTTGAACAAATGCCCCTTCATCCATCTGTCTCCCACTTGTCTGTAGTGTGACCTTGTGTCATTAAAGTCTGGGAATTCACTAATTTCTCCTCCCCTTCCTGAGGATAGTGTGCCACAAGCAGCTTTCTGTGTGGGTTTTCCCAGCAGCCACTGGGTAGATGGTACTCAGGCCATTCTTTGCAAGTGAGACCTCTGTCACTTTTGTCAGCAGGAATGTGGGCTGGTCCTTTCAAAGCTACTGCTTAGCTGTGGAGTGAGGAGGAGTCTAGGGCAGGTTCAGTACCATAAGTTCACCGTTCTTATTAAAATTGACTTATTTTTCTTGAACATCAGAAAGTCAGTGTTTTACCCCATTCCTAGAAGCATTTATACCCACAGGCAGGTGCAAGAAACATTATCGACATAGTGCATGCCTTCTTACTCAGCTTTCTCCAGTGTCTATGTCTTGTAGAACACAATGAAGATTTTGACATGGACCCAGCAGACTCAAGCTGCTGTAACTAGAAATCCCTCACACTGTTGTCTTAGAATCAAAACCACTTCCTTCCTTCTCCTCTGCCTTTTCCTTTCCCTATTTCAAGAATGCTCTAGAAACTGGAGTAGCCGCGGGTGGTGCCTTTCAGAGTTTTCACCCTGTGGTTCTCTCTCTGGAAGTCCATTGAGAATGTGTGAGAGTCCTCCGAGTCGTTGGGAAGCCTTCCACAGAGTGGCTGTGGTGCAGCTGGTTGCATTGTTGCCTGTATGAACAAGCCAGTTCCAAATCCCTGCCTGGTAAAGATTTGGTGTGAGCAAGGTTGTCCTTTCTCTTGAGGGTACAGAAGATGGCGGTTGACAGTGCAACTGTCTGTGTCTGGACACCCACTCCTTTCCTCTTTCCTCCTTCCTTCCCTCCCTCCTTCCAGCCTCCTTTCTTCTTCCAGTTTTTACTTCCTCCTTCTCGTATCTCCTTTTCCCTCCCTCCTTCCTTCCTTCCCCCTCTCTTTTTGCTCCCTCCCTCCCTCCCTCCCTCCCTCCCTCCTCTCTCTCTTTCTCTTCCCCTCTTTCTCTTTATTTCTTTTCTTTCTCTCCTCTCCTTTTCTCTTCTTTGCTTTTCTTTCTTGTGTGTCTGTCTGTCTTTAGTACCTGCTGTTGAACTCGGGATCTTATGATTGGTAAGCAATGCTCTATTACTGGCTCGTATCCTCAGCCCATAAGACTGATATCTTCTTACACATGACATAACATTAACCGATGAGTTCATGTAGACTTGAGGTTTCATGTGGGAAGATATTTTTATATCTTTTAAAACGTATTTATTCATTTACAATTTTATATAAATACATGACATATACTTTGATAATATCCTTCTCTCCATTATCCTCTCTTATCCGCCTTTCCCCTGACACTGAACCCCTTCTCCACACACGGGAAGATGTTTTTAATGACAGATCTATTTTAAAGTAGATTTTGATCTTTTACGATTTCATACATGAACACTGTATATTCTGGTATGCTCTCCCCATTGGTTCTTTTGTTAAAGCTCTGGTCCTATTTGGCTTCCTTACATAACATCTGGACAATCATGACACTTAAAGGTCTGTTTCATTGCAGATATTCTAAGTGCATTGGAAGGAAATTCTCCATGGGCTCTCTGTTTTTCAGTGATGTGGGGTAGAATGCAGGAACCCCCTTCCCCTTCTTCTTGGAAAGCCTTTGTGGATTTCATATGCTATTAGACTTTGACAACTGAGAGCAGACCCAAGCAGGATTGGGTTTAGCAGCAGGGTGCCTCCCTCTGCCCTATCCCAGTGGCTGCCACACTTGGGAACTGTAGCCATGGGTCTTCAGCTCCATCTCTTCTCTGTCTCTTTTCTCACTTTGACAGAAGCACTGGCCCCTCCATCCTTTCCCTTACTGGGAAGAGAATGAAGAGTACACCAAGCAGCCTTCTGCGTGAGCCCTCCATGTTCCTCACACCCACAATCCTTCTGCACCCTTGGGTGAGGCAAGGCGGGAGGGCTCCACAACTTTTCCACTATGCCTTTGGTGAATCCTGCTTCCGCGGTCTAGTCCTCAATTTGGAATGGAGCTTTGGTCATCAAGCCTCACAGGACACTGAGGCGGGCACTGACTCACTGTAACATTCTGTTGTGTTGACTCCAACACTGTGAAGGAAAACCTTGCTGCTGAAACACAAGAGAAAATTGCACCCATGTGCCTGCTCTTTCACCGGGAGGTGTCGTGTAATCTAGAGAACGTAACATTTTCACTCAAGGAAATGACCTCACGTAAGCTATCTTTGGTTTGGAAAAATGGTTCCCTCTGTTCTACAGGAAGAAGCTGAAGCAAAGCAGGACGATTTGTTGTGCTCAATAGGTGAGGAGGATTCTTGAGTTTCCCAGGAGATGGGGTCCTGAGGGGACCTGGTGGGACTCAGTTGGGAGCCATGGAGTGCTCTAGGGGAGAGAGAGGGGCTATTGGAAGGTCAGGGCTCAAAGAGAAAGGATGATTAATGACAGGGATTGCCGGGGCAATTTTGAAACAAGGATGCCTCATATGAACTGTTGATATGTTTACATCCAAACGTTTTATTAAAACAGTGCTGTGTACAGTAACCCTGTGTTTCTGGGAGCTTTGGGGGGGGGGACAATTAGTACCAAAAAGAAAAAAAAAGCAACAGCTAGGGTGAAGGGTGGGGAGGGAACTTGGCAGTGGTGTCGATGATGCACATGGAAGGCAAAGCTCACCAGGGAGACCCAGAGCCACCGGGAGCCAGAAGTGACGGTCTTCCCATTGTATGTGTAGACTGAAGGGTTTGGTACTTAAAATTTGCCATTATAAGAAATTTGAATACACAAACACTAAGCAAAAAGCTGTTCTATGGTCTTGGGTACCATCACTCAGTTTTCTGAAGCCTTTAAAAACACTTTATCACATATTATCGTGTAAGACATTCATCATACATAATAATGGGCTGCATTCAGACATTTCCATGTATGTATATGGTGTGTTTTGATGGTGTTCATCCCTCAACAGTCTGTCTTGTCCCCCTCCTATTCCATGGATCTTCATCAAACAGGCCATTAAAAAAAAGAAAGAAAGAAAGCCCAACAATTTTTAAGGGAACTGTGAGCTGGGAGTTAAGAGGGATGGAAGACTAATCCGGTTTCCAGGGTCAAGAGAAGTGACAGTGAGGCTTTGGTACTCTAGAGACGGTACAAGCTCCTTCACCTCAGGGACTTTTCTCGAAGGTCACCCATCACCCTTACAGGACAACGTCGAGTATCTTTTCCCATGAAGAAAGCATTCAATGTCCCCTCAGTCTTTCCCTCATACTCACCGATTACTTGAAAAGCGTGTGTTCCTGTTCAGTGTGTAGCTGGGTGGGAGTTGGAAGGGGATCCGTGGACTGGTTAAAGCCTCAAGAAGGTACGGAACGGTCTTGGGAAGTCACTCAACTTTCTCCGGTTGTCTGGAAGCCTGGGAAAACATGGTGAACTATCTGGACTTCCGGAGCGGTTGTGGGGTTGATTGTGTCGTTCTGTGATGCTCTTTAAGACCTAGGCTCATTCCATCCTGTCTCTGTGCTAGCTGATCCTCAGCTTGGCTCTTGTGTTGACAATATGGCTGCCACAGATCCAAGGCTTGCACCTCACATCCCAGCATCTATATAAGAAGAGAGCGTGAGATTGCTTTCTCTCTCTTTTATATCTATTAGAGAAGACACCATTCACAGACCTCCCCAGCTTATTGCCCACCAGATTCTATTGGTGGTTAAATCACATTTTCAGGCCCTGACTGCATAAAATTGGATATACTATTTTTGTAAACTTCTTTAACTTGAAGTGATTAATACTTTCCCCCACTAGATATAATATTATGTTATTTGAAATAAGTGTGGAGTATTTCATTGCATGGGCAACCCATTTCCCTTTCCTTTCTAAGGAAACAATTTTTTTGACCTTATATAATCAAGTCAATTGCATGTTTGGGCACTGAACTCAGGACTTTGCGGATGTGAGGCAAGCTTCTACCATTGGGCTACAACTCTATCCCTTTTTATTTTTATGTAGCCCAGGCTGGGAATCGGAGGACAGGAGGAAAGAAAAAGAGGCAGGGGAACATTGCATTTACCGATACACATTGATTTTTTTTTTAAAGATTTATTTATATATTATGTATACAGAAGAGGGCGCCAGCTCTCATTACAGATGGTTGTGAGCCACCATGTGGGTGCTGGGAATCGAACTCAGGACCTCTGGAAGAGCAGCCGGTGCTCTTAACCTCTGAGCCATCTCTCCAGCCCCATACACATTGATTTTATCTCAACAGTCTTCTCCTAACTCTTCAGAAAGGAAAATAAGATAACACCAACTTTTAAAATGTCCGAATTGGTTATTTGAAGCTAACATCATCTCATTGTCATGTTTAATTATGCAAATGTAACTAATTTTAACCTTCCAAACTACTTCTGAAAAGGAACTCTATACTTTCCTTGGTTTTTAAAAATTCCTTTTCCTTCACAGTAGAAGGCTGCTTAAACTCATCCAAATCACTTTGATTTTACACCTACAGTTGGTATCCTAACATCTCCATTTTCGACACTTATAAATGCCTTAATAGATACATGGACAGTAATTTAGTTTGACTTAAATGTAATAATCAGGCTCATTTATCTAGGCTGACAAGATTTCATTTCCTAATGATCTTTTATTGTAAATTTATTTGATTTCCTCTAATATATTGTCTCATTTCTCATCGCCTTTTCTTTTGAAAAAAATATGAATAATTTTGTATGGAATTATGGAGGTTTGGCTTAGAGCTGACAGTTCTGAGTAGCAATGACTGTCCCCACCCTTTTAAACAGATTAGATAGTTTGATAACAAAGTCCCAAGAAGAAAGGAGTGCTAGTTTATCTAGAAGTTGTTCTAGGAGACCTGAAGAATTGTACCTCTAGGGGTTCTTGGTTCCCTTGGACGACCAGGAAGTAAAGTAGTAGATCAACCTGCCTCCACTTCCGGGTTCCGAATTTTCAATGCCCTGGCCCACTTCAACATCTTCATACTCCGTTAATCCAGCTGGTCAACTGGTTATAAAACACAATCTTACAAATTGGTTAGTATTTTTTTTTTTATTTTTAAGAATTCATTTTAATGTGTATGGGTATTTTACCTGCATGTATGCCTGTGTATAGTGTCCCACAAAGACCAGAGAAGGCAGTGGATACCCTGGAAGTGGAGCTCCAGATAGGTATGAGCTGCCATGTGGGTGTTGGGAATGGAACTTGGGTCCTCTGGAAGAGCAGTGAGTGCTCTTAACCCCTGAGCCATCCCAGCAGCCCCCTATGTTGGTTAGTTTTGACAGACATCTTGATGCAACCTGGAATCACCTGGGAAGACAGCCTCAATGAGGAATGACTACCGCAGGTTGGCTGGCGGGCGTGTATGTGGGACACTGTCTTGATTGTTCATTGACCCATTCCACTGTGAGTGGCTCCACTCCCTAGGCAGGGTCCTGAACTGCAGAAGAGTGAAGAAAGCTATCTAAGCGGGAATCAAGCATGGATTCATGTTTGTTCTCTTGGCTCTTGACTGTGGATGTGATGTGAAAGCTGCTTGAGTTCCTCGTGTCCCTGAAACGGTGGACAGCAACCTGGAACTGTCCTTAAGTCCTTTCTTGCCTCCTGCCGCTTTTTTGTGGGGGTATTCGTCGCAGCAACAGACGTGAAATGAGAACACCTTCTTTTCTCCAGAACGGCTCCTTCTTTCCACATTTTGATTTCCATTTATTTATTTCACAGTCCCCCTCCGTCCAAGCTGAAAACTGGCACGACCTTTTGGAGACCGTTGGTGCGGCACCTCGTCTGCCGGTGCGGTACCTCGTCTGCCAGTGCAGCACCTCGTCTGCCGGTGCGGTACCTCGTCTTGACTCTTCCAACTTCCCCTCAGTCCCCAGCACCTGCTCTCACTCTTTCGGCATGCCTGTGGAGGTCAGGCGAGAACTTCCAGGGATCTGTTCTCTCCTTTCACCTTTTTTTAAAAAAAGATTTATTTATTTATTATGTATACAGCATGTATGACCAGAAGAGGGCACCAGATCTCATTACAGATGGTTGTGAGCCACCATGTGGTTGCTGGGAATTGAACTCAGGACCTCTGGAAGAGCAGTTAGTGCTCTTAACCGCTGAGCCATCTCTCCAGCCTCCTTTCATCCTTATATAGGTTCTGGGACCAAACTTGGGTCATCAGGGATTGTGTGGCAAGCCTAAACCATCTCACCAGCCCTGATTTATATTTTTATGTTGAAGCATTTATATCCAATAAATGAACTTTTGGGATTTTCATTGGCTTTTTTGAGACAGGGTTTCTCTGTGTACCCCTGGCTGTCCTGGAACTCACTCTGTGATCAAGCTGGCCTCCAACTCTACCTGCCTCTACCTCCCGAGTGCTGGGACTAAAGGCATTTGCCACCACTACCTGGCAATTCTTTTTTTGATATAAAATACATTGCAATATAGTATACCAGAAGACCATTTTAGGATTTGGAGCAAAGAGAGTAATCACGTAATATGTCCAGTGTTGTAGCATAATTTAAAGCTAGTAAGAGAATTTCATTCATTCTCATGGTTGTAGGAGATATAAATGGTATGTATGAACTTATCTGGAGATGGCTTGGGAACTGTAGGCTGGAGGTGGTCTTAAACCAGAGGCCTGGACTCTACATGTCTACCTCCCAGAAGGGAGAGGCCCTGCCTCTGTTCCTTCTTATTTACCTGCTTTGGGAGCTTTCTATATGTCAGGCTTTCTATTATACACTTTACATTAGTTTGGAGCTTTAGAGAAATCTCTAAGAAAGCCGCCATTGATATAGGGTACAAAGATGGCCTCCATTGTAACCCCCAAACCCTCTCACCAACCATGTCCTTAAGGGG
This sequence comes from Onychomys torridus, assembly GCF_903995425.1. Taxonomy (NCBI): domain Eukaryota; kingdom Metazoa; phylum Chordata; class Mammalia; order Rodentia; family Cricetidae; genus Onychomys; species Onychomys torridus. The sequence continues at coordinate 49,224,743 of NC_050460.1, forward strand.
TTGGGATGATGGGAGATTTTAGGTAGAAAAGGACAATAAATCATGAAGGAGTGATCAGGAATGAGGCTCCTGATTCCCCACTGCCCATGGCTAGCCTCTTCTCTGGCTGGTATGGCTAGACTCATCCTTTGAAGTCCTGTCTCAGGAGTGTGTACGGGACAGGCCTAAATTGGAGGCATTTCCAAAACTCTTATCTGGAGGGGTGGGAGGCAAGCTGTAGCCCGTGCCTTGCATGGTGGCACCACCTCCTAGCTACAAATTACTCATTTCAAACCCTGCATTAGGCGGGTGCCTGCTTGCCAAAGGAACTCTTGGGTTTTTATCCCCTCTATGTATATGCTCTTTATGGCCATAAAGTCGGGTTTTGTTTTGTGACTGTAAATTGGAGCCAGGGGAGTTTCTTTCTTCTCTATGACTGGGACCATGGTGAGGCTTTCTCTACAACCCGGCACTTTGTGCTCTCATGTGTGTGTGTGGGCAGAGAGCGGGAAGGAAGGAGTTCTTGACAGAGCCGTTCACCTGGTCTGAACAAGAGCTTTCATTTTTTCCCCTTGTCTTTAGTCATTATGGGGCGTGAGCTGAAAGCAGGATTTGTAGAGGGGCTATTTTCCTTTAAACTCTGTTTTGAGTTATAGAATGCCTGGCTTTTCAACACTTAGGTTATTGCTGAAACAATCCTGCAGACTTCTGGACTATGGTAGAATGTACTGGATGGCTTTCTGTTCTTTTTTGAATGTACCTCTCCACATTGGTTAAGAAGCCAACTAAGTATTTTCTCCACCAAATGGTGGTGGATTGGAAAGGACATCCGTGCTCACATATTCATTTAAACAATGTTTTTGAATAATATTTTTAAATCTATGTGTGCGCATGTGTGTGTGTGTGTGTGTGTGTGTGTGTGTGTGTGTGTGTGTGTGTTGCTTGTGTGTGTGTATGTGTGTGTCTACCATACCACAGTAAGTGGAGTTCAGAGGGCAACTTTCAGGAGTCAGTTTTGTACCACCATGAGGGTCATAAGGACCAAAGACTGTCTGGCTTGCTGATCGGCGCCTTTTCCCACTGAGCCATCTCAACAGTCCATTTAATTTACATTTTTGGAGCCCCTGCTCTGTGCCTGAGCTTGGAGATAAGGCTCCAAAGACAAATGACGTTAGGTCCTTGCTCTCTTAAGATAGGAGGCAAAGTAGACAGAGACAAGCTTCTTAAGAGGTGACCCTGGCTACATCTTGATAGAAATGAGCCAACCTAGGTGGTGGGGATGTGATGTTGCTGTTTTATAGATTTAATTTTTTTTTTTTTGGTGTGTGTGTGTGTGTGTGTGTGTGTGTGTGTGTGTGTGTGTGAGAGAGAGAGAGAGAGAGAGAGAGAGAGAGAGAGAGAGAGAGAGAGACTGTGTGTGAGCATGTAGTGCAGGTAAACACACACATATGTATGCTCGCATATGCAGGCCAGAAGTCAACCTCAGGTGTTGTTTCTCAGATGAAGTCCTCCTTGTTTCTTGAGCCAGGGTCTCTCTCTGGCCTGCAGCTCACCAATTATGGCAGGCTAGTAAGCCTCAGGGGTCCTTCTGTCCCCACCTCCCCTGGTGTGGGATTACAATTACATATCATCACACATGGATGTTTTCGCCTGGGTGCTAGAGATCAAACTCAAGTCTTCATGTTTACAAGACAAGTACTTCACCGACCGAGTCATCTGTGCAGCAAGCAGTCCCTAGTAAACTTAGGTTTTAAAAGAAGTTTTGGGTTCCTGGCAATATCGGGTAAAGGGGTTTCCTATATGTTCTCTGTCCACTCCACAGCCTCCCCCACTGTCTTGGGGTTTCTACTGCTCTGACAAAACACCATGACCAAAAGGCAAGTTGGGGAGGAAAGGGTTTATTTGGCTTACACTTCAACAGCACTGTTCAATGAAGAAAGTCAGGACAGGAACTAAAAGAGGGCACCTGGGAGCAGGAGCAGATGCAGAGGCAGTGGAGGGGTGCTGCTTACTGGCTTGCTTCCCCTACCTAACTCAGCCTGTTTTCTTGCAGAACCCAGGACCCACCAGCCCAGGGATGACACCATCCACCATGGGTGGGCCCTCCCCCATTGATCACTAATTGAGAAAATGCCATACAGCTGGATCTCATGAAGACATGTCCTCAACTGAGGCTCCTTCCTCTCTGATGACTCCAGCTTGTGTCAAGTTGACACAAACCCAGCCAGTACACCCATTATCCATATTCCACCTCAGAGCGATGGCATTTGTTACCGTTAATGAATCTGCACAGGCACACCCTTATTACCTGGTGTCTAATTTACCTTAGATTCCCTCTTGCTGTTGTACATTCAGTGGCTTGGACCAGTGTTCAGTGTCCCAAGTCCATCATTGGAGTATCATGCAGAGTAGATCCACTGCCCTGGAATCCTCTGTACCCACCGTGTCATCCTTCCTTCCCTGTAGCCTTTGGTAGCCCCTGTCTCTTCTCTAAAGCTCTGATCTGTCCAGCATGTCGTGTAGCTGGAATGACAAGCCCCAAAGCCTTTTCTGATAGAATTCTTTCACTTAACGATGCACTCAGGATTTTATCTTCTCGTTATTTGGGAGCTCTTGTTTTGGAGGTTGGTGGTGATGGGACAATCATGATCAAACTCATGATCTTCTCGCCCCAGTCCCTCCAAGGCTTAGACTGCAGACATGTGCTGCCAAGCCCAGATTAGTAACTCTTGACTTTCAAAATGTGGAAAAAACATTCTAGTGTGGGTATTGCTATAGTTTAGTGTCTACTCATCTACTACAGGATGCCGTGGGTCCCTCCGAGTTTTGATAAAGCTGGCTACTTAAGCAGGTAGAGAGGTAAAGACACAGAGAGATTGGTATCTTCACACACTCACACATATTCACACACACACACACACACACACACACACACACACGCGCGCATGCGTGCATGCACCCTCAGAGTGGGTTAATGAGATGGCTCAGAGGGAGCTTGCTGCTAAGCTCAATGATGACCTGAGTTTGGTCCCTGGGACCCAAATGGTGGAAGGAAGGAGACCAGCTGACTCAAACCTCCACATGCCTACTGTGGTCCTCACTTGAGTGTGCGCTCATGTACACATGCACACACACCATAGTAAATAAGTGTAAAACACAAGAAGTTCTGCTGGGATGAATTAAAGTCATGAATGTTGTTCAGAAAGTCGGGGGGGGGGGGAGAACCCAGGCTGTGGGTTGGAGCGCTGTTTGCTCCTCGTGACTCAGAGAACTGTGTGGCTTGTGTTTTTGGAAGAGCTTCCCTGCATGTTTTGGAAGGAAGCCCAACATTGGAGGTGGTGGTAATGGCGGTGATGTGGCAAACTGTCCAATTTGTCTGAACACAGGGAGCCACCCTCAATTTCTAAATAAACTCAAAGTGAGTCACGCCAAGAACAGACTCCACAGCCTCATTACAGGAGAACAATTATTGCCCCTATTCAGTGCTCGATGAACTCAGTGGGGTTTGCAGATACAATGATGCCATCGTGTGCCTGTGGCCAGCCAGGTCAATGTTTCACATAAAGCATCTCATGACCAAAGTCTTTTCCCCCTTGACAGATTGTAACATCATTTGTTAAAGCAACACACACATGGTGCTGGGGAGATGGTTCAATGGATATAGCATCCACTGTGGAAGTATAAGGTTGAAATCTGGGTCCCCAGAACCCACACAAGTGCCCGGTGAGTGTGGTGGCCTGCCTGTGATTCCAATGCTCAGAAGGTGGAGACGGGGCATCTCCAGAGAAAGCTGGTGGGTTACGTGAGCCCCATTGGTGAGCTGTGGGGGAGCCTGAGTCAGTGAAGAGAATGGAGATGAGTTGAGAGCCAGGAGCCCCACAGCAGCATACACATGTGAGCCCCACTCACTTCCATGCAATGTACACATGCATACATGCACACCCGCCATACATATATACATGTAAAAAGAAAGTCACACATTGGTGGACCTCATGAATTGTCTCTTGAATGTGCTGAAATTATTGATATCTCCGCCAGGACCGGTGTCCCTGAGGATGTCATGGGTTTACAGACTGAAGAACCCATATTTCACTCATTTTAATTTCCTCCCTTCCTGGCTAATCCCTTACTCGATGCCTAACCTTTGTGGTTATGCAGATTGTAGCATGTCTATTTAAGGCTTAAAAGCTGATATCCATATAAAAGAAAACATACAATATTTGTAGACTTTTTGGGTCTGGGTTACCTCATTAAGAATGATTTTTTTTCCTAACTCTATCCATTTACCTGCAAATATATGTACACATACATACACACATACATACATACATACAGACATACATACATACATACATACATACATATATTGTTTTTTTGAGGCTGGATTTCTCTGTGTAGTCCTGGTTGTCCTGAAACTCGATCTGTAGATCAGGCTGGCCTTGAACTCACAGAGATTCACCTGCCTCTGCCTCCCAAGTTGCGGGATTAAAGGTGTACACCACCACTGCCCAGCATTTCATAATTTTTAACAGCTGAGTAATATTTCAGAAATGTACCACATTTTCATTATCCATTCATTTTCCTAATCAGTTGATGGAATCTAGGCTCTTTTCAATTTCTGGCTATTATGAATAGAGCAGCAATGCACAGGAGACAGCGAGAATCTCTGTAGTGGGATGTAGAGTCTTTGGGTAGATGCCCAAGAGTGGTATAGCTGGAACTTGGGGTAGAGTTATTTCTATCTTCCCAAGGAACTGTCACACTGATTTCCATAGTGGCTGTACCAGTTTACACTCCCACCATGGATGAGTGTTCCCCTTACCCCACATCCTCGCCCGTATGAGCTGTCATTTGTTTTATTGATCTTGGCCATTCTGATTGGTATAAGATGAAATCTCCAAGTAGTTTTGATTTGCAGTTTGCAAAAGCATGTTGAAAGTGTAAATCCTGGGAGGCAGGTGTTGTTAATCTCTGTTCAGCCCCACTCTTTTTCAGACTCAACAGCTCAATGTGGGGATCTCTTTTACAATATTGAACTATTGAAAAATCTTACTACAACAATGTCTACTCTTTGGAAAAAAAAATACTCACATATCTAGGGAGGGATCCTAAATTAAGTAATCCTGCAGAAGTAAAAGGCTTGGTCATTGTAGAGTTCCTTACAATAGAGAGAAAGCTACGTTCAGCTTGTTAGCAAACAAAATAGAAATAAATATTTAACATTAGAATACTGCTTAATAGCCAAATGTCCGAGAAAGCAATGCTGGTGATAAACGTGCTTATCGTGGAGGTTGACAGAGGAAGATGGGAAGATCCACAAGGCAGAGCCTGTGAAAAAGCAGCTGTAAACTGATCTGTGTACACAGCTATGGGAAATGAATTCACCTGTGGAAACCAGCAGTGACGTCAGAATTTGAGGCAAGGGCTAGGAAAATAGGATTCATTCATTTGCTGAAACCCTTCTTACTATTGATATGATATTTTGTCAGTTATGTTTTATTAAATGTTTTATTTAATCTTCATACATGCATATAATCTATTTGGATCTATCTATTCACCCCCATTCTTTCCCCTTCAATTCCTCATTTTTCTCTCTCAACTTCCTCTTGTTTTTTTTTTTTTTTTTTGATACAGGGTCTCACTATGTAGCCCCTTCTCTCTCTCTTTTTAATTTAATACTCACCAAGTCCATTTAGTGTTTCATATATGTGCATGACTGTGGGACCATTTATTATAGTGGTTCTCAACCTTCCTAATGCTGCGACCCCTTTATACAGTTTCTCATGTTATGGTGACCCCCCAACCATAAGATTATTTTCATTGCTATTTCATACTGTAATTCTGCTACTGTCGTGAATGTTAATATAAATATCCACTATGCAGGATATCTGATATGCAACCCCTGTAAAAGGGTCATGCGACTCCCCAGAGGGGTCAGGACCCACTGTGTTAGACCATATAGGTCGCTTCTCAGGGCTCATATCCCTGAAGAAAATTCATTCTCCATCTCCCAGTGGCTGTCAACTGCCAGTGGCTTCTCAGATAGGGGTGGCACTTCATGAGCCTCTCCACCAGCCGTGCTGGGGTTTTGACTGGCTTGATGCTGTGTACAAGTCTTACGTATTCAGTCACAACCACTGTGAGTTCATGTGTGCAAAGGGGCTGCCGTTTCTGACAAATACGGTTTTGCCGAAGCCATCCGCTCTCTCTGGCTCTGGCCATCCTTTGGGCCCCTCTTCCAAGGTGACCCCTGACCCCCGAGATGGTGGTGGTGATGTAGACATCCCATTTAGACCCGAGCCTTCCAGTCCCTTATTTTCTGCGTGTTGACCAGCTGTTGGTCTCTGTATTAACTACCATCCACTGCAAAAAAGAAGCTTCCCTGGTAATGGCTGAGAGATGCACTAATCTATGGGTATAAACATAAGGACTTGGGAGGGAGGACGGGGGAATCCATGGCTGATATGTGAAATTAAGTTAATTATATAAATATAAATATAAATATAAATATAAATATAAATATAAATATAAATATATATAAAGGACTTGGGGGCAGTTTATTACTAGGTCCATCTAGCAGAATAATAGTATCTGGTTCTTCCCCAGGTCTTATGACCTAGCCGGCCATGAGCTGGCTGAATTACTTTCAAATTAAGGTCTTATAGCATTCTTTTATGAAGAATGCCCATAAAATTATGTGTTTGTGTGTGTGTGTGTGTGTGTGTGTGTGTGTGTGTGGCAAACTTTAAAATAAGTTCTTTTTTTTTTTTTTAAATGTGAATTCTAAAATTGCTCTGAGATCATGAAAGTGAAAAAGAAATAAAGGGAAACAATTTCCTTAGTGCTATCAACGGCAAGCGTGAGGACACGAGTTCAAATCCACAGCACCCACGTAAAAAGGCCACACTCAAAGACGCAAGCGTCATGGGGAGAGGGGAAAGGAGAAGCTGCAGCAGAGAGCGTGCTGGCTCTCAGTCTGGCTCCGTGTTCCGGGAGAGACCCTGCCTCAAGGGAGTAAGGGAGGAGTGACAGAGAAGGACATTGGGTGTCGTCTTCGGGCTCCATGCATGTGCACAGGCATCCACACCCATGCTGCAGCTGCAGGTGCATACACACCACACACACATACACACACACACACACACACACACACACACACACACACACACAAAAGCACCATGACATTCAAAGCAGAGTTTTTGGATGTCCTCAGCTTGTGGTTGAAAGTTAATACTTGCCCTCTAGTGGCTTAACATTGTCAACAGCCAAGCTTCGGTGCTTCTCCTGAAGCCTCTGTTACTGGAGATCATGGTACTGTTAAATAAAAGCACACGTGGGGAATATAAAAAGCATCAGCGATCTACCCCTTCTATCCTAAATTGGCCCTTGGCCTTTCCCCCATGTTTCCTAAGGCAGGGCCCAAAAGAAGTTGAAGGCCTGGGCTGTGGAATGCAAATGATTGGATTTTATAATCTGTTCTGTCAACCACTGGTGAGGTGTGATCCTGCGCACCTGGTACCCTCGCTTGCCTGGCAGCTCTCTGGGACCATACTAAACAGTACTACCCCACTGAGTTCTTCAGAGGCAAAATGCTCACGGCACTGGGTGGTAGTGCAATGATATGTTACCATTGCCTCTCTTTTTCTAGTACCAACCCTGGAGTAATAGTACTCTTGGTGCTGGGGTGAACAAAGAAATAAGCTGTTGGGATGGTTGATTTTAATTGTCAGCCGAATCTCCAGAGAAAAGAGCCTTCATAAATGATTGTCTGCATTTGCTTGGTCTGTGGGCACGTCTGTAGGGATTGCCTGGATTGCTTTAATGGATATGAGAAGACCCAGCTTGACAATGAGTGGTACCATTCCCCGACTGGAAGGGATGGCCGGTATAAAAGTAGAGGAAGCCTGCTGAGCTCTACACACATATGTATTCATTTCTCCCCACTCCACTGCGGATGTGACGTGACGCGACCATCAGCTGTGACTTCCCTATGGTGACAGACTGTGACTAGGAATTGTGAGCTAAAATGAACCCTTCCTCCCCAAGCTGCTGTTTATCAGGATTTTTTTTTTTTTTATTACAGCAGCAGAGAGGAAACCAGAGCAGACAAAGGTCCACAGGCTCTTCAAGGCTTTCTGACTACTTAAGGAGGTCTGTGTGCATGCTGAGATAATGAAAGCTCATGTCTTGTGAGTGTTAAAGCTCTGATAAAATAGGACATTACTGCTTCGTAGATGGTAGGTTCATGGTTGTGTCTGTGTTTTCCATACAGTTCTCATGATCGACAACCGCCTACTACCTGACACCTTAGTTGACAGCATCTTTCATTTATGTGGTATGTAAAATACCTGTCCTGAACGGGGAGAGTTCCAGACTCAGCAAAATAAGGCTATCAGTCATAGGTTATGCCATCAACAACAGCTACAAAACTCAAGTAAATAAAAGTCTGTATTTACCAAGATCCACTAAAAGGTAGTCTATATGATAAGCATTTTTAATAATAATCTTTAGAAGTTCAATGAATGTGGGACATGGAAAACGCCTGGAGAAGCCATACATGATCTTTCAGACATGGCTACAAGGATTCCCAAGGTTATACTTGAGCTGGATTGAGATACAAGGAAGGTAGACTTGGTTATTAGAAAGAGACATAGGGGGCAGTCCTGGAAGAGAGGGCTGCCGTGTGGTTTTGACCTGGAGAAACTTATCCTTTGGCGGTTTCCACACTCTGACTACTTGCTTATTGTCAGAACCTCCATTACATTGTGCCAAATGGGGGCTTAGCCCTGGGTCTCCTGCATTCCTTTCTGTCTCTTTACTTTGTAATTGTAGTGGCTTTAAGTTACCTCCTCAGCCTCAGCATTGCTGACACTTTGGGTTGGGTGGTTCTCTGTAGTAGGTCTTTACTGTGCATTGTGGGATATTTAGCATCATGTGTGGCCTTTATTTGTTAGATGGTCATAGCACCTCCCAGTTGGGATGACTGAGGTTTCTAGACATTGCCAGATGTCCCTTGGAAACGTGTGTGTGTGTGTGTGTGTGTGTGTGTGTGTGTGTGTGTGTGTGTGAGACATTCACAAAGCCTAGAATTTATTTTTGATAGCTCTCCAATCTTGCCAATGAGGTCTTTGCAGTGGGTTGCTATACTCCATTGTAAATTTACCAAGGGACCACTCTGTCCTTTAACCACCAGTTTAATTTATTAGTCTAATTTGTTTTGTGACAGGGTCATACTATGCAGCTCAAGCTGATAGTGAACCTGTGATACTCCTGCCTCAGTGTCTCAAATGCTGAGACCAAGTATGCACCACCACACATCTGAAAACCATTAATCCCTAATTGTGGTTAGGTGGAGGGGACTGATTCCTGGGAGCACTTTTTTATTTTTATTTTTATTTTTTTTGGTTTTTTGAGACAGGGTTTCTCTGTGTAGCTTTGTGCCTTTCCTGGAACACACTTGATAGCCCAGGTTGGCCTCAAACTCACAGAGATTCGCCTGGCTCTGCCTCCTGAGTGCTGGGATTAAAGACATGCATCACCACCGCCCGGCATCTGGGAGTTTTTTTTTTGTTTGTTTGTTTTTGTTTTGTTTTGTTTTTTTTTTAACTAACTTTTTATTTTGAAATAATTTTGGATTTATAAAATGGTTGTAAAGATGAAATAGCACATTCCAGTTTCACTATCTCCGCACTGGAATGGTTGCCCCTCATGTAGCCATGAAACAGTTATCAAAACTAAGACCTTAACATTGACTCTCATAGTATCATTAACTAAACTGCATCCATTATTTGGGTTCCCTTACTTCCTTACAAAAGTTTTTGTGTGTGTGGGGGGGGGGGACTGGGCATGGTGGCACTTGCCTTTAATCCCAGCACTCAGGAAGCAGAGGCAGGTGGATCTCTGTGAGTTTGAGGCCAGCCTGGTCTACAAATTGAGTTCTAGGACAGCTAGGGCTGTTACAGAGAAACCCTGTCTTGAAACAGAGAGAGAGAGAGAGAGAGAGAGAGTTATTTTTTTGCCTGATCATCTTCATTGCCTTTGCAGAGGGAACATACAAATTTGTGTAGTGTTTGCTCATTAATGGGAGGAATCTAAAAAAAAATCCTGGAAAGGCTTTCCAGGTTTTCAGAAGAAAAAAAAATGTAACAAGCTCTATCTGTAACAAAGATTGCAACATCACTGAAGTTGGTAGAAAAAATGGTGGTGAATAGAAATCCCCCCCCCTCTTTTAAAGATTTTTCTGTGTCTGTGAGCGGGTGTATTGGAAGAGGGCCTCAGAGCATGGGCAGCTGGAGTTACAGGCAGGGATGAGCCTCCCGATGTGGGTGCTGAGAACAGAACTTGAGGACTCAGTGCTTTTCATTGCTGAGCCCTCTCTCCAGCCCTGGAAACTAGAACGGCAAGTGGGCTTCTCTAAGAAGCAGCCTGTTGCCATCAGCACTCAACAAGATGTAAAAGAACCTTCATTTCTGCTGAAAGTGGAAAGACTTACCTGGAGTTGACCATGAGTCACAAAGATCTTGAATAGTAGCACTTTTCAGATCCCAGAAAGAGTAACCTATAGGCGTTCTTGTCTCACTTTCAGTGATCTGTCCTTGGGCACAGGTTTTCTCTAAGTGATGGGTACTAGTGGGGTGAACTCAAATCCCTGTTTCAGATTTAGGACGAGCGAAAAGGCCATTTTCCAATACTAGCCGATAAATACAACGTGAATATGGAGCCACATGGAGGAGCTGTCATCTCTGATCTCAGTACATGTGAACTGTAAGTGACTGCAGGTTCTTGGTATCATTTGTGGCCAAGCCATTTCTCACTAAAGGCAGCCTGATTCAGGAGCCGATCAATGCCAGGGAAACCCTTTTGTCTTCTTTTAGGGCACAGAATTTCTAAGATGTTTAAGTCAATATTCCTTTCACTAATGTGTCTTACGGAAATGCCTGGGTTCCCCCTTCTTCTCATATAATTAATTGACCTGCCTACCACCCACGAGGTATAGTCGTCAGTGCCTATAATTCTCCCTTGGTCTAATTGCCATTCGGTTTTTCAGTTCTATTTGTCTTTAGCTAGTTCTTTTCTTCCCCAGTGGTGTGGGGCATGCGTTGTACTTAGTTTTATCTTCCTGTGCTTTTGCTTCTAAATGTCAGCATAATTTTTCTACCTTATAATATTGGAGATGTTATAAGCATCCATCAGCTCGATAGAAGAGCGGGAGAGATTTGCTATCATTTGTCTGTATTGGTTGTTCATTGTAATGACCCGCTGGACAACACGAGCAGATAATTCGTTGCTTTGATGGAAGCTAATTATTCTTGAGCATGACAGTCGCGAAATAGCTTTTGTGACATTGTTTTTTAAAAATGACGGCTGCCTAGTCGTTATCAGTGCAGGCAATGGCTCAGCCACGTTCTCTGATGATTTCCCTACGTAAGTAGCACGACAGTTTGGATTTGTCTTTATTGCTACTTATTTTGAGAAAAGTGGAACTGAAATTTGAGAGCTTTAAATTTTCAATTGTCAAACGTAAGGCCTAATAAAAGTGTATGTATTGTTTGATATTTAATATATTCTCACATATCTTGTGTGAGTATGTGAATGTGTGTGTGTGCATATGTGTGTGAGTGTGCATGTGTGTGTACCTGATTGTGTGTGTGTACATGTTACATGTACATGTGTGTATACTTGCATGTGTGTGTGTGAGTATGCATGTGTGTGTACCTGATTGTGTGTGTACATGTGTGTGTGTGTGTGTGTGTGTATGTGTGTGTGTGTGTTCAGGTCAGAGGATACTTTGCAGGAGTCTCTTCTGCCCTTCCACTATGAAGGTTCCTGGAATTGAGCTCAGGTTGTCCGGCTTGGTGGAATGTGCTTTGACCCACTGAGCCCCTGCATCTTTTCAGACGATATCTCATGTAGCCCAAGATGACTCCTGATGCTCTTCCTTCTGAGTGCTGGGATTAAAGGCTTGTACCCCGGTGGTTAGCTCAAAGTTTCCTAACAGGAAACAATAGCCATTGTCTAGAGAATAGAAATAGTAAAAGCACAATTAGAAGATATGTTCCCATTGGCAATCGTACATGGTTTGGAGAATAAAGCTGCCCAGATTAAAGTAATAAAATTAAACATATACAAATATATACATATATATATATATTTCTTTTAATTTTATTTGGTGTATGAGTGCTTGTCTGCATGTATGTAGGTACACTATGTACATTCTCAGTGCTCACAGAGGCAGAAAGAGGGTGTCAGATGCCCTGAAACATCTGACAGATGGTTGTGAGCTGCCATGTGGGTGCCAGTGCTCCTGAAGAGCATAATTCTATAACTGCTTTTAAATATAGAATTGATCTACACAGAAATGAGTTTTTATTTATATATATACTTATATATATTCATATATAATAAAAAAACTTACATATAAACTTCAAGGTAACCCCAGTATATTGATATATTTCTCTTTTTGTATTTCATGTAAAATATTTTAGAAGCTTGGCCAATATTCTACAATAGTGTCTGTACTACAGACATGAATGATGATAAAGATTTATACATTGTTATTGAGCCATAATGCAGCTTGAGCATGCCTTGATTGGATTTGGGTAACTTTAAATGCTGCAAGGGTTGTCTTTGTTGCTGTCTTTCTGTCTGTCTGTTTGTTTTGAGAGGAGCCCCATTGTACCGCTCAGGCTGGTCTCAAACTCCTGGACTCCACAGTCCCTCCTACATCAGCCTCCCTGGAGTTAGGGCTGCACAAACATGACAAGACACCCAGCCATCTTGGTTTCAATGGGCTTTGCAAGAGAGGTATACTTTGGGTGACCAGGGACCATGGCTAATAAATTGAAGGAGATGAGAAGCTGACAGAAGTATCATCATCATAAAGCAGTACTTGCTGGGCCAGTGAGATGGTGCGGAGGTGCCTAGAGGTGTGCTGTGTCAGCCTGGAACTCATGGGAAGGCGGAAGCAAGAGCTGACTCTCCAAAGTTATCCTCTGACTTCCATATTGCGTGTGCACTCTATAACATATGGTGGGATACACACACACACACACACACACACACACACACACACACACACACACACCAATAAATATATTAAAACAAGGGGAAAGAGCAAGAAAAATATCCTCACTCTAAAAAATAGAAACACCACCAACATTAAGTCAAACAGAATGTATAGTATTGTTTTATTTTCACTGGCTCTGGGATCCTCTATCCTTTTCCCTTCTAAAGAAGGCTGTTTACAGCACTTTTTTGGTTGGAAGATATAATCCTAGAGCTTTATTCCATGTTCTGTGCACACACACACACACACACACACACACACACACACACAAAGAGAGAGAGAGAGAGAGAAAGAGAGAGAGAGAGAGAGAGAGAGAGAGAGAGAGAGAGAAAGAGAGAGAGAGAGAGAGAGACAGAGAGAGAGAGAGAGATTTTTATATATCATTCGGTTCTTTGTTTTTCTCACATAAAATTTGATTCCCCTCACAATGTGTACATAGTTCTTTATAAAACCTGCACGTCTATTTAAATTGTTAAATAATTCTATGAACTGCAGCATGTTCTCCCCCATTGCCTCTAGTTTAGAAAACTTTGATCAGCCACAGGCCAACTGGAGGAAAACATTAGCTGGAGCCCTGACAAGTCCCACGGGTTGAGCACTTTGCAGTATTGAAAGACGAGACATCTTGGTGAGAAAAGGTGTGCACCTAGGATGCAGGGGACCTGCATAGACTCTGCCTCCATCTCAGCTCTGTGTTTCAGGCTCCTCGCATGAAATGGGAGTGCTGATGGATCGGGCAGTGTTTGGTCTTGTCTCCATGTAAATGCTAATCAAGATCCTCCAGCCTCAGTCTCTCCACAGCTAGGATCTCAGGCATACTCTGTTGTATCTGTGAAACTTGACTTTTGTTTTTAACCCCCTCTCTCTATCGTCTTACATATATCCATGTGTGTGAAACAGGTGTGTACACGTCATAATATGATGAAGGTAGGAAGGCACCCTTGGATGTTATTTCTTGCCTTCTTCTTTGAGACGGACTCTATTGTCTTCCCACTATGAGTGCCAGGCCAGTTTGAATGGCCCTCAAACTTCTGGGCATCTCTTGTATCTACTTCCCATGCTCTCATGGGATACAACGACTTAAGATGCTCTGACTTTCAGTGTGTTCTGGGGTTTGAAATCAAGTCTTCATGTTTGTGCAACAAGGGCTTTCCACCGAGCCATCCCCCCCCCCCCCCAGCCCTCAAGAATTCTTAACTTGTGTTTTGTGATCTAAAAGTCTTCACTTTGACAGGCCATCATACTTTCTGGGGTTTCATAACTGCATGTTGGTGACACACTATTTATTCCACCAGTGGTGGACACACACCTTTCTCCTCGAAAGTACAGCTTGGAACAGCTTTTGTCACCACAGAAGTATGGTGATGCTCACCTACGGGGTGAGAAAAGACACTGTGAAATCTTGGACCCACCTAACAAGACTGCACTGGAACCCTTGCTCCCAGAACTATTGGAAGTACTGTCTTAGAACCTGTGGCTATCCACCGCATGAATGGAGCTCACAAACTCCATTCTTGTGTTCCCGTCTCATGTTGACTTTGAGAAAGATGGATTCAAACACCATGATGTTATCACTGACGTTAGCTGTAGCTAACACAAGTGATCATAAACTATATTGTGGGTACTTAGTAAGTCACTCGCTCACAACACTATGAACAAGGAAACCAGCTCAGCCTCAGTAAGTTATCCAGCGACACAGTTAGTGTTGTAACTAGGTAGAGGAAAGAATTAGTTGAGTAGAGAGAAGCCCAGCACGTAACAAGTTGTCACAGGGCCACAGATCCGGTCACAGGCAGAAGGTAAATGCTGATATTCTCCTTCTTAGGAGGATGCCCTTAGGAGTCTTGACTTGAAGACAGTTCCCCATTCTCAAGCATGCCCTGAGTCCTGGCTGTGGTGCCTAGTGTTTAAAAGTAAATGTAAACAAAGCTGTTCCTTGTATTCTCTCAGCAGCCGGAGCTCTCTCGTGCTGACATCTGCAAATGTCCTGTGCTGGAATCTGCAGAGTTTGATGATTAGTCCCAGCAGCCCGGCCTGCATCTCCAGGACATCTTGTAGCACAATCAAGCCCCACTTCATCATGCTTGGTGACAAGACTTTTCCTGAGGAAAGTCTCAGTCAGGGACCCGCTCAGTAGCTAATTAGACAAGGAGACTTACATGGCGAGTACAGGCCTACTTCAATAAGCTGGAAAGGCGGGCCTGTCAAGAGGCTCTTGTCGACCCTGTGCTTTATACCCGTCACTGTACTGGTTGAACATTAACCCCCAGAAATCTGCTGATTTTCTCCCATCTCTCAGCCCATGCAGAGAAAGGAGCGGCCACGGATCTGTATGTCTTAAAGGTGGCCCCAGGCTTCATTATCCATGGAAGCATCAATCTTCAACTCATTGTTCTAGAAGCAACACAAGATGTGGAAATGTGGCGAAATGGGCAGAGGTGCCGCGTGTGGACTTCCTAGCGTCTGCTATAATGTCTTCCTTTTCCTAGGATGTTTGCTGTGAGCAGAGGGTGGGGGGGGGTGGGGAAGCCAAAGGCTTTCAAAAGTGTAAAAGGATTCCCTGTGGAGACAAAAGCGAAGGAGTTACCAGTGTTTCATTTTCTTTTTGCTATTGTCATTTAATAGATTGTCAAAAGTGATCTTAGATGTCTGTGTTTACCAGATTGTCAAAGTAGAGAGGCAGATAGCAAAAGAACTGAGCAAAAAATAACTAGAAACAAATTCTATCGTTGGGATGTAAAACAATATAAACACAAAATAGCAACAGCAGTGATGACCGAAAACCGTTAGCTCACATTAGGATAGGATGTGCTCTTGACTGCTTACCCAATTAAGTTGATAGGATATGAAAATCTTTAAAGGCGTTCTGTGTGTGTGCATGCGCATGTGTGCGCACACATGTGTGATCAGAGCATCTCAAATCAGCTTCCACCACCTGTGGTAAATGTAGGAAATGCGAAAACTCTAAGAAAACTCTTAGCGCTAACTATCTCGTTCAATCCTGTCAGGTCACAGATGAGGAAATGGAAACCTAGAGTGAGCATAACCGTAATAGTCTTTGTGTCTTGCGTTCTCTACAGCACCGTGCTGTAATGTTGTAGGAATTTGGTGAGTTGAGGTAGAACTTGTTTCTTTCGGCTGGTATCTGGATGGATCTGCCTCACTACCCCGAGAGCCAGTGACTGTGAGCCACACAGAAGCCTTCCTTGTGAGAGTCTGTCAATGGAGATTATTTACCGTGACCTTCCTGAGAGTGAGATGCTGTCATCCTCCGACTGCATTTCCGGGGGAGCGTGTACTTGGTACAGAGACTTGCTCTCCGGAGGCTAATTTGTATACCACAGCAGACTGCCAGTCACTGAGGAATAGTGGGGGTCCCTTCACCTTCTAAGTGAACAGGAGTAATCATTGTAACGGTGGGGGCTATGGTGGCATGCCATCCAAGAGGAGATTCTGTGTGGCTTACACAGTTTTCACTTTTAGAGTGGCGAATAAATCCATAGTGAAACTGGAGGCTTAGGTACGAGACCTAGTTTCTGTCTGGTGGGAGATTTCTGACTGTCCCAGAACACTGAAACTTTTGGAGTCTCACTATCTTCAGATACACAAAGAATGAAGTGAATACATGTCTAAGGAAATTTCTTTTTCTTAAAAAAAAAAATCACATTTACTTATTTATTTACTTATTTCCATATGGGCTGGGGGAAGGCATGAAGGCGTGTACTATGCCTGATGTATGGAGGGCAGAGGAAAGCTTGCAGGAGTTGATCCTCTCTTTCCAGTATGTATGTTCTGAGGATCAAACTCAAGTCATCAGGTTCGGCAGGAAGCACCTTTACCTGCTGAGCCAACTAGTTGGAGCGTGGAGACATAAAGGCTAAAGGCTGAGTCAGGGGGATGCAGGGAAGGAGGAGGCAAAGAGAATCATCTCCAGTCCTGGAGGCAGAGCTTGCACACAGCATATTTGAAGCCCTAAGGATAGTGCCACACACCTACAAAAGGCTTTACTTATTTATTTATTTATATGTTGGAGACAGGGTCTCTCTATGTCGCCCGACTGTCCTGGAACCCCCTTGGTAGACCAGGCTGGCCAGGAACTCACAGAGATCAGCCTGCCTCTGCCTCCTGAGTGCTGGGATTAAAATTGTGTGCCGCAACACCTGGTAAAAGCATTTTTGGTTGATTGATTGTTTCTTTGAGATAGGGTCTCATGGATACCAGGTTGGTCTAGAACTTGCTCCGTAGCTGATGATGACCTTGAACTTCTGGTTCTCTTACTTCTGTCTCCCGAATGCTGGGATTACATTGGTTCACCTCCACACCTAGTTTATTCCACAGTGGAGACTGAACCCAGGACTTCCAGCATACCAGGGGAAAATTCTAGCAACAGAGCTCCAGCCTCAGCCTTAGGCCCAGCCCTGGTTTATTATTTCTTTGTCGATTTGTTTATTTGTTTGCATTTTGGTTCACACTGTGTTCATAGGACCATCGTTTTGTTCTGTTTTGTTTTTAAGTAAACAAATGGAACCCGGAATGATTTGGCAATATGAGGATTCCAGCTTCTTTTGAAGCATCTTGTCTTTGGCACCCCTGAATCTTTGATTCTGGCTTGGCAATACCTGATGTGCAACGGTTCTTCATATTCTAATTTCCCACATTTCCTGGCACACCCAAGTGCCATCACGGAGGCCTTGGTGTCATTTACCAAATCTCACTGTTGCTCTGAGTTTTTATTACTGACTTATGGTGAAAACAACCTCTCTCCCATTACCACACTGTCTCCAAAAGTGGGAAAGCAAAGCTGGACCATATTCCACATGTCCTTTTCACACCCGGTCTGCCACCTGTTAGCATTATATGCCTTTCTTCTGAAAATGTCCGAGTTTCTGGGTTCTCCTCAGCTCAGGCCCTGTCCTTGATTTGAGAAGGGGGGCGGGGAACTGAGCTACAGTTGCGCCCTAATCCTCTCTCTACCTCTGTCACAGCTGTGGCAGACAGAAGGCCTCACAAGAAGCACCTTAAGGAAGGCAGCTTTATTTCGGCTCACTGGTTGGGGAAGTCTCAGCAGGAGGAGCAGGAGTGGTCGGTGTCATGGCATCGGTAGTCAGGGGCAGAGCTGTCCTTCCTCCTCCTTTATCCCTTCTGCTCGGTCTGGGATCCCAGCCCATGGAACGGTGCTATCTATATTTAGGGTCGGTCTTCCCATCTCAGTTAACTTAATCTAAAAAAAAGAAAGAAAGAAAAGGAAAAAATCCACACAGACATGCCCCAAGATTTGTTTCCATGGTGATTATAATTCCTGTCAGACTGAGAATCCAGATTAATCATCGCCCTGTCCTGTAAGATGTTGGGTTTGGTTGTAATTCTTTGTTGTTGTTGTTTGTTTGTTTTTTGTTTTGTTTTTTTGAGACAGGGTTTCCCTGTGTAGTTTTGGTGCCTGTCCTGGAACTCACTCGGTAGACCAGGCTGGCCTCGAACTCACAGAGATCCGCCTGGCTCTGCTTCCCAAGGGCTGGGATTAAAGGCGTGTGCCACCGCCACTGGCATAATTCTTTTTTATATTAAAAAAAAATGTGTGTGTGTGTGTGTGTGTGTGTGTTCCACATTTGTGAGGGCTCCCTTGGAGGCCTGAAGAGGGAGGGCATCAGATCTCCCAGAGTAGGAGTTATAGGAGTTGTAACACAGGTGCTGGGAATTGAACTCTGACCCGAGCAGGAAGTGCTCTTAATTGCTGAGCCAGACCTTGACCGTAAATTTTTAAAACTAGTTTGAAGTGACCCAGGCTGCAATTCCAACATTCCTCTCCTATTTTGGAAGTGTGCTGCTGCTGCTTCTTCTACCCTCTACCCTCTCTCGCCTCCCAGGGAACTCACCACACAAAGCCCTGGGTTCGCTTGCGGTGAGTTCAACGGAACAGCTACCGTCTACAAGTGGGCTTGTCTTGATTACTCATGAGTGGTTCCCAGTTGAACCAGGAAATCTCTCTAAGCAGACTCTGGGGTTTGAGGTTTTCTCTCTCAGATTCTAGAGCGCTTGGAAAGGGCGTGACGGCGGTCTTTAGATTAGATCCACACCAGCCAGTCTGGAATGCCTTTCCACACTGGAGGAATACCTGGAAGGTACGGCCAATTAAGCAGCCCGCTCCCCAACAGTTTTCTTCTTTCATGACCTCTTTTTCCCTCTCACCTGTTGTGTGCCTCAGTCCTTTAATTAATGAGACTATGAAAATTTCAAAGGAACTGCACAGATGTGGCGCCATGAAAGCACCAGTAGAGACTTGAAACCTGATTATGAAATTGGGAACCAAGACAAGTTAGTGCCTAAATTCCAAGCGCAATTTTAAAACTCTGGTTTGTTTTCTTCAGCGGCTCATTTCTTTCACCGAGTGAAAACCAAATCCTGTGATATCAGGGCAACTTGTTCAGTGGTACAAATACCAGCTTGTTTTCTGGGACTCTTGTAGAGACATGGAAAATACAGTGTGTGTGTGTGTGTGTGTGTGTGTGTGTGTGTGTGTGTTCATGCGCACGCACTCGAGAGTGTTCCACCTTGTGCTGGTAAGAACTCGATAACTTGATATT
This sequence comes from Onychomys torridus, assembly GCF_903995425.1. NCBI lineage: Eukaryota > Metazoa > Chordata > Mammalia > Rodentia > Cricetidae > Onychomys > Onychomys torridus. The sequence goes on from NC_050460.1 coordinate 49,244,369, forward strand.
TAAGTGGGAAAAAGTCAGCTCAAGACTGAGATAAACATCCTGACATGGCCTTTCTCACCCAGGCCTTAGACAGCTCTCTGTGGTTGGGAAACAAAATGAGAAGAGCCTTTGTTTTTATATTCCAGGTCATTACTGGTGGGACTTTAGCCAGCCAGCAAATGCTGTCAGAAGAGCTTCAGAATCCAGACAATCACCACGTCAATTCTTATTTTAGGCAAACTGGTTGGGCTGTTCCTCCTTCAGAGAACTGGAGTGGGTTTCCCCTGATGAGCCTAATTGAAAGGACTTGCTTCCACTTGAAAGATGGGGTAAACATCTGGCAAAGAGGTGTGTGTTTAGAGCAATGTAGAAATCTTGGAAGAGACCAGGAGCCTCGGGCATAGCTCACCTAGCCAGGGTCACCAGTTTCATGCCCGACTCCTTCATTCGTTCAGCTCTGACCTTGGATGTGACTTGGCTGGCGTGCCTGCCCTCTGTTGTATGGGAATGGCGGATGGTGAGTCAGAGTTACGGCTGGGACAGGTCACTGTGAGTAACTGGAAAGCGCGTTTTCTGACAAGGCCTTCTCCAGAGGCCCCTGCGTGAACACAGTTGGGGAATATGGACACGTACACACTTCAAGGCAGGAACAATATGGTTTTGGATGCACAAGGAAGCATGCTCAGAATTCCAGGACCACTGCAAATTGTTACGAAAGGCAACCGGAGTGGAGCAAAGAGTGCAGGAGCAGCTATAGGAGGAAGAATACTTTACTCTCTCAACATACACTGCCGGAGTGCTTACCTGACGCTGGGTTGGAGACGGTCGCTAAGATGCACACAGTGTCTCTGGGGAAGTGCCAGGCTCAGGGTTCAATCCTAGCAACATACACCACTGAGGTGCATAGCTTTTCCTCTCATGAAACTCACTGGGGATTCAGAAAAAAAAAAAAAAAAAAAAAAAAGGACTCAGAAATTCTAATCTAGTGGTATAGGGAAATTACTTCTATGTCTCAATGTTTTAATTCTAAAATTAAGAACCACACTTACCTTGAGGATGAAGGCGGAGGTGCAGCTAAAGTCTTGAGAACATGCTTAAGGACAGTCAGACCATTATGGTAATTGTTGTTGCCCCTTCGTCAAAACCCAACCCAACCCACTAAATCTGTATAGTTAATCATGGAATATAGGAAGATTTCCATAGAGATAGCTTAGGGTGGGGGACAGATGAATTAGACATTTCAAGAGCTTTCCATTGTCAGAGAACCATTATAGTAAGGATAAATAAAAATAAAAGGACGGGTTGGAGGACTGGTCTTCTTTGATAGCTTGCCTGTGGGATATTGGGAAAGTCAAATCCCGATGCATATTAACTTCTTTATAAAAGAGATCTGGTGATTGCACTTACATTTGGGACACATTCTGATTCCAAACATGATTTTTTTTTTTTTTTGTAACACTCAACAGTAATGGTGAATGAAATATAGTTGGTAGTGTTTATCTTTTAGGTTGGCAATAAGACATGAACCTATGCCATTAAGTGTCTCCACAGGAAGAGAATAATAGTATAATAATGAAGTTATAGTCTAGACTGACTCCTTGATAAAAAGATTAATCTGTGCAGACAGAGATATCTGTCGGTGTCGCAGATTACTTCGGTATTGCTTAAGAAACACCAGAGAGCAAACCAGAATTGATTAAGAATGTGCTTGAGAGAGGTGCGCACAGAATCCTTAAGTGGCAGAACTAGCCTTTGGAAAGCAGGCTGGATTCCTTGCAGCCCTGAGGTACCACACATTACAGATTCTCAAGGGTAGTTTTTGGACCAGCATCACCTGGGAACTTGTTAAAAATGCAAATTACTGGGCCACACTCCAGACATACTAAAGAGTCTCCCCAGGTGGGGCCCCAGCAGTATTTGAACACGCCTTCCAAGTGATTGTGATGCTTAGTCAAGACTGAGAACCACCAAAATAGACCTCATCCTGACAAGTGATTAAGGAAGTAAAGGATAATAAAAAAAAAGTTTCAGATCTGTTCACTAACTCATTCATGTATTTATTAAGTGAGAAGTACTTTGCTTAATTTTATCAAGTGATACTAAGATATACCCAGAGGCCCAGTGAGATTGCTCAGTGGGTGCTGCCTGCCATGGCTAAGTACTAGAGTTTCATCTTTGAGACCCACCTAGTCGAAGGAGAAAACGTTCTCCTGAAAGCTGACCTCTGACCTCCGCACATGTGCACTGTGGGATATATGTACACACACACACACACACACACACACACACACACACACACACACCATAAACAAAAGATATTAAAACTAGAAAAGATATATCATTGCCTGGCATGGTGGCACATGCTTTTAATCCTAGCACTTGGAAAGCAGAAGCAGGCAGATCTCTGAGTTCAAGGCCAGCCTGGTCTCCAGAGCAAATTCCAGGACAGCCAGAGCTACACGGAGAAACCCTATCTCAACACCCTACCTCAAAAAAAGAAAGAAAAGAAAAAAAGAAAAAGATACATCATGACATAGTGTCAGGCCAAGTGGGGTGGGGGTGAGGATCACAAAGGGTTAAAATCTGAGCGATCTCTGCTGTTCCTCATTAATCACTGATGGAAGTCTGGACAGTTCTGTCCAGTATTGTCTGCTGAACCAAAGTCTATATTTTCACCCAGAGGTCAGTTAAGCATATCAGAATCTTCTGGAAGGTTTTAAGAAAGCCAAGAAAGCTTCTTGCCCACTGTGTCTTTGGGAAATGCTTTGTCCTCTGGAGGGGTCGAGGGAAGGAAAACATATTCAGGAAACAAAAAGTAAGTAGATTAGCCACTCCAAAAGTGACCTTAAGTGGGGCCAGGTCTGTCCTCAGGAAAGCGACTAGGTGGGGTAAAGTTTAGGTGGGGTGACCTTCGGGATGAGGCCATATTTAGATTAAAAAAATCAGCTCAGTACATTTCTCAATGGCCAAGAGTGGCTTCTTAGGGACCAGGTGCTCTGTCTTCACGGTTAGTATTAATGAGACACACTGTACTTCCCTCCAAGGATCTGATCTCCATTGTCTCTTTCATTTTTCTGAGCCTCTCCGTGAGATAGGCGTGGGTGGGTAATATTTCCCCATCTCCTCGTAAACGAGAACACCAGGAAAACCAATGCCTTCGATCAGAGCAAGCTCATTCAGTCAACAAATATTTATGAAGTCTCTGACATTCTTTCCTGGCATTTGGTCTTTTAAAGATCTGTGTAGAGATGGGTCTTCGGTTGGTGAAATCAAGCCGACTTAGTGAAGTTAAGGGAAAACTGGGTTGTATTGCTTGTCTACTGTTCCTGGGGAAACACAAATGTGCGGGCAAGTACCTCTTCTCCAAATGCAGTTTATCACCGATGACTCATCCTTACCCTTCATGGCAGCTCTCCATGTAGCCTACCAGGAACAGGCAGTGAGGTTAGAGACGAGGAGAAGGCAAGGACTCCATTAACCAGCAAAGGTGGTTAAATTATTTTCTTGTCAACTAAACTCAGGACCAAAATCTGTCCTAAGCTCATTTGTTTAGAATTGATGAAAACTAGTGCCAGTGAAAGTGTGTAAATAGTGTTCAAATGGGGGTCAAGAGACCTCTGTACTAGCCACAGCCTGCCAGTTATTTTATGACATATGACATGTCACCAACACGCTTTCTGGCCTCAGCTTTCTTCTCATCTGGACCACGAAGGGGTGGTTGAACGTGAATGTTGTAACTCCTTTGAGACTATATGCTTGCTTTCCGATGGCCAGGGGCATCATCCCAACATTATTAGTATTTGGACTTACTGCAGTAGTAGAGGGTGACTCATCCGCCAAGAGCACCTACTTGTAGCGGACCTCAGTTTGGTTCCCAGTACCCAAGCTGAGAAGCACATAATCATCTGTAACTCCAGCTCCAGGGGAGCCAACACATTCACATGCACATGGCCATGCCTATACACACACACACACACACACACACACACACACACACACACACACACCACACACTTTATGCGACTTTATGCGTATGGGTGTTTTATCTGCATGCATGTCTGTGCATTACATGTGTGCCTGGTGCCTGAAGAGGCCTAAAGTAGAATGTCAGATGTAATATGAATTGCTAAATGGTCTTTTTAATAAATAAAAAATAAAAATAAAAACCTGGAGCCAGATATTGGGGTGAATGCTGAAAGATCAGAGAAACAGAACAAGCCACAGCCAACCTCACCTCGCTAACTCCTCATCCCATCCTGTTTCCATGAATCCTCAGACTGAAAGCCTCTGAGTCCTCACCCCTGAGGGTCTCAGCTGAACTGCTTAAAAGCCTCTAGTTCCTGGTCCTCACACCTTATATACCTTTCTGTGTCCTACCACATCACTTCCTGGGATTAAAGGCGTGTGTCTTTCCCAGGCAAAGGCATGAGATCTTAAGTCCTGGGATTAAAGGCGTGTGCCACCACTGCCTGGCTCTCTTTCCAGTGTGGCCTTGAACTCACAGAGATCCAGACAGTTCTCTGCTTCCCGAGTGATAGGATTAAAGGCATGTGTGCCACCATTGTCTGGCCCCCATGTCTAATCTAGTGGCTGTTCTGTTCTCTGACCTCCTGATAAGTTTATTAGGGTACACAATATATCAATCACATTCCCCCCTTTTTTGTCTAAAATAAAAAGTTATAACTAATATAAGAAAAATTATATACAACAAATACAATAAGTATATACAATGTATATAGTCAAGAATTACATTAACAATGTCCAGTTCATTAACATTTGACAAATTCAGACAAAAAAACTTCATTAGTTAAAACAAGTAGTACCTTTTTAAGGGTAGATTCAATAATCTACCTTTTTATCTTATCAGTCAGATCCCTTGGAACTAGAGTTACGGGTGGGGGTGCTAGGAATCAAACCTGGGTCCTCTGGAACAGCAGCTAGTGCCCTTAGCCTCTGAGCCACCTCTCCAACTGCTCCTTATTAGGGTGCTTCTTTCACTCTAGTACACTTGTATTATGAGCCTTCTCCTTTGCCTACTCCTTCCTTCTCTCTTTCCTCTGCCCCATCCCTCCTCTTTCTCACCCCCTCCTCCATCCTTCTTCCCCAAAAGCATGTCAGATAATTGCTCTAATACCAAGTTGTTGGCAGATCTTTCTGTCTTGCCCACCAGCCTCCAAATACCCACATGGAAACTTCTTATTAATTATGAAAGCTTGGCCGATAGCTTAGGCTTGTTTCTAACTAGCTCTTATCACTTAAATTAACCCATCTATCTATCTATCTATCTATCTATCTATCTATCTATCTATCTATCTATATTTACTGATCTACATTCTACCACTTGGCTTTTTACCTCTATCCCATTTTCTGTGTCTGATTTGTTCCGTGTCTGTCTGGCCTCCACCTCTCTTCCCAGCATCCTCTCTGCCCACCCCCCCATCCTACCTAGCCATTGGCCATCCAGCTTTTCATTAAACCAATCAGAGTGACACATATTCACAGGGTACAAAAAGATTATCCCACAACAGTGAAGTATACATTCTAATCTTTTCTTTTCCTCCTTTGGGGTTGAGGGTATAACTCAGTTGATAGATTGCTTGCTTATTGTCGAGAAAGCCCTGGGTTTGATTCCCCAGCACTGCATAAACCAGGCAGGTAGGCTCAGGTTTGTAATCCTAATGCTTGGATGGTGGAAAGCAGGAGAATCAGAAGTTCATTGCTATCTGGGGAGCTTCAGGGCAGCCCAGGACTACCTGAGACACTTTTAGAAAACAAAACAGAACAGAACAGAGAGCAACTGAGCACCCTGTTATTTGGGTTGTTCTGGTTAAGACCCTGTGAGTTCCATGGCCCACCTAGCAGTGACTTCAAGCTCTTTGGGTTGATTGATTGAATTCCAAGCCTTACCAATAGATTGCCAAATTTTACCTGCTCTGCTGTATGTATGGTGAGTGTGGCCTCCATTTGGGAGTTGGGGCTTCTCCATTCTGCAGTGACACCAGGATGGTGTCTGTGCCCTTGTCTGTACAGGGCGCACAGTAGGAGTGTTTGACACAAAACCCTTCACTCTTGTCCCTGGGTTCATTAGCCATTTGTTCAGAAAGCAAAGTAAGAAAAGACTGCAATTGAGGGGTGGGGGGTGGGATGGAGAGATGTGAGGTGGGAGCAAGCTTCTGGCTGCTCTACCAATATCACTGGCAGGTGACTGACAGACCTGTGTGCGAAAGCCCAGCACCTAACTGGCTTCAGTCACTATGCCCCCAGATTCTGGTGATTTCAGTTACAGAGGCGGTGGGGGGGGGGGCTCATTTTGCCAGTTCACACTTAGCTAATATAGCCATTCTAATTGTATCATTACCCCAACCAGGGGACTCTTCTTGGATAATGAGGGACAAGCAGATATTCCACACAATGCATGAGATTTGCAAATGGGTGTGGCGGGAGCTGCCTTTACCACAGATATTGAGTCAGTTGAGGACTTTTGGCTTACACTGTGAACAGGTGCCTAAAAAAAAAAAAAAAAAAAAAAAAAAAAAAAGCCTATTTTTTTCTAATCTCCATATGTAATTTCTACTAATAAATATTTCCTCACCTTCACATCTACATGGAAAAATCACCTCCTACACAAGCCCCACCTTCCAGCCAGGTCCAAACCCCTCACTCCCAACCTTATCATTAGACCTAGGATTCCAGCTGCCTTTGGTTATGAAGGCTTCATACAAATATGAACCAAAAGGGAGTGAAATGTGAAATGCTGCCATTTCCCCTTCCCATTTCCCCGAGTGAAATAACAGTTTATTCTGCAGGCTTCCAAATCGCTCCCACAAAATTGGCAATCCAATACAATCGACACATTCATGCTAATCCACCCAGAAGTAAATAAATACACTGCAGTAAAACTGCGACATTTGCAAAGTCCACAACTCCCCAATTACTGAAGGATTAACTAGGGATATAATGAGGGAGGGCTAAGTGTAATTCAGTGCGGAGAGAAGCAGCCTTGCCGTTCTGTGTCTAACCCGCCAATGGAAACTTTCTGTACATTCGAGAACTTGGAAGTATGGCTAACTTACATGTTTGCTTTAAATAAAAAGATTGTACCATTGTTTCTTGAGTTCAGTCTAAGAATGGACAGAATGTCCCCAAGAGGTGCTAGCTTGAGGGCCTTTCTGGACTAAGCCAGTGCTCTGGCATGCTTGAAGAAGCCTTGTGGGAGTGTCTGTTGTGAATCCACACTGCATGGAGTTTGAGCTTTGTTGGCTGTTCATGGAAAGCAAAAGGAAGTTAGCTGTCTGGCTGTATATGCATGCTGGAATGAGGGTCAGAAAACCTGGATTTGGCTCCCAACTTTACCTTGGTAGTAATAATAGCACTAGGAACAGCCCATTTGTTTGATATTATACATATTCCTGGAGTATTTAACACACATTTTAGCCTTACAGTGATCCTGGGAGGGAGGGAAGGCACTTATCAAGGACCCTTGTATTCCACAGATGAGGAAACCCAGGCCCAGAAAGGTGTTAATTGCCTGTCAGCTTGTGGCAGCCTCTTCTACCATACAGCTAACAAACCCAGGTCTAGGTCCAGAGGAAGCAGGTGCTTCACCTTGTACACAGCAAGGCTGATCTGAAAAGGCCATAATTAGTCTAGAATTTCCAGCCCATTGCCTAGATCATTGGACCATGATGTCTCTGAGCACCGAAGCTGGCCCGGGAGGTGAACCACCTCCCATTTCATCCCTTCGGCCAGGAAACCACTTCTGTACTCTGATTGGAGCCCAGCAACCATGATTGCTGTAGACAGGCAGTCAGGAGAGGAAATGAAATGCTAATCATGTGCTTGGCTGTTCCAGAAGGATCTCCCATCCTATAAATGGACATCTTGCAGAGACTGCTTAGTGGCTATGGTCAGTAAAGACCTGCCACCACTTTAATCTCTGAGCCCAGTCCACCCACAGGCCTCAAGAAAATGCCTGATAGATCAGACGGCATCACGTATTTCAGCTCCTTGTCTATTGGGAGGGGAAGAACCTTCCGGAAGCGTGGGCACACTGGAAGAAGACTCTCTCTGTTCCTGGAACACACACACACACACACACACACACACACACACACACACAGTCTAGAGTCAAGGCTTTGCTTTAACTGAGCTTGGGACCACCAGATCCCATAGAAGGGGATGCAGGAACATTTTTTTCTCATTCACTGAAACATAATGGAGTGGATTTAACTGGTAATATACTCGGTTCAGGAACAAGTAACAATATCTAAAGGGCTCTGCAAAGCTCTGTGTGTTGAATCTTCTCATTAGAAAAAGGCAAAATTTAAGTTTGATTTTAATAAGAATGGAAATGTAGTTTTTGAAGACAGAGAAGCAAATGAAAGTGTTACAGAAAATAGTCATGCCACACTCATTAAAGGCACAATTTGTAAATCTCTACTCAGTTGACTTAAGAGCACAAAGTTCACTTTTTTTTTTTGAAATTGGGTTTGTGTATAAAACAGTCCTATTTTGTGAGTTCTTGAATATTGAGATCTAAAAGTTAAACAAATAAACAAACAAAAACTTCCAGCAAGATGTGAGCCAGAGCTCCTTCCAGAAAATTCTTCAGCAATGTGTCCTCCTCTTTATAAGTATAATTTATTCTTTTCCTGTAGTTACTAATTAACTATAACAAGGTTATTATGAGAAGGAAAGCTCAGCAAAGCAGGGCAAAAAACCCCATCTCTCTAAGCAAAAAAAACGGCAAAGCAAAACAATGAAGAACTCTCAACCCTGCAAAGTTTTACATAAATTCTTCTATCCCAAATTTAGCCTCCCCCTCCTTCCCAAACCACCTCAAGACCATTGTTCCTCTTCCTCCATTTCAGATTTATTTCCCTTCATTTAATTATTATTTATCTAACGACTTAGGAGTTTTTATGGCGTTTTTCCACCTAATAAATCAGTTTCTTTTTGGCTCCACGAACCCACGTTTGTGTTTTCCTTAGTTGCCTTCAGGGAGCTGCCTGTTTTCTCCTGTGGTCTAAAGGCTCAAACCCAGGCCCTCCCACCAAGCTAGGCAAGTGAGCTACACCCAGCCCCTCCCTTGCTGGCTTTGAGCCTCGGGTTTTCCATGAGAAGTACTCCGCATAAGAGCTCAGGCTTCGGTTTCTTGGGTAGATTTACACTTTCACTCCAAAAGAACTCCTTGGAGTTTCTTTCTGGTGTAGAGTGGGAGGAAGACAGAAGGGAAACCGGAAGTCCACCGTCATGCTCCTGCAAGGAACGCTATCTAGTCCTCGACTTGTCTGTTGGGTAGATAAACACTTCTCAAGAGATAAGAAGATGGTGAGAAGGGCCAGCAGCTTGGTGATCTGAGTTTGAGTCCTGGGACCCACATGGTGGATGGAACCAATTCTTGCGAATTGTCCTCTGAGTGTCCTGGCACATACCCCACCCACTTCACATAATCAGATGTATAGGAGAGAATAAAATCGAGACTGGCATTTACTAGATTAATAAAACCTTTCTGTCACACCTGAGCATACTTTCCTTCAGTGCTGAGTGAACATTTGCTGAACCCCGATGAGGTGTCAGGCCCAGTGCGTTGACTGAACTTGAAAATGAATGAGATAATCTTTGCTCATATCTAGCTCCCAGGTAAGAGAAGCACCTCAAAGAATATTCATGCTCAAAGCAAGAACAGTGATAATGAAAATAAGGATGCTTTCAGTGAGAATGTTTGTTTGTTTGTTTATTAGTCATTTATTTCCAGGTGGGGGTTCTCTGTGTAGCCCTGGCTGCCCTGAAACTTGCTTTGTAGACTGCCTGCCTCTGCCCCCTAAGTGCTGGGATTAGAGGCATGTGCCACAACACTTGGCAAGTAAGAATGCTAATTGATACTTGATGGATTCTCTCATTTGATCCCCACAAGTATCTCAGGAGGTATTTTATAGAATAGAAACTGAGGCATAAAGAGAATAATGTGTCCAAGTCCACAAAATGAGCAAGTGGCAGAAACAGGAATCCAGGTCTACTTGAAGCCAAGAGCCTATGCTTTTTATTTTATTTACTTATTTGAGTGTGTGTGTGTGTGTGTGTGTGTGTGTGTGTGTGTTGTATATACATGTTTGGGTGCCTATGCACATGTGTGCACAAGTATGTGCAAGTTAGAGGTTGATATCAGGTGTCATCCTCCATCTCTTTTCATCTTTTTGTGACAAAGTCTCCCACTAAACCTTCTTTGATTGGCTAAATTGGCTGGCCAGCAAGCTCCAGGGGTTAGCCTACCTGTATTCTGCTTCCCCCAACCAATCCTCTTCTCCAGTGCAGGGGTTCCAGATGTGTCCTTTACTAGAGTACTGAGGGTCTGAACTCAGGTCTTCCTGCAGCTGCAGCAGGTAGTTTTCCCACTAAGCCATCTCCCCAGCCCCCAAGGTGTTGTTTCCAGATTATTTTTCTATGTATGGGTGTTTTGTCTGCAAACACATTTGTGCACCATATGTGTGTCTAATGCTCAAGGAAACCAGAAGAGGGCATTGGCTCCCCTGAAATCTGAGTTACGAATGATTGTGAGCCACCTGGCCTGTGCTGAGAACTGAGCCTGGGTCCTCTGCAAGGACAGTATGAATTCTTAATCACTGAGTCGTCTCTCTACCCCAAAAGCCATTTTAACCACTAATTCCTCCCAGCACTGTGCCCTGGTCATCTGTGATCTTTGGTGAGGATGTAGATTCCTCACCAGCATCCTAGGAGGGCAGAATCTGATTCTCTGCAGATTGGGCCCAGGAATCTCACTTGGCCACCTTTCCCGGTGATTTCTATTTCTCCAAAAGCACTAGTGTGCTGTCCTAGGCATTTTGGAGACTTTGTCCGTATTGTCCCAAATTTCACATATCTCTCCTGCCTAAAAGAATCACATGACTCCCAAAGCAGAGAGGGAAGATTCCAGGGAGCATGGAGGAGGAAGCTGGAGGGATCCCACTGTAGCAGGATGTCAAGTGGTACTGCAAACATTTTGGCTTTTCCAGGTTTCTTTTTTTTTTTTTCCTTGTAAGAAAGCTGTTGGCAGCCTTTCAAATAGCAAAGTGTGGCAACATGGAAACTCATATGCTATAATAAGTAGAAAGAGGCGGGTGGGTGGGGGGAGGCAGAACACAGAATTACAAGGCTGCTGCTATTCCGCAGTGTAATAGCACGTCTGTATGTGAGCTGGGAACATCTACACAAAACGCCAGCACAACGGGCTGCCCCAGTGGATTGCAGGCAACTGAAAAAACAAACAAACAAATCGCCTCAAGACAGCAATTTTCACTATTAATGCCAGAATGTTTATGCAATGAAAACTTTAAAAGCCACCAAATGGTTCACAGGGAGAAGGGAACAGACCACTGTTCTCTTGCCTTGGGAGGTTGAAACGTCTTGTTGAGGAGCTGCTTTTTACCATGGAAATCAATATAGCACACTCACAGGGGTCTGCTCTCCTCACCCTCCTTACAGAGGCCTCCAGAGCTAGATGTGTGGACACAAACAGGGCTGCATGGCATGGTGGTGGCCACGAGATGGGCAGCTCTTGACTTCTGAGTCGCTGTCCAAAGCAGGGCTGGTGCCACAAAGCCCTGAAAGGAGATGAAATGTGGGGACAGAGACAGAGGCAAGAGAAGTCATCAAGACCTCCTGTATTTAATGTTTCCATAAACATGGTTTGCTGCATATTCTACCTTGTTTGAGAGGTTGTACAAAATGTCTGTCATTCCTGGTCCAGTAATGCACTGCAGTCAAAATATATAACAACAGTGAGAACATTAGCTAGGGTGTGCACAGGATCGAGAGCAGGCATCTCTCATAGATCATTATCTCATTAATGTGTCTTTCCTGATAACACCCAAAGTACAGATTTACCCTCCTGTCTCCCCAAATGGGGAAATGGTCCCGGAGAATCGAAGTAACGCATCTCAGGTCATATTAGGATGAAATGGAATGGCATCCTGGTATCAAATTCCCTCTCTCTGACATACAAGAAGGGTGGTCACGACCTGCTGGAAGATGCTAGTATCTAAGAGAAGGAGCTCCAAAGTAGAGGATAGGGTAGAAGAGGGCCAGGCTGACATACAGAGAAGTGAAAAGGGAGGGCCAGTCTGTTGAGGGAAAGGAGGACATCAGTGTTGGAAGGTTTTGGGAAAGAAGACAACGGACTCAACTAGAGGGTAACACGTTTGATTCGAAGGCGTGTTCTGAACAGGAGATTCAACTTTCTAGATTGTTGTAGGAAAAAATCGAAGTCACTGAAGCCTCAGCATAAGTGTTGAGAAGGGGACTCATCTCTGACTAGTGTAGACGCTATCTAGTCAGTCATCCATGCCCACACTCCTCTACTCTTGCTTCCCTTGGGTCTTGGTGGTGCTCACACATTCCTGAGAGACGCTCTCCTAGGAAGAGTTTAAAAGACATCAAGTGTAAGGACCTCTTCTCTCTGTGGAGTCTAGAGAAAACATAAAAATGTAATCAGTGAAGAGGTAACCGTAGCCGAATACCCATAATCTACAAACACACAGTTCCAGGTATGGTCGAGGACAAACTCTATGCAGAAAAAAATGTACCTAGAGCCATAGAGAACTCCTATGTTTTAAAAATTTACTTTTTGTGTGTCCACGCCCGTGTATATACAATTCACATGTATGTGAGTGCAAGCGGGCATGCATGCATGTCAGATTAAAGTTGATTCAGACGCCTCCTTCCATTGTCCACAATTTGTATTGAGGTAAGTTCTCTCAATGAATGCTGAGCCTGATGATTCCAGCTAGCCTATCTAGCAGGCTAGCTCTGGGGAATCCCATGCCTTTGTGTACCTATGCTGGGGTATGGGCAGCTGCCATATCTGTGCATCTGTATACGTGGGTTCTAGAGATCTGAAATCAAGTCCTCATAATTGTGTGGCAAGCGCTTTATCCACTGTACTGTCTCCACAACCGATACTTGCATCTCTTGACTGTAGAGTTACCATCGTGCCATGAAACATGTGACATGACAAGGCAGAATGGACAAACATTAAGAGTGCCCACAGAAGGGGCAGCAACTGGGATATGTTTTCGAGTTAGGACCATAAGGGTCTCAGAACTGTGTTATGGGATAGTCTTTTTGTACACTGTGAAGATGTGTTGCTTTCATTGGTTTAATAAAGAGCTGATGGCCAATAGCTAGGCAGGAAGAGGTTAGGTGGGGCGTTCAGACAGGGAAGAAGAGAGGAGAATGAAGAAGGTGGGGATGAAGAAGGGTGGAGTCGTGTAGAAGATGAGGTAACAAGCCATGAGGCACGTGGCAGCACGTAGATGAATAAATATGGGTTAATTTAAGTTGTAAGAGCTGGTTAGTAAGAAGCCTAAGCTATCAGCTAAGCATTTATAATTAACAATAAGTCTCTGTGTCATTTATTGGGGAGCTAGCAGTCCCTATGAAAATCTCACCTACAGAATTGGGGGTGGGGGGCAACTGAGATGAGATGGAATGGATGAAGTGCCTTTTGAGTGAGAGATTTACTGGTAGAGTTTTTTTTTTTTTGAGACAAGGTCTCACTACTAAATGCTGGCTGGCTTGGAATGCTTTGCCTCCCAACTGCTAGGATTAAAGGCCGGCACCACCATCCAGAATCAACAGAGCTCTTAATGTCACACAAAAAATGATAGCATAGTAGGTGATCTCAGCAGAATTCAGGTCCACAAAAATACACAGGGATCCCCTCTTGAAGACTTCAGAGAGAGAGAGAGAGAGAGAGAGAGAGAGAGAGAGAGAGAGAGAGAGAGCAGGAGGGTCCCTTTCCATGTAATTGTTGAGTTCCTAGTACTCGGTAGTTGGATTGTCTCCAAATCTTAGGTGTCAGGGAAGGGTTGAGCCCTTTGCTCAATACATGTGCATCACGTGGGATGTGACACTCATAGTTGCTGATTGCTAGGGTGAACTTCCTGTGGGGAAGAGGGAATTTATAGACTCACAAGCAGACCCTTGATGGGTGCCTGTCACCCCTCCCCACAAGGAGAAAGATACTGCTGTAAACGAATGTGGCCCAAGTTAGCCCAAACCTAGCAAGGACCAAGAGACAAGTGGGCATTAAACTCTTCTGTGAATCCCAAGTTCTATGTTGTACAGGAGAAAGGAGAAGAAACGGTGGAGATGTGAGGGCGATGATGAATGTACTGAAGGTGAAGACTTTGAGGATGCTGATGGTGTTGGGGAGATAATGAGTCTGACCACTAACTGCTCTTTTCATTTATTCATAAAAGGTCAGAAAACTGATGGCATCCGAAGGGCATTCGGCGATGCACACCCGTTTTTCATTTCTTATAAATCTTTTCTTGTGCTAATAAACTTTGGCTAGTAGAATTCCTTGGGGGCAAGGGAGTACATATCCCAGAAAGAAATATTGAAAAATTAGAGAAACATTCTTATTGTTAATGACTTGGTCAACTGAGATGGGGCATTAGACCTCATTTCTGTTCTGTTATTAGGCAGAGCGTGTTTTATTCCTTGGTGTCGAAAATATGAGCTTTTGATATTGCTGCTGAGTGTAATTGACTCTTCTGAGCCCTGATTGAACTCAGTGATTCATCATTTTTCAAATTAGTAAGGACAGCATTAGGGTAATCTGGAGTGATCATCAGTGAAAAACTTCCCAACGCCTTCCACAACAATGGAGTAAGCCACCATCCACAACAATGGAGTAAGCCACCATCCACAGTGTCTCTTAGCCCTGTGGCCATTTAGGTTTAAGATGCCAATTGGAACCCCTTTGTTCATTTTGTTTTGAGGTGTTTTCTCCTTGCTCCTGACAGCCACAGGAAGTGTATCCCTGTGAGGCTCCCAGGCTGGTTGGTTGAACTGGGTAGAAGTGACCACCCTTGTCAAAGACAAGACACTCAAGTGTCAGTCGCTTACAGAACCATCATCCACCTTCAATGCCTCTCCACCCACGGGGCTGGGCTGCGAGCACCCACGCTTGAGCCCCTGGTCTCTGCTTTCTCTTTGTCCCTAGACCATTGTCGATTCTGCCATGTATTCAGTGATTAATCATCATTTGGAAGGTTCTGCCGGGAGCCCACAGAAAAGAGGCAACTCCAGCAGGTGGCTTCCCTGGGATTAGTCAAAAATGGTAATGGCTTGCCGCTGAGGCTTTGTCCGGAGAGGCAAAGATGCCACCTCGGTTTCCTTTTGTGGGAATGTAATTGAGTTTTTATAAACCTGGGAAATCAACCCAGTCATACAAAACCATAAAATAAATAAATAAATACAACAAACCCACGTTTAGAACAAGTCTTTTGAAAGTGTCCCCTAGAGATGCTGTTCACAGCTAAAGCACACGCAGAGTTACAACTTGCTCACGCTGTTGCCTTACAGTTTTTTTTTTTTTTAAATTCAGGGTACCCACATGCATATTCCTGTCAACATAACTGCCTAAAAATAACTCTAAGGAGGATGAGGCACCTGGTGTGTTACCAGCAATTGCTTCTTACCTGAGTAAAATATCCAAGATTTTTTTTTTTACCTACAATCGGCACAGCGATGGGTAATACGGGCCTTTCAGTTGACATGATACCTCTATTATTATTATTATTATTATTATTATTATTATTATTATTATTTAGAAAAAAGAACTTGGCAACAAAGGTTTTGGTTCTGAAATTTAAAGATGATGGTTTCCATGGAGATGCATAAAGGATGGGCAACCAGCAGATTTTCCCAGAGGGCTCCCCGAGGTACAAGTTAGGATAACTTAGTGTTGCCGGATGAGGAAATGAGGTGTCTGGGTGGGGAAGGGAGGTAAGCCTGGGAGGAAGACAGGGAGGCGTTAGGGAATGCCACCCAGCCTCCTGCAGCCGGCCCAGCCAGCCACGATTATCATGCACGCACGTGACTTCTAAGTAAGAAGGTGGGTTTCCAGAACACAGCTAGTGAGTCATCAGTGGAAAGTGAAAGATTCTCCGTGTTCGTGTATGGCTGCGCTTCATGTTTCTTTTACTTCTCTCTTGATCAGTATGATCCCGAGGGATGGTCCCCCGGAGAGAGTGCCTCCTTTCAGGGATGGATGGGACTCCAAGCGGGTTCTGCCTACTTACTCCTTTAAGCCTTAGCCGGAATGCGAGTTTCAACGAGTCAATGAAAGACACGTGAATGGAACTGGTGTTTGGTTTGAGAAGCAAACTGACTCCTTGTTCTGCGACTCCCCCTTTTACCCAGGTCTGCCTGAGAACGGGTGCTTCTTAATCTCCGAAGTCCGAATCTTTGAAGGATACCCAGTGTGTGTGTGTGTGTGTGTGTGTGTGTGTGTGTGTGTGTGTGTGTGTGAAAGAGAGAGAGAGAGAGAGAGAGAGAGAGAGAGAGAGAGAGATCACAAAGTAGGGCGGTCCCTCCCCCAGAACAATGCCCCTTAGGCTTGAACCTGACTGGGGTGATCTGCGAGAGACAGCTGAGGGCCACAGTCACTCCTTGATGGGAAGCTCGTCCAGGACTAGAAGCAGCTGTCCTGACAGGGACAGGGTCAAGAGTGACAGTGTAGGTGCAGCCTGGGAGGTGGGGAAAGGGGTCCTGGAGAGGGCGATCAAGAGGAAGGGAGGCAGGTGATGGAGGCTCGAGAGGGGTGGAGTTGATGAGCATCCCAAAGCCCTCTTCTAAGAAAAGACAGAAACCCTGAACCCAGGTCTTGATCCTGCCCCACCCAATGTAAACCATTTTGGGGATTCTCCCCACTCCTGGGTTTAAGAGGCTACCTGAAGACAATACAGATGTAATCTGTCACAGGTGCGACATTGACTTTCAACTAGCATCTCTGCTCAAAACCATGGTCCCTAAATGTGGTCCCTGGAGCAGCAGTGTTGGCATCACGTGCTGAGAGCTTATTAAAAATGTTCATCCTTAGGGTCCCATAGACCTAACCAAAGCAAAATCTTGGAGGTGTTTGTGTGTGTGGGTGGGGTGGGGGCTGGGGGCAGAGCATGGCATGGCGGGGTGAACAGCCAACTCTTAACAAACCTTCTGGGTAAGTCTGTCTGTACAGCTTGAGAATCACTGACCTAAACTTAAAGTTTGGAGAACAGACAAACAAGAATGTTTTTGTTTTGTTTGTTTTTTTGAGACACAATCTTGCAATGTGGGCTAAGATTAGCCTGGGATGTAATACAAGTGCCTTGAGCTCATGATAGTCTTTCTCCACTGATTCCTGGGCTGGCCACCATGTCTGCCTCGTTTGGAGCCATTCATTTATCAGTGGATTGGGGCAAATGGACTATGGCAAATGGCCTCTCTAGTCCTGTCCCTCTTACTACCAAGGAAACACCTGCAGGAGGCACCTACCCCACTTGGAACTGAAGTTCTCCAGCCAAGACCACTGAGCTACTGCATGCAAGGTTGAAAATAGTTGCTAGGGAATTTTAGCTCTAGATATAGACTCCCGGGAGGAAGAACAGGGGCAGTGCTCTCTTTCCTTCCTTCCTTCCTTCCTTCCTTCCTTCCTTCCTTCCTTCCTTCCTTCCTTCCTTCCTTCCTTCCTTCTTTCCTTCCTCCCTCCCTCCCTCTTTTCTTCCTTCCTCCGTTCCCTCCTTCCCTCCCTCCCTCCCTCCTTTCCTCCTTCCTTCCCTCCCTCCTGTCCTGTCTTTGGAGCTGAGAATGACCTTGAACTCCAGCCTCTCCAGCTTCTGCCCCCCAGGTGCCAGGCTCACAGGTGATGGCCACGCCTGGCATTTTTTCCTTCTTTTCCCACAATGCTCCAGTCATCCTACTACTGTCTGCATGAGGAAGGAAGGAGATCTTTATTATTTTAAGACTTGGCGTGTGAATTGTGCTAAGAAAGAGTGGAAGGGCTTAGGGATTTCTCTACCTTAGGCCCTTCTTCAGTGTTACCAAGGACACTGGATGGGAGAGAACAAGACCTTCAGAAAGAAGGACTGTGTGTACCAAGGAGGGATCAGATCCTAGCAGCAGATTCGTGATAGATTCCTGTAGAATTTAAACTCCCCGCTGGCTGTAGTGGCACATATCTGTCACCGGGTGGGTGGGCAGGGAGGTGAAGCAGGAGGATGGTGCGTTTGAGGGAAGCCCAGACTATATCACAAGGCCTGTTCTTGGGCTTCAGTGATTGGGCCACTTTAGTTCCAAACGGTGGTGAGTGGGCTAGGACCCAACATCCCTCAGTCCCTTTTGCCCTAATCCATTAATAAACAGTGACTCACAAAAGAAAACCCAACCTAACCCAAACCAAAACAAAGCCATCCTAACCCTGACATTGTCCCAAATAAAAAACAGCTAGCTCTTCACTGAGCCAGCCTTCCTGAACCCAATTTCACATTTGCTTTATATAGGTTCCTGCAGTGACGAGTTCCGGATGAGGCAATTCATTAGCTACCCACAGTCTGAAAGAATTTGTGCTTTTAATTGTCCTGACGTGACCTCTCCCAAGTTTCAAGAGTGCTTATCTGAAATCTTGACTTTTGGGTTTGGGTGTCGATGCTTCCGAGTGTGAGATAGTCTCTGTCAGTTGTGCAAACATGAGTCAGTGCTGGCATTGATCAGCAGGGCCACACCACACCGCAGAAGAAACTTCACATGGAAGTCTCATCTGCTTCCCGGCCACGCCTGCTCACCTCTGGGCTGGGGAGAAAAGCTTGGTCCATGAAGGGCTTGCATTGTGGGACATGAGCACCTGGGTTGAATTCCCCAGAATCAATGTGAAAAGGCTGCTGACTGGGCCAGCAGGATGGATAGCTCAGTGAGTAAAGGCACTTGCTACCAAGCGTGACAACCTTAGTTTGATCTCTGGGACAGGATAGGACTAACTGTTAAAGGTGCACAGAGGCACACACACACACACACACACTCAGGCGTGAATGCAGAGATGTCTGAAACAAACAAACAACAATTACTTAATGTAAAAAAGTTTTTGAATACCACGTGTGGTTTATCATGCTTGTCATCCCAGTACTGGGGTTGGGGGGAAGGTTAGAGACAGGTGACTTGGTGGGGTTTCTTGCCCAGCCAGCCTAGCTGACACACATGCACTTTTGATCACGATCGTACCGCTTTGGTATAGCATTTCATTCACAAGTTTTTTCTCTAGGAGATTAAACGTTCAAGAAGGCAAAGAACACACTTGGCGACCTCGGCAATTGTCAGGGAGACTGAAACAATAGACTTGCCATGCTTTGGGGGGTCGTGTAGACGGAGCCTTGGTGTCCCTTGTTAACCCACAAGTGTCTCTGGGGTGTGAGGAGGAGTTTGGCTGTACACTTGGTGACAAATGACCGAGGCATGCTCCATGTAGTCACCAAAGTTCAGTCTACCAAGAGAACCTGCCTCTCCCTCTCCCCATGAATTTCCATCAGTAAAGTTTAGGCACTGCAGGTCTGGCCAGACACGTCACCTCTGCCCTCTCTCCACCTTGTGACATCTAAGAGGGATCTGGTTTCAGAGGAATCTTTTTTTTTTTTTTTTTCTTTTTTCTATTCCTGGAACCCAGAAGACTGGGGAAGCGTGTTATGTTGAAATAATGGCTAGTATTTATTGAACATTTACTGTGTTTCAGGGATTCTTTAAGACCCTCTCTCTGATTCCACTTGTTGGGGTCTTGTGTCATTTGTATGAAGTGGAAACTCTGCCTCTCTATCTTAGAAGAAGACAGCAGCAGGAAGGGAAAATAACGTGCTGAAGGACGTTAACTAGGGAGTGGAAGCGCCAGAATTTGATGCAAAGCAGCATGAAGTCAAGGTGTGGCGCGGCTTCATGGTATACCGTTTCCTGTTGGAGGATAAAGAGCAACGCAAGGCAGAATTGGGTCTCAAAAGAGTCATTCTCTTGCACCTTGGTGTGTGTGTGTGTGTGTGTGTGTGTGTGTGTGTGTGTGTGTGTGTGTTATGTGTGTGTGTGTTTGTGTTCACAGGAAAACCCAACAGGACATATATCAACGCTCTAGAGAACCAGATAGAATATTGCTAAGGATTCTGGGGGGTGGGGGGGAGCCTTGAAATAAATGCCCGACAAGGTCTCCTTTTTTGGGGGGTAGGAGAAGGAAAAGGTTGTGCAGTGTGGAACGAAGCTGCCTTTCAGCTCTTGTGGTTAGCTCTCTGCTTCTGTTCACCTTTCCCTAATAACTTGTCAATTCTCCATGGAAAGCACTTAGTTGTTATGGTAATGAGTGCTCTAAAAATATTAACAGAATAAAGCCAGAACAGAATACCAGTCCCTGGATGCAGAACCTCCTAGTATTTGCTCTGAGCCTTGTGGTCGAGTGGCGGTACCCTAAGCCATGTGGTTTTAAAGCACACTGAACATAACATGTAAATTCTGGACCTGACATACAACTTTCGGAGATCCGGGGTAGTTCCCACGGTGGTGCTCTCTAGGCCCGGCTCTCTCTCAAGGGTTGTGCACATGGCAACTCACTGGTGCATTTATTTCTCAAGGGAGATTGAATAGAAATAGCTGCTTCTCTCACTAGCCAGTAAGCAGGGCCTACCCTGTGTCTTAACTCACAAGACTGAGCACTGGAGGCATAAGGATCTGTCAATCTGGAGCATCACTAGGGTCTGAGTGACGGCCTATGTTGAAGTCTCAGACTCCACACCTACAGGCAGAGGCAGAAAAGACCAAAGAGAGAGGCAGGCTGTGGCCAAGATAAGCTGTAGAAGTCGCCATAGTAGGCCTGGAGCTTGGAATCTTCTAGATGCTAGCTGTTTGTTTAACCTCAGGAGTTCAAGTTATATAAGGGAATGCAACAAAAATAAACAGGGAAAAGGGTGAAAATAATGATGGGAAAATAAAACTAAGGATGAGTTTAAAGAAAATGTTCATCAAGTTCAGTTGCCCGATGTACGTCCCAGCAGCCGGTGTAACAAAAGAAACCCAACCACACGTTTGGGAGACGCACAGATGACTTTAGGTCGTGAAGCCTTTGATGCCTCTGGGCTCTTTTTAAATCCTGCCATCTTTTGGCCTCGAATGCCCTTCCACTTCTCACATGATTCTGCCTGAACATCTTTTGGGAGTAGGGGAAGAAAAGATGATGGTCAAAGGTACCAAGGTTCAGTTCTACAAGCCGGGCAAGCTCTGGAAAGGCACTGTTAACACTACACTGCATACTTGAAAGTTGCTGAGAGGATAGGTGCCTATTTGTTTGTTGTGTGTATACACGCATGCACTCACCCACATATGTGTACATGCCACGGTGTGAATGTGGTGGAGAGAGAACCGTTCTCGAGAGTCAGTTCTTGCCTTCCATCTCGTTGGGGCAGGAACTCTCTTGTTTTTGCATTGTGTGGCATCCTCTAGGCTGGATGAGAGCTTCCAGCCTCTGTGAAGAAGGACTGGGCTTACAGACACTTGCTAATTACATTTGTGTTTGTTTTTGTTTTTTAATGTGGGCTCTGAGTTTAGACTTGCAGGGCTACTGATCTTACCCACTGATCTATCGGTAGATGTTGTCTCTCCTGACTCCTTCTTTCTCCAGGCACCCTTGCCCTGCCGCCCACAGACTCATACACAAGATGGCAGCTTTGTGAGGTGACAGGTGTATGAGCGAACTGATTATGGTAACTATCGCAGGATGCAGGCGGGCATTGATGTTCTCTAGTTGTACACACAGTTTCTAAGCTGGGGTGAGGAGAGCTGTAACAGGTACAATGCACATGCGTTCATTTCAGCCGGGGTCGCCTCTGACTTCAGGGAAACGTCTGAGTCGTTCTATCTTAAAGTAGCTTTGTTTGCAGAAAGTGTTCGAGAAAACAAATAAAACCCTCCCCCCTTCTTTCATTTGGCAGTTCGAGTAAACGTGGGGTCTGTGTTTATCCAAGATGGAATTGATTATTGTATCAGTGATCTCTTGCTGTCCGACAACCAAACTCTTAGTGCATGCATCATCTCACAGAGTGTGGGCTGGGGATTTGGAGGTGCCCGAGCCTGGTGGCTGCAGCAGAGCTTCTGGGGGTATTACAGTGAAGATGTTGCCCACGCTGTCCGTCATCTGAGGGTGCAACAGAAGCATCCTATTCCAAGATGGCAAGCTCAGACTGTTGGCAAGGGACTGAGTTCTTCACTTAATAGACTCCCCATAAGGCCCCTAGAGTGTCCTCACGATGCAGCAGCTGACTTCTCTCATATACAGACATCAAAAGCAAAGTCGAGGCGGGGGTTAGGGGGAGACACAACATTCCTTACCATCCAAGCCATGGGCGTTACATTCCTCTCCTCCTGGCGTCCTGGTTAGAGGCACAGTCCTGTGCTATTCACACAGTGCTGTTCGGTGTGGGAGAGGTGTCTGTGAGCCCCTGAACACTCTGAGGTATGATTGTTGAAGCCTACTCCAGAGGCTGAGTCAGAAGTTATCCACTTAATAACTCCTAATGAATATTCACTTGTCCATGTGAGGAGAAATGCTAAGGAGGAGGAGGGAGGGGGAGGAGGAAAGCTCTGGTTCTTTTTATTTCCTTCTATGAGCGAGTGTCCATTTCTCAAGCAATCATCAAATGAGATCAGGTGTACTTCTTCGGTCGTGAACACATATGGTGAGTCTGGCCAACTGAAGTAGGGAAAACGAGTCATTAAAAAAGCACACCTGGGTTCCTCGCGGGAGGTGAGGACAGATGAATGATGAGATTAGTGGAGGGAAAACATCTCAGCAGCCTGAGACCACAGCAACAGTCCTACAAAGCTTCGGGATCCTTCAGGAGGGAACTGCTCCACAGACCCGCTAGGTGCCCAGAAGAGAGACTTTCATTGTCTAGTCTGTACCATGTGGCTATTCCAGTAGAGATGTGAAGTCTGGGGATCGGCAGCCTCTCAGCTACACGGTGGAGAGCTGGCTTCCCTGTGTAAGAAGTTGTACACCAGCCTCATCTGAAGACCGGATGGCTCCGTGTTTAATAAAGAAATTCGGTTTTATGTTTTGAAGTGGACAGGAGCCTGTTGAGTGTCAGACATTATTGTGTTATTTGTTAGTTCTTTATGTTGACGGTGTTGAAGGGGAGATGCCACATGTTTTAGAAGGTAAACATCAGAACAGTTGCCCCAGGCACTGAATTATTTTCAACCTGGAAAGGCACTCATTAATCTTGGGTATCTAGTACATCTAATGAACTTGCCTGAGAGTTTTCCAAAATGTTGTCCTCTGGACAAGATGAATTGTCCTTTCCTGTCTAGAAGGAACGAAGCGCTTGGAATCTCCCAACAGTGTTCTGTTTGTTCTTTCATGGCATTTGCCAAAGTTGGTAATTATTATTTATCGCCGTCTGAAATAATTCACCTTTTGCTTACTTCTCTGACATGTTTATCACCATTACTGAACCAAAATATTTACAGGAACGTACAAAGCACAGCCAGGCATGGTGGTGCACACCTGTAATCCCAGCCTTTGGGAGCTGGAGGCAGACAGGAGGGTCAGGTGTTTAAGATCCCTAAGGTTCACTACATCGTAAATCTTAACTGGCCTGGCTTACCTGAGACCCCGTTCCAGAGAATCAAAACCAAAACAAAATGAAGGGACGACAACAAACTTATTAAACACAGTTTCTCTACTCTACACTGTTAAATAACTCTTGTCATGAGAATGACCAAAGAATTATCAGTAATGCGTTCATCTGCACTGAAGGATGCCTGGCATCATTTTAGGGGTCTTCTAACTGATATCAGTAGAATTTCCCATCATGGTAACCACAGTACGCCTCCAGATGTTTCTTGGGCAGGCAAAATAATCCCTAGTGGAGAGCTACTGCTACAAAAGACCACATGAGTGACTGAGCTAATTAATTAGAAGACTTACTCAGAAATTCGATAGGCCGTCCAAATCCTTGAATGTTACAGAAGAACTTTAGCCTGTTCAGTTATTCTGATTCATTTATCCATCTCTCCATGCACCAAACATTCTTTGAGGGTCTGTATAGGAAGAGGCTGGAGTATTGATTAATCACCTTTCAAGGTTGGGGAGCTGTCCTGGGCATTATGGAGTAAACGTCAAAAAACAAAAACAAAACATAAATTGCCCTCAGTTTACCATGTTCCAGGGAGGATGGTAGTTCGAACATGGCACTCTGTCTGCCATGGATTCTTGGCCATTTCCTGCTTTTGCATCTTAACCATCTTTCCCAAGTTCAGCCAATGGGGTCCAGACTTAGAATTCTCTCCCTATAGCTTCGTTAATTCTCCATGCATTGATTATTTACCATTTGCTTCTGCCACACTGTGTGGGTATATTATAGATCTTATAAACATGTCTAGACTTCCAAAATAAATGTTTTGAAGAAGTTTATTAGAAATGAAAAAATCCTTAGATAAAAATGCACTTATAATCTTACTCTTGCCTTCAGTATAGCTTCATAACCCTGGGCAGGTTTCCAAGTTGCCAGGCTATACTTCACCTATGAAATGGACATGGTTTAACCTGTTCTCTGCCACCAGTATGAGGCAAGTGAGGGTGTTGAATGAAATGATAGACAGGAATGTATTTTGTGAATTGAAAATATGTAATGCACTGATGTTATTTAAAGGGTTAATAACACATATTTCCTGAGGTAGAGGGCGATGTTTTATGTCCTTGCGTCTTAAAGCTCAGTCAGTATGTATCTGTATATGTTAGAGTGGGCTCCACAAACGATGATGAGGCTGCTGTGGTGTCTTGTGAAGTGTGGATCTCATTCATTATAGACTTGTTATCTGATTATACACTAGTCAATAAATAGTTGTAGAGTCAAATTGAATTTCAGATAATCACCCAAGAAGTCTTTATTATTGCTCATGCATATGTATGCTGGCACCTTATGAAGCTATGAGTTGTAAATATTCTATGTGAAACATATTTTCAGGGTATAATGGAATCTTGTGAATTTTTTATGAAGAACTTTAAAGATATCTTATTTGATACAGAAATACATCACATAGGGTGTAGAATCTGAAAGATTTCATTCCAAAGAATATTAAAATGAAAAGTGATGATTTATTCCCAGCCTTGGATAGATTTTTTTTGTTTCATTTTATTAGACAAGAAAGTGACAGATAATTTAGAGTATAGTAAGAGATTAATCTACCTAAAATACTCATGTTTCCCAGCCATTTCCTGAATTTAAAAATTATTTTGACCAATGTGTAAATTCAGTAGACTAAAATTTGTTATGGGTGAGCTCACAGTTGGTTTAGCCTTTTTGATTCAAGTGTATTGTGGTGATGCTAAAATTGAACACCATAGCAACAAATTTGTTTTACTAAAAATATTGAGATAACACAAATAAGACATTAAGGAAGCTCATGCATTAGCTAGTTGACCTTTCTTGAAAAATAAATACTAAGGAAATATTTTAAGGGAGTTCCTTTCTGTTTTCTTGACTTAGGGTTCATTTCCAGTCAAATATTGCTTTTGTTTAAAAAGAATTAGGTTAATACCTGTTAAATGTGGCAGTAAAGTTTTACAACACATAATTAAGTTGTAAAACTAAATGGACTTCATAGGCAAAGTTTCCAATATAGGCTTTCTATATTTTAAGGAGAAATAACTGACATTGTTCAAGGTTCTAGACACTCTACTAGCTACAGAGCTTTGAAAATATTTTTTCCTAAAGTGTGAAATTTAAACAAGGCCTTTTAAGTCTATAAAGAAGACTCACAGACATTATATTTAGTGAACATCTGAACTTTTTATAAGTCTGGATTTGGAGGACATTTAGTGACTGTCTTCTGTGGGTTGAATGTGGCATTAGGCATAATCTTTCCCAGCACTGATGTGCTGAGAACTGCTGACCTCACTCAGGACGAGCAGATACACATGTCTAGAGCCTGTATACTTCTATACAGTGTCTCCTAACTTTACAAAATAACAATTACTTCTTAAATAACAGCACTCTTTTTGAAAATATTTATTGGCTACTATTTTATTTCAGAACAGTAGGCTCCTAATAAAAGTTGTTTTAATTAGTTCTTCCCTAAGTTATCATGTAGAAGACACATAAGAAATGCTCAACACTTGGGCAAAAGCCACAACTTCACCTCAGTCAACACTAATTTCATCCAACCATATGCTTCTGTTTCTAAATGTGTATCTGTCTGCCTGGTCCTGTCAAAAGACTAAGGAGGCATTTCTACAGGACTGAACCCATTTCTTTAACAGAAATGAGCAGGATGGTTCTTCAGTCCTTCACTTCTTTGTTAAAACTGGCTAATTCTGAAACACAAAATATGCTAGACTTCTCAGACAAGGTTAGGGAAGGCTGGGTAGTGAACTGATTGGCCAGTTTTAGACAGATGCTCCAATCCTATCCCAAGAGACTTGCAAAAATATAGTCCAACCCAAATGCATTGAATTTAGGGGATCTAACTCAGGAATCAGGATCAGTGAGGGCATCTCTGAGCCAAGGCAAGCTTTCACATCTAATAGCTGGCCCAGTGGCGAAGGATGTCATAGTAAGTACTATTCAGTTCTTAGCCAATCTCTGTTCTCTCCATCTCTTAAAACTGTTGACAGAAATTTGTATCTTTTTCCAAAGTGGGTTTCTAAGTTTAGCTGAGCACATGGTCACTTAGAATTTCTTTCTCAGCCTCCCTTGCAGCTAGGAGTCACACAATGGTTGCAGACAGAGTGGCGCATGAGACTTAGGAAGTACTTTTCTTCTGGCTAGTTGGACTGTAGCTAGTTGGATCAGAACAGAAGTAGCCACTAACACCCATGATGTGGAAGTCCCATACAGCCTGCCAAGCCGGCCCGTTTGCCTACATGAACATGAAGTGAAACTTTACTTACACATTACATGGTCTCTATTCTATTGGCAGTGACAAGGTAGCCAATATTATGACTATATGCTTTCATCTTCTTTGAAACTATATATGAAATGTACTTTCATTCCAGACAATGGGATGAAGGGAATCTGTGCAGGAACTCTGGAGATACTTCTGTGTGTCTTTAATTCTTTTTTCTTCCTGCTATCTGGAAGATAGTGATGGGTAAGTCTTCAGGAGCATAATATTTTAGAACAAAACATATAACCTTATCTCTTCAGGACAGAAAAGATAGGAGGAACATGAGTTCCCCAAAGCATTAAGAAACCAACCAACTTGTGGGCCTGGAGAGATGGCTCAGCAGTTTAAAAAAAGCATTTGACTGTTCTTCCAGAGGACCTGAGTTCAATTCCCAACAACTACATGGTAGCTCACAACCATCTACAATGGGATCAGATTCCTTCTTCTGGTGGTATGGATGAAGACAGAGCACTCATATACATAAAACACATGAATAAATAAATATTTAAAGAAAACTGACTTGCCAGTATTGGACAACATACCTTTTGATTTCCAAAAGCCAATCTTTTGTCATTTAAACCACTCTTTCCTTGGTTTTCTATTGGGTTCCACAAAATGTCACCTGAACTGACAGAGGGGCTCTCCAGACTCAATAAGAAAGGACAAGAGAAACACTACTCCACTCCAGAGAACTGAGCTGTAGGGCCTGCACCTAGCACAGTTGGATCCTGGAGCAGATGGAAGAAGGAGGACCCTGGCAGGTGGTCTAGCCCAACACATACATGCGGATCATCTGGGTCCCAGTCCCTGGTGGGGAAAAGACAGCTGCTACATTAGCAGACCATAGCCTCATTATGGCAGGCACATCTGGCCTGCAGGTGTCAGGCCTTAGTGCCAGGCATGGCTTAGGCATGGTCAGAGATGGGCTAGTCTAGGCTGACACAGACTTTTGCTGAGTTATGTTCTCGTTGCTGTTACAGAATACTTGACAGAAACTAGCATAAGGAGGATGGATTTATTTCGGCTCACAAGTTGAGGGGATTCAGCCATCATGGCAGGGAAGGCACAGCATCAGGAATATGCTGTCAAGGGCAACAGTGAGGCGAGAAGGGGGAGGAGGGCAGGCTACTAACCATAAGGCCTACCCACAGCCACTCACTTCCTTCAAGGAGACTCCACTTTAAGGAAAGTTCCATAAGCCTCCGAAACAGGACCCAGTGTTCAAGTACACAAGTATATTTTTCATTCACGTAACAACATTGTTAAGACAGAACACCCATGTTGTCCTTTTCTCCCTTCAGGCTTCTCTGTAAGCAGCTTGATGGCCCTCAGTGGAGGCTGGGGATCTCATCTCTGCCTCCTCCCAGCACATGTGGACCGGCTGCAGCTGTGCAGGTCTTTGTGTGTCCACCGTAGGGAGCTCATTTGTCCTCTGGAGATTGAGTGTGGAAGCACAGGATTCCACAGTGTGGGAGATCAGGAGACAAGACAGCTGATCACAGGACAGCCACACAGGAGTCCCAGTCCCCTGGGTTAGCATCAGCTCAAGACCAGGCAGTTAGTTTAGTTCTGGTGTTCAGAGAGACTTCTAGGGAGTATGACTTGGGGAGGCTGTCCACTTCTGAGTAAAGAGACAGGCCTGCAAGCTAGAATTTAGAAAACTAGAAGTTTGTATGGGAACTGTCAGGCCAGCATGTTTATAATGAAGAATGCTGGGAAGATAGGTGGACATTGAAAGTATAAAGTACCATGTAGATGGTTCCAAGCTCACTGAGGACTAAAAGCATCATCACTTTCTTTCCCGCTGCTACCAAGACCACAAGATTCTGACCCTTTCAATGGGCTCAGCCATGATTCACCTGCTAATTAATTTCTTCTCATAAAGGCTGCCTTGGGGAATTCATATTTTGACTAGGTTTCCACAGGTTATGAAAAGTTTGCAGATGGAGACAATGGTTTGTCTCAGAACTTCCACCTTTCCACACATGACTTGTTCAGAATATTACTGCTTGCTGGGGAACAATCTTTGTGAACTGTATATGTGTGCATGTGTGTGTGTGTGTACATATATATATAAAATCCAATTGGTTAATAAAGAGCTGACTGGCCAATAGCTGAACAGAATAAGGTTAGGCGGGAGAGCCAAACTGAGAATGCTGGGAAGGAGAAAGAGACTGTAGTCACCAACAGACACAGAGAGAAACAAGATGGGCATGCCATACTGAAAAAAGGTACCAAGCCACATGGTAAAACATAGATAAGAAATATGGGTTAATTTAAATGTAAGAGTTAGCTAGTAACAAGCCTGAGCTATTGACAAAGCATTTATAATAACATTAAGCTTCTGTGTCAATTATTTGAGAACTGGAGGGCAGGAAAGAAATGTCCGCCAACAAGTAGCACCCAACATGGGGTGCCAGATGATAATGATTCTTTTACTGTTTATTAATAAACTAATCCCATGAACAAATACTAAAAGAAAAGGAAAACCTGAGATGGATCCAAGCTACTGCCAAGACACTCCACCATGCTCGCTTCCTGGCATCAGAGATCCTGAACACCTTCGGCTTTGCTTCTTCCCCCTCATCACATCCATCCCTAATGTAATCCCCACCTCTGGACTAAAATGGTCTTTTCAACTGGATAGCGGACTGGTGAGAGAAGCCCATAACATCTGCTGACAGAACAGATACCTTTAAAATCAACCTCATGATGCAACATATGATTATATTTAATCATATTAATCACATGCCATGTTTATTGTTACTTGCTCCATCTACAAAAGTAAAATTTCCTATTTGTCTTCCTCAGTGCATTTTTTCTCTTCCTTCTCTTTTATCTCCTTTCTCATACTCTCTTATTCCTTCCTTCTTCCCTCCCTCCTTTCTTCTCCTCCTCCTTTTTTTGTGAAACTGTTTCATGTAACCGAGGCTGGTATTGTCTTGAAGATGACCTTCAACTCTCCTGTCTCTAACTCCCAAATGATGGGGTATAAGCATGTGACACCATGCTTATGTTTTTTAGAGACATGCTCTTTATTTTTATTGTATGTGTATGGTATGTGCCTGAATGTATGTCTGTGCACCACATGTGTATAGTGGCCACAAAGGCCAGAAAAGAATATCAGATCCCCTGGGTCTGGAACTTCAGACGGTTGTAAGCCACCATGTGGGTGCTGGGGATTGAACCTGGGTCCTTTGGAAAAGCAGAGAGAGCTCTTAACTGTGGAGCCATCATCGCTCTAGCCCCCTGAGACACAGTCTTGACATGCATAGGCTATGAACACATGCAACTTGAGCTGGTCTTGAATTCTTTTGCCCCAGCCTTTTGAATACTGGGATTATAGACATATACCACCACATCTGACATTTTACTATTAACATGGGTTATATAAATAAGTATAGATAACTGGCCTTGAAAATGCTGGGTTAAACAGAATTAAGCTAGAAAATGTTATAAAGTGTGTGAGCCTCTGAGCAGAAAGCTGCCCAGATGTGAGTGCTTTGGCTGTGGGAGTCTTATGGGTCCCTGATAAAAAGTTCACATAATGGGAAATAATTCTGCCTCTGTCCTAAGCTTGTCTCTTCAAATGCTTTACCCGTGGCTGGGGATGGCCCAGAGCAAGGGACAAGATGATACAATGATTTCCTATGGCTCTGGTTTTCTCTAGTAAGATGATGATGATGATGATGATGATGATGTGTGTGTGTGTTTCCACAACACCCTTGTCTTTCCCACCTGCTCTGCAAATATCTTTTTATGCTCTCTGTGTTCTCCTTCTCCCTAGGTGACATGATGTAGGTCCTATTGTCTATAGCCCTGGACATGAACTGTTACAGAACTGAAGTGGGTTCTTCTTAATATGCTATTTTGTGTTGTGATTTTCCCTAAAGGTGTCAATTTCCACAATTTTGAACCAGAAACTTACTTCCACACTCCCCTTACCCAACTCTCCTTTCTTTCCCTCAGATCTCTTAGAGTTAGTCTTCTACAGAAACACGGGAGGAGGTTTAGTTAAGTTAGGGACTGTCTTGCTGGCACAGAATGCTTCATTTAACTAGAAAAGGTGAATGGTTTCCTCCCTGCTCTATAAGAAGTCTGAGATATCCTAACAGATTACATTCTTACAATGGATTTATCATGAGCTCTTCTCCAGACGGTCATCAGTGGTCTCCTGTATTCTTCTGTCAGCATCCTCTATCTGGAAAG
The DNA here is from genome assembly GCF_903995425.1 of Onychomys torridus. Classification (NCBI taxonomy): domain Eukaryota; kingdom Metazoa; phylum Chordata; class Mammalia; order Rodentia; family Cricetidae; genus Onychomys; species Onychomys torridus. The sequence continues at coordinate 49,275,290 of NC_050460.1, forward strand.
CAGAACCAGGGACCACTGTGGATGCTCTTAGAACTTGGTGGAAACCAGTTTACATTTTATTTTTACCCGACACATTACATCTGCTAATGACTCAGGTCAACTGGGTAAGCAATACGGTCATTCATAATTAATTTTGCAGTCCATTATAGCCAATTATTTTAACCACTGGATCATTTGTATTTTTATATTATCTATGGTCTTCCAGGAACATACAAAAGGCTTAATGGGCTGTATAATGTTCAATCCCTGATCCACGATTAACATACTGTTTAATGAGTACAATTTTTAAGGAAGCTTGAAATTTCAGGTCCCTGGCTTCATCTACAAAGTCAGACACTGGGATGAAAGTTTGAAACAATAATGGGTTTTGAATGGAAGGTTATCCTCGCACAATGAGAGTCTTTATGTTGTCTGGGAGCACGCTACCCTTAAATAGGAAGAGTAAGATGCTGAGCATGTTGACAGTTCTAAGTTTTGGCTTCCAGTCTTAGACCTTTTGGTCCTGTAGGCCCAAGGAAGCTGAGATATGAGATTTTGCAACAATTGTGACAAAGAGGTTTCTAGTTCATGGTTTCAAAACCCACTGGTTGAAAAACATTTTTTGATGTTTCTTGAGTGTATGAGAAACTGAGCTGGGGCTGGGGAGATGGCTCAGTGGATAAAGCTTGCTGCACAAACATGAGGAGCTGAGCCTGGATCCCCAGCATCCACATATAAGCTGGGTACAATAACCTGTACCTGCAATTCCAGCACTGAGGACTGAGGTGGGGATATGAGATAAGTAGTCTCATTGGTCAACCCAGATAACTGAGATAGCAAGCATCTGGTTCAGTGAGAGACCCTGACTCAAAATAAAATAAAATAAAGTGGAGAACCCGCAGAGGAAAGATATCTGCATGTAGAAGCACTCCTGTTCTCATGGGTGAGTGCACTGTACACACATACACACTGCACCCTTCATGTGCATATACCACACAAACACAAATTAAAAAATTAAAAATAAAAGAATCAAGAGAACCTGAAATTTGCAGACCCTCTTCCCCTAATTGCAGGCAGGCAGAGCATGTTAGGAGAAGTTTGTCAGGAATCTTGGGTCTGAGATCTCTAGGCTTTCTGGATCTTATTTTCTATCCACGGTGTCTCCATGACCCGCTGTGTCTCCTCTTGGACAGATTCAAAGCTAAGAAACTGCACTGAAATATGTTGCACTGGCTTCTGTCTGAGTTCCAGTAATTTTCTTGTCCTTGTCTCAGTATGTGGAGCATCTAGAGACTGGTGTGTGTGTGTGTGTGTGTGTGTGTGTGTGTGTGTGTGTGTGTGTGTGTGTGTGTGGTGTCCACTGAAGTACCATGGGGAGCACTAATGGTCACTGATAAGCCTTGCTTACTTATCCTGACAATTTCTGAGTATTTACCTTTGCTTCTCAGGGCAACGGTGAGCAATTACTTAACAATTGCTGTTTCCCCAGGATACACATAACCCACTATGTATTTTCCTTTTAAGGCTGGTGATAGGATTAAATTAGACAAGGCATATAAACTATTTAGTGTGCTTCCTGTCACCGATGGATCAAAACCTGCTTTCTTCTTTTCCTTCTCTGTTTTCTTTTCTGCTGGGTCCCCTTCTCCTCACTTCCTGACCACCTTCTCCCAAGTGGCAGGCAAGCTGTGTAGTTTATTTGTAGGAAGGAAGTGTAGGTCACATGATCAGATTCATAAGAGAAATTAGTTATGTAACTCTCTTATGGCCAAGTGAGCTATGTTGTCTTCTCTTGGTCACATGCTTCTTGGGATATCAGAGGATAGGGTATTGTGACACCCACTGGATATCCCTTGGCATGATCAGATGCTATGTGAAGATGTTTGGAGAGGAAAAGATGCTGGAAATCTCTCTTTCCCCAAGGCGCATGGTCTAGGTGGACATTTACAGTTTGCTTGTCTATCTAATTGTATTAGTTACTTTATGCTGTGATAAAACACCTAACTGAATAGCCTTAGAGAGGGAGGGTGGGTTTATTTAAACTGGTGATTTCAAAGAGGACAGCCCGTGGTGGTGGGAAAAACACAGCAGAGTCCATAGTGGCAGAGCGTGTGGTAGTGGAGACTCCCTCCATCTTGGTAGACAGTGAACAGAGACCAGAAGTAGGGATCACTTTGGAGGGCGACCTCCAGAGTCCCACTTCTGCTAACTGTCCTAAAATTTCTACAACTTCTCAGAACAGCACTGCAATCCGGGAACCAACTGTCCAAATGCACAGGCCCGAGGGGGGCTGTTTTCACATTCAGAACATGGCATCTGTCCCTGGTCTCCACAGGCACATGGTCATAACACAGAGTGCAACAGTCCAATTGCAGGAGTCCTCTGTTTTAGCAGATGCAACGCTGTAAAAAAAGCCCAGCATCTCAGCGTCAAGGTGCCTTTGCAAAGTGCAGTTTGTCCTCTTTGATAGCCTTTACCTCATTAATGATTACAGCTGTGCAGTCTGCACCCACTTGGTTCACAGTTTCAAATGCATCCATGCTCCCAGACGGAACAGTCCATCACAGCTTCAAATGCACCCGTGCTCCCAGACAGCACGGTCCGTCACAGCTTGAAATGCACCCGTGCTCCCAGACTCCACGGTTCGTCACAGTTTCAAATGCACCCGTGCTCCCAGACTCCACGGTTCGTCACAGTTTCAAATGCACCCGTGCTCCCAGACGGCACGGTTCGTCACAGCTTCAAATGCACCCGTGCTCCCAGACGGCACGGTTCGTCACAGTTTCAAATGCACCCGTGCTCCCAGACGGCACGGTTTGTCACAGCTTCAAATGCACCTGTGCTCCCAGATGGCACAGTCTGTCACAGCCTTTGCTCTCCACTTTCTTCTCTTCATTCTGACTGTAAACCTGGCTAAAGGAAGTGAGCAGTAAGTGAGCCACAGCCCAATGGTTGTGTTGTTTGGAAATTGCCACTGTTAAACAGATTTGCTAATTTACTTTGAATTCAGCCTCCTTCAGATGGCTAAGACACAAGAAGAACACAACCTGATTGTTTTCCAGAATATAACAAATTTAACTTTTATCCCAATTTCCAATACATTCACTGGTTTTAATTTTTTTCCTGAAACCTTGTGAGAACTGTTTCTATTGTGCACCATTCTGTCAGCATTCTGAACTTCAGAATGCCCAGGAAAGTGGCCCATAAAATTCTGCTTACAACATTCTAGGGTATCTCTAGCATGCAGCTCTAAATCTTTCCAAATTGACCCCACAAACCATTTCCAAAGTGTAAGAATTACACGGCCAAGTTTATCACAGCAAAGACCCCACTCCTGGTATCAAATCTCTGTATTATTTCATTTATTTATTTATTTATTTGTTTATTTATTTATTTATTTATTTAGTCACTGTGACAAAATACCTGGCATCCTTAAGTGAGTGTTTCGGTCACTGTGTTTGTGGAAGATGCAGCAGGGCCTCGCAGGGGCTGGAGTTTGTGGTAAAGGCTTCTCACATCTTTCTGGATCTGGGCGGGAGATCAGGCTGAAACACGCCACAGGCTATAACTCTCAATGGCCTTCCAACAGTCATGCCTCCTACTCCAAAGTCTCTAAGGTCTCCCAAAGCAATACCAGCGGGTGGGGAGAAAGTGTTCAAACACTGAGTTGGCGGGGAGCCATTTCATAAGCAAATCATAATACCATAGAATAAGCCAACTAACAGGACTTGCGTTAGATCAGAGGTACCCGTTGTCTGTGGCAGAGAAGAGGGAGCAATTAATTACTGGGTGATGTGTTATCTCTATATTCAGACTCAGAAGAAAAGATTTGCCTGTATGCTAAAAATAGTGATACAGCCGTGTATCCATTGCATCGGGCGGGTTATTAGGGAGAATACAAGCAAAGGCATACTACAAATATCAAAGCCTACCTACAGGACCAGGAAGAAGGCAGCAGCAGAGTGGATCTGAAGACATATTCCCTCCAGCAGGGTTCTGTGTTCACACTCAGAGTCTTGTCAACCGAGTGCTGTCCTCAAGAGGAAATGGTGAAGGAGAAGTTGAGAGATACCAGGGGAACCAGTGTTTGCCTGTAGTTGTAGGTAATAAATTGTGTGGGAGATGCCAATTTTCAAAATTCCTCCTTTCTATGTGATTCAGTGTGAGTGAGACAGAATCGTTGTCGGGGACTATAAAATCCATCTCAAAGACTCAAAAATCATTAACGTCCAATAATACTGATTAGTTTTGTGTTAAATCTGACTCTTGTGGGTTCTATAACTCTCTCCTTTGGCAGAAAATTCAATAATTTATTATCACTGAAGGTAAGAGTAGTCTTAGAGATATTTAGCTTAGCTCTGATGCTGTTCACTTTTAGTCCATAAAATGTTAGTCATGCCCCATAATTCCTCACTGCAGAGTTAATTAAGTTTCGTGTTTCTGCATTTCCAACTTGACTATGCTTTTGCTAGAGGTCTGGTGGGAATTCTCATTATTTTTAGTCTTCACTTTATGAGAGCAATCTATGTTTAAAAATTACAAAATGGAGACTCATATGCCAGTTATGTTATAATTCGGTAATAAATTTTTACTAGCTTGCTCATTTTAATGAAAACAAGGCTGGCAACATTGAAATCTGACAGATTTAAAAAAAAAATTGTTTCCTGGAAGTTTTCAATTTAAAAAATAGTTGTGCTAATTTTAAGACACGCACCTTATATCTAAACATATTCTTTATGGAAGAACAGACACTATACTGTCCAGCAGTGACAAGTCCCAGGATGCAAGGATACCCACTAGGGAAGGTTCGTGGGACAGAAGCAGGAAGTTCCTTTGAGATAACCAGGGGGAAATGGCATTTTTAATAGGCTTGGAATTCAAAGAGAATATGAGCTCATTAGTTTAAGAAGAGTAGTCTAACTTGGACAAACACTTGGAGCTTGTTTAAATAGAGAAGATTTAAAAAAAACCAGAGATTTATTTATCTGCATGTGTGCATGTATGCAGAGGTCCGTGGAGTCCGGAAGAGAGCCTTAGATCTGCAGTGATGGGCTGTAGTGAGCCGCCTGCCGTGGGTGCTGGAAATTGTCCTTAGGTCTTCTGGGAAATCAGTGCATGCTCTTAAGTGCTGGACCATCTACTCAGCCCCGGATGTAGAGGTGTGTGTGTGTGTGTGTGTGTGTGTGTGTGTGTGTGTGTAAAGATAGGTACAAGAAGATATGTTTACATGGACAGCATGTCTTCATCCCAGCCCAGGTGGGCTCTGGATTACAGATTTCTCTTTGTGAATGAACTTTGAAATCAGGGGCAATTTTTGTGAGGACAGCATATTGGCAAAGCAGATGTTAAATCAGATGGAGCTAATGGCTCGTTTTAAATGTGCTGTAAACGGTAATAAATATCACTATAGAGACCAGTCCTTGGGCCTCTGTCACACTCCCTTAGTTAGAGTCTTGCCTCAGGTCTCCACACTGTCACTACCTTGTTCTGTGATACTTTTAGATCTCCCTTACTACCTTACTCCCTACTGGACACCCAATGGAAGGGAGACCCAGCTACAACTTGGCTGAGTCCGATTATCTTTCTTAAGATTTAGGTCTTTCCTCTCCTCTCCTCTCCTCTCCTCTCCTCTCCTCTCCTCTCCTCTCCTCCCTCCTCTCTTTTTTTTCCTTTTCCTTTTTTTTTGAGACAGAGTCCTCCTGAGTATTTCTAGTACTCACTGGGCAGACAGATTGGCCTTGAACTCACAGCAATCCTCCTGCTGTAGCCTGTTTAACGCTGCTGACACGTACTACTGTACTCCTCTCCCTCTCTTCCTTCTCCTACCTTGTTGGGGAGGAAACCTAGAGCCTCAAGAATGCCAGGAAGGCAACCTACCGCTGACCGGCTCCCCTTGGCACCTCTTCAGCTAAGAGTTTAATGTGGATTACTGCCATCGCTGCCAGTACTGAATTGAGGGGTTCTGAAGGATGGAAGCCACAGAAAGACATAATGTCCTGAAATGATGGCTATGTTAAGTAGACATTCACAGCTGTGACAAATTACCCGATGCAAACAGTTTAAGAGAGGAAGGGTTCATTTTTGACTCACAGTTTCGGAGATGTCAGCTCATCATGCGGGGGTGGTGGGCTGGGAATGGGATGGGGGTGGTGCTGGGGGGCTTCGGTGGGTGGGAGCCGCTCACAACACAGAGGAGAGGGAGCAAGAGTCCGCTGAAGCAGAGAGACAGAAACAAAGAGTAAGGGAGGGGCAGGGACTGAGAGACAGAGACACAGAGAGAGGCAGAGACAGAGAAACAGACAGAGACAGAGAGACAGACAGATAGGCAGACAGACAGACAAATACACACACATACAGAGAGAGAGAGAGAGAGAGAGAGAGAGAGAGAGAGAGAGAGAGAGATTGAGTGCTTGTGAGCCTGTGCTTGCTCCTGATGCCCCTACTAACCCTTCTTCCACTCAGGCAGGTCATTTGTCTCTTAGCAGAACCTTACAGACACCCCAGAGCTGGGCATTTCTAATCTCCGAGGAGCTTCTCAGTCAAATCGAGTTGACAGGCAAGATCAACAGTTTCAGCGAGAGCCAGGAAAGCAGGAGGAAGCAGGGAAAGGTAGACACAGAGAGGAGGAGAGAACAGGACTGACCTTTGACCCGGCTTGAAGACCTGACTGGGTGCCGCTGTTCTCAGGAGAGAAGCTGGCATCTTGGTCTCTGACTAGAGTGCAGTTTTGAGGGGTTTCGTGAGCACCAGTTTGCCGTCCTGGTTTTTGGCGTGCCTGTCCATGTTCTCACGAGCATTCTTGCCTGGGATGGAGCTCTTTCTGTTATTCACAGATACAGCCGTCTGGTCAAGACGGAAGTGGGGTCAACAGTGCTTCAACCTCCTTTGTAAAATCATACTGTTTTAAACAGACCCCTGACATTAATAACAGTCATGTGGAGCAGATGAATATGAGGGCGGAGTTGGCAAAACACAAAGAGGAAATGCTTTTGGAAGAGATTCACTCAATGACCTTTGAATGTAACTGACCCAAAGAAACCCAGCCTCCTGCCTTTCTCTAGAATTGCCAAGGCTCTGCCTGTCATTTCTATGAGCTGTGGCTCAGTCACGGGAGGAAAACAGTAGCCCATGACATGGCTGGAGGCCGAGTCAGACAGGGCTAATTCCATGCTGCCTTACCTGGGGCTGGCTAGATGTGCAGGAGAAAAGAGGAGAGCCTTGGAACACCCCTGAGCTGTTAGCAAGGACGGGAAGTGGTGGAAGGGAGCTGGCTGTAAAGGCAGACAGCACAGGCTCCAGGGTGAGTGTGGGACTAGGCTGGAGGAGTACACTGGCAAGGGAAGGGTGGTAGGGAGGAGTCTCAGGCCCTAGCACTGAATGCCTCTGTGGGACTTGGTGGTGGGGGGAACTCCCCCGAGCCTCTGATCTACCAGGGCAGGCAAGATGCACAGACATAAAAGCCACTAGGAGACAAGACCCCATGCATGAGTAGAGAATGTTGTAAAAAGGAGGACGGAGAGGGAAGAATTGGTCCTACCATCTGGAACAGAAAAAAGGCAGTGAGAACCTGTGGATATGAGCAGTTTGGGGACAAGGCTGGCCCAGCCCTTGTGCCAGATGATAAACATGAAGCTGGGCTCACGGTGAGGGGGCACAAGTGGCTTCCAGGCTTCCAGAGGGCAAGAGCTTTTCTTTCCTTGATTGCGGTTTTTTTTTTTTTTCCACCTGCCTCTCCCCCACCCCCCACTGGAAATTATAAGCGAGCAGCTTAGTTCTGGGTGAAGTCGAAAGAGAGATGCGGATGCCTATCTCTGCTTCCATGCCCACCACACACCGTGAGGCCGGGCCACAGTACCGTAGCTGGGAATCTGCTTGGGGGAGCCCGGAAGGTAGGAAGTCATGAGCCAGAGAGGAAGGAAGGAGTTGAGGAAGAGAGAACACAACGGTGCTGGGGGAGTCAGAGTGGAGACGCTACGGCAGTGGTTCTCAACCTCTGGGTCGAGACCCCTTCGGGGGTGGGCACTGAACAACCCTCTCACAGGAGCCACTAGAGACCACCTGCATACCAGACATTTATGGCACAATTCATAAAAGTAGCAAAATTACAGTTTTGACGTAGCAATGAAAATCATTTAGGGTGTGTGTGTGTGTGGGGGGGGGTCGCCACAACATGAGGAACTGTGTTAAAAGGTCTCAGCACTAGGAAGGTTGAGGACCACTGTGGTGAGGGATAGGAGCAAAAGCTGGGGACGAGACAGCCAGGGTCCTGCCTCCTGGGTCCTAGTCAGCCCTGGCTAGCATGCCCTTCTGTTGCCCCTCAGCTTTGATCTCCGGCCCTGGAACATTTTGGAACAGTGAATGTGGACTTTCCAGCATATTCCCCAGCTCCCTCCTTTGCAATGGCAGTGTAGGACACTCATAGGTAAGTGGCACAGGGACAACTCGTCTGACTCGTGGGCGTTTCTTCTTGATACACACCCGTCCTTCCCCTCTCAGACCTAAGCTGCCTTTTATGCATTCCTGACATTTCATGATTCCTTGCTTCGGAGGAAAATGTGCCTCCCGAGGGGTTATATTAAATTGAACTGACTGTCAGACACTGAAGAGAAAGAACGCAGACTGCATTCATCCCCCCAGTTCTTTGTGATCCGGAGACATTTTCGTTTTCAGCCTCCAAATTAAGTCTCTGCTGGTTTGGTATGGTCAACGCAGTTTCCTGCCCTAAAACACTCAGCAGTTGGGAGTTGACTCAGTTGAGCTGAAACTTCAGCAGCCCTGAGGCTGGCCCAGAAGGACTCTCCCATTCATCAGCGCCCACATTCTTCCCTATCTGAGCCAAGCTTATTGAAATATCTAGCGGCAGACCATGATTGCTGTACACGAGTGATTTGGTGGATGGGAAAATAGTAGTGGACTATAATGAAAATGAATTTATGCGCCTCAGATTATCAGTTTATACAAAGGCAGATTTATATTGTAGTTAAGCACCTAACTGAGGAAATCCCGCATACTAAAAAGTTGAAGAGAACACAAAACACTGCTTATCTTTGAAGATGGCCATTATTTGCTCTTCAAAGATCCAAATTCTCTTATGAATTAAATGTGCAAAAACCAGGTGAGGGCTCCATAGCTCAGTGGTTAGAGCACTGGTCTTGTAAATGTGCAAAAACCACTAGCTAGACTAAATGACCTTTAGAAACAGATTTACTTTATTTTTAATTAAGTGTACATGTGCAGGTACGTGTACAAGTAGTCACAGAGGCCACTGTGTTGGACCTGTTGAAGGTAGAGGGTTAAGTGGTTGTGAACTACCAGATCTGGATGCTGGGATCTGAAATCAGACCCTCTACAATAGCAGTATGTGCTCTTAACCACTCAGTCATCCAGCCCCATGGAGCCAATGCTGTAAAGTAAACTCTAGAACATAATAATGTCTGTATATGTTTGCTCTGCGGTGCCAATCAAATAAATCCAGGTCTCTGGTTAGCATAGCTGTCTCCACCTGTTGCTTCTGGTAACTACAGGCCCTTACTGTTCATCATGATCCCCTTACACCCAGCTCTGTGTCTTTTTTTTTTTCCTGTTACAATCTTCCAGAATGTTTTCAATACCACCCTGCCTGAAATATTATCAAAACTCTATAGCCTAGGCTATGTGTCATGTATGCTCATACATTTGGGGGCCTGAAGTCAATTTCAGATGTTACTGCTCACATGGAGACAGCGTCTCTCATGTGGCCTGGAACTCATCAGTATTGCTGACCAGCTAGCCCTAAGGATCCACCTTTTTCTTCTTTTCAAGTGCTGAGATTGAACATAACTTTGTGTTTGGTTTTGGCCATAAGGTTTATTAACATAGTTAAGTTTAACTTTAAAATTATTATTTTTAAATATTAGAATTAGACTTCAAGGTTTTTATTTTGTCTGAATTAACTAGCTTTGATACTGTTAACCATAAACTTTTTTGTTTTGTTTTGTTTGTTTTGTACCAGGAATTGAACTTGGAGCCTTATGCATGCTAGGCAAGTGCTCTACCACTCAGCTACATCTCCAGAATCCAAACACTATTTACTGAGCTGACTGCGTGGGGCAGAGTCCTGGGCCTCGTCAGTGGGGTAGCAAGGAGGAGAAGAGGTGAGGCCCTGTCTCTAAGATGTCTTTCTCTTAAAGAGATGACTGACCTACAAATCAAAAACAAAAAAATGTAAAGCCTTGACTGTGTTTATTTACTTGACACCTGTAATATCTACCAGAACATTTGATAATAGGAAAGGGTTGTTTCTCAGTGGGGGAAACATGGTCATTGAGAGAACACTAGGAAGACAGCTTTCTTGTGTATGGCTGGTGTTCAGACACATGTTGGGATGCAAATGGAAATTAGGAAGCAGCCTAGGCCTGCCTATGTGAATCTGACCTTGCAAGAGTGACAGGAATGTAATGTTCATGGATGTCAGAAGCTTCTGGGTCAAACAAGAAAGGTGACTTGGCACCTTGGGGTTCCTAGCTCACTTCCGATGGACTGGGCGTTGTGGATTGAATGTGAAATGTCTCCCTTGGGCTTGTGTGTTTGAGTATTTGATCCCTAGCTGGTGGCACTGTTTGGGAAGTTAAGGGAAGGTGGAGCCTCAAGGAAGGAAGGACGTCTCTGGAGATAAGCCTTGGGGCGGCATAGCCAGGCCCCACTTCCTATTTCTAGTGTTCCTGGGGTTGCTGATGCAGTGTGGGCCGGCCTCATACTCCTGCCACTGTGCTTTCCCCATCGCGATGGACCGTATCCCTCTGGAACTGTAAGTGAAAAAAGACCCTTTCTCCCTTATGCTGTTCCTGTCAAGGTATTGTATTGAGGCAACAGACATGAAACCAATATACAACATCACAAGGCATGATGAATCCAATTGGATTATGGGGAAAGAGAGATGCGTGGATGGAGGGCTTCTGAGAAGGCTCTGTAGCTGACCTGGCAGAATGGAGAGATTCCCAGAATGTTGAGGAGTGGCACAGGGTGGTGAAAGTGCAAAATCAGGGCTTCCTTCACAGAAGAAGAGGATGAGTTCTCCCTAAGATATACACCACCGACAGGGAAGATGTTAAGTTGAGTCATGACGTGCAGTCATCTTTGGTAAGACTTATTTTCAGCTGTCCAGTTCTGGCCATTTTAAAGATGCTAGTCAGTTTTTTTTTTTTTTTTGCATGTTTCTATTAATTTATTTTCTGTACTATTGGGTAGTCTTATTTGTACATAGTAACAGTACAATAACTGCTCCAGTTCTGAGAGTTACAACCCTCTGGTAGCTAAATGAGGGTTTCAGTAGAGGGGATGGGTTTAATTTACACCAGAGTGTTAGAAGGTCTTCTCCCCGACTGCAATTACAAGAATTATATTTAATATGTGTGTAACAGATACTCACATCTTGTTGGGAAAACAATTCCCTTTGCATGGGATAAAAATGATTGCAAATATTTTATTATGTCGGTTATTTTATTTTTCCTCAAGTCCCTGTAGTATCAGGTTCCTCGAAAACAATCCTGCTTATCACTAAATATTCTCTACTTATTTGATTCTCATCCACTTGATACAACTCTTGATTATGTCTGATTTTGTGTATAAGAGAGCTTAGATACAATCATAAATCCTGAGCCTTTTTACATAATAGAATTTTCAAGACCACAGTCAGGAATCGGGTTAGTGAAGTATCTGGAGATATGTCACCACACAAAGCATCATTACAACAAATACAATTATATGTGAGAAACCGGATCCAGACCTAATGTATAACAAGACCTAACTTCTTTTTTTTTGTAAATACTAAGGTAATGTTTGAAGGAAATATAAAATAGGATTCTCTCTATCATGTATTTTTTTTTTTTATTCATGCAATGCAATAGTTATCTTGAACTGTCAACTTGGCATAACCCAGAATCACCTGGGAAGAGAGTTTCAGTTAGGGATTGTCTATATTGGGTTGCCTTATGAGCTTGTCTTTGATTGGCTTGGTTGAATTAATTGATTTGAGAAGACCTGGCCTACTGTGGGTGGCACTATTCCCTAGGCAGGAGGTCCCGAACTGTGTAAAAGTAGAGAAACCAAGCTGAGCACAAGGAAGCAAGCAAGCCTGTACACACTCATTTCTCTCTGTTCTTGTGGATGCAATGTGACCAGCTATCTCAAGATCCCACTGTAGTGATTTCCCCAAAGTGATAGACAGTAACCTGGCATGGTGAGCTAACTTAACCTCATCTCCCCTAGGTAATGTGTCTGACCTAAAGACAAAAAGAGGTAAGCATGACCTCATTCTGCCCAGAGAAATGGAGGTCCCCAGTGAGACACCTAGGAGATGCTGTTGTTTTATTGTTCAAGGAAACACACTCAACCAGCAGACACTTATTTTTTTTTAACCGTTGCACTTTGCTTTCTTCCTACCCAACCACATTGCATATGTGCCACTGCTTTGGACCACGAGACAACAAGCACAAGACTGTATGAAGAAAGATGGGAAAGTGGAGAGGGCTGGTGGTGCTCGCTGGGTTTTCTGTGCCAAGGCCGAGATGACATCCAGTGGATCTACTGCTTTTAAGAAACAGAGCGAATTCTACTGGTTTAATCCATTATTTGCTAAGTATTGTGCCACACAAAGCCCAATCTATTCATCCTTGACAAATTCTTGATGGATAAATCAGGGAATGACCCTCTTTCCACAGCATTTCATCTCTATGATAAGATGTTTCATACTCAGCATCAGAGGGCACTTGGAGGGTTAGTGGGAATGAGGTGTTTGGAACACACACACATGTTCTCTGTGTGTGTCAGCTCTCTTTAGAAGAATGGGATAAGCATCTAAGGAACACCTCACTTTCTTCTCAATACTTTAAGCTAAACAACATCATCGGGTAACTATTAGACTTGTCAAGACTTTTCTAGTGTTAGTGGATAACCTATTTGAAATGTTAATTTAACTAGTTTACACTCTATTTTGTTCAAATATTGATTTAAAGTGGTTTACAGCTGAAAAATATTCAATATAATAATGAAATAATAATAAAATATGAAGCCAGGCATTGTGAATGCCTGTTTGTATCTGAGAGAGAGAGAGAGAGAGAGAGAGAGAGAGAGAGAGAGAGAGAGAGAGAGGCTGTAGATTTGTGTGAGTGGAGAGTTAGTCACAATCTGGGAGGAGCTGGGGGGAGAGGAAGACAGAACTAGAACGTATTGTATGAAAAAAAAATCTATTTTCAATAAAAAAATGAAAGAGCACTGTGTTACTTTTTTTCTTACTATGACAAACACCTCAAAAGTGCATTTGACCAATTTATTATTTACTTTTATTTTTGGAGACAGGATCTCTCTATGACCCTGCCGTCCTGATTCACTATAAAACAGAGATCGCCCGCTCGCCTCCAGGGCTCTAAAGGCTTCCATCTTAGTTGGTGAGTTATTGTGCGTAAACCGCCAGTATCTGAAGCACACAAAACATGTTTAAATGTAGCTTCTTTTATTATTCTTCTACTTAATTTCTTGTAGTCTAGACAGGTGACATCTCTCTATGGAGCCCGGTGGTCGTCCTGATCTCACTATCAGAACTTAATACCAGAGATATCTGCCCGGCTTAATAGTCACAATATCCCAATTAGAAGGCTTACAATTAAAGGGACTAAAGTCTGTCTCCATTCTAACTAGTTGTGATTCCAAGCCGTTTCTACTGTTTGAGAGTCCGTTGTAATGGGGCAGCTGAGACAGAGGGGGTGTGAGGCAGCTCATCGTGTTGCATCTGCAGTGAGGAAGCAGCGGGTGTGTGTTGATGCTCAGTCTACTTTCTCCTCTAGATTCAGCTGATGGGATGGTGCAGCCCCCATTCAGGCTGGATGTTTGCTCTTTCTTTAAATCTCTTAGGAGACATCCTCCTAGGCACACCAAGAAGTGTGTTGCCATGGTGACTCTAAATCCCATCAAGCTGGCAAGGAGGACTGGTCGTCACAAACAGCAGTCTAATCACCACATGGACCGGTCTCAGAAGTAGGTAAAATATAAACATGGTAGAGAGATCTCAGGGACCACCGTGACAAAGGAGCATCATTCAGCAGCATCATGGTGGCTTATTACTAATAAAGTACTACCCAGGAGGGCAAAGCTCAGAAAAACAGCCATGTTGTCTGTGGCGTAGACTTGGCCTAAACTAGTGGCCCTCAGTCTGTGGGTCACGACCCCTTTGGGGGGGGTCAAATGATTCTTTTACAGGAGTCACCTAAGACCATCAGAAAACACAGATATTTACATTCATAACAGTAGCAAAACGACAGTTATGAAGTAGCAATGAAAATAGTTTTATGGTTGGGGGGTCACCACAACATGAGGAACTGTATTAAAGGGTCACAGCGTTAGGAAGGTTGAGAACCACTGATCTAGACAGAAAAAAAAGCACAACATAAATAATCATGTGCACATAGTTGTTTTTGTTTGTTTGTTTGTTTGCTTGCTTGCTTGCTGTGTGAACAATAAGAAGAAAAGCATACAGGGTTTTTTTTTTTTTGGCATATGACTCCGGATGGTGTTTCTCACATGAAAACTTGTACTCCCAACCACTTAGGGCTCGACCTAAGAGACCATAGCTTAGTTCAATGGAGCTGCCTCCTTTTCTACACCCAGATTCTCTGTGCTTTCTTGGTGTTTGTTTGTTTGGATCAGATCAGAGCTTCCCTAGCTGGACATTCATTCTGACTACTCACAGAGTGTTGTAGCCTGAGATCTGGAAGAAAATAAAACTATGAAGAAATCTTTCTTAATGAGTTGTATGAGCGAGTTTACTAAAGCAGAGTAAGACAAATAAATCCCTCTGCTGTAAGCCAAGTTTGTTTTTCATAACCTTTCTAATACAGTTCCTGAAAACATATTCTAAAAGAAACAAGGGCTTTCCCAGACCAGGGAGCTTCGATATCCCCCCTGAGTTAAGACCTACTGGAATTTGCTCTCCCACATTAATCTGGCATCAAGAGTGAAGTATTGCAAGCGAGGTATGGTGGTCCATGTGAAATTCTCAGCACTCAGGAGGTAGAGGTGGAAGGATCCTGATTTCAAGATCAGCCCAAGCTATATGGATCATGTCTCAAAGCATTAGCAACAATTAACAAAAATGTGAACTATCGTACACCATTTGCTAGATAACCCTGGCAAACTCCCTCAAGTAGTAAACTTCACACTAAGTTAGAGATTTGAAGAAGAAACATGCCTACCATGTCTAGTTGAGTGAGTGAAAAAGTCATAATTTTCTTAAAGATTGATTTTTATTTTTATTTGTGTATGTATGTTTATGTGACAGCATATGCTATGTGAGCACATGTGCTCTTGGAGCTAGAAGAGGGCATTAGAACCCCTACAGTTGGAATTATAGGCAGTTGTGAATTTCCCTACCTGGATGCTGGGAACTGAACTTGGGTCTTTGGTAAAAGCAGCAAGCTCTCAACTCCTGAGCTGTTTCTGCAGCCCCTGTACCTTTGTTTTCATAGTAGATAAAAAAATCAGCTGTGATTTAGCTGTTCCTGCCTTGAGGTCAAGTTGAACATTCCTTTTTCTGATGCTCTTATATTTGTCAGTAGCAATTCCTCTTTATATTTTGCTGTTACTTCTAACCTGAGGCTTGAAGACAACTTTTTTTTTTTTTTTTTTAAATTGTGAGTGAAACATTATAAACTTTGGGCAAGGGCCTGGGCTAAGTGGCAGCACCAGTTAAGAGGGAAAATACTATACAGTACCAGTTAAGTGGGAACATTATACAGTACCAGTTAAGTGAGTATATTATGCAGCACCAGTCAAGTAGAAATATTGTATGGCACTAGTTAAGTGGGAATATTATACAGTACCAGTTAAGTGGGAATATTATATAGCACCAGTTAAGTGGGTATATTTTACAGCACCAGTTAAGTAGAAATATTATATGGCACCAGTTAAGTGGGAATATTATACAGTACCAGTTAAGTGTTGGGCTCAGTGCTGGTCCTGTGTCTGGACTAATTTTTGTCTCTCATAGAACCTGTAGTTTTCTGGGGTTCTGAATGAAAGGGACTCAGCCCTCAAGCTTGGTCCAGGAAGTACTGAATTTAGCTATACGTGTCCTGCCATTGAAAGGATTAAAGGGAAGCCAGCATGGCCTCTGCCCACAAGCCTATGAAGCAGTTCATGTTTTCAAACTAATAAAATGGAGGGAAAGTCATTATTTTCTTCAAGACAGAAAAAAAAAGGTCAAGCAAGAATATAGTTCATTTGTATACTAGGCCACTAGAACACACCCAAGTAACAAAAACACTTGAAGTATATTAGCTCCAACTTTATGATGTGACTAGCTGATTGGTGAAGGATATTGGAACAAGCCGACCTCTTGCTGGGCCACAAGAAACCAGCAACAACAGAGATGAGCTAACTAGGACATTGAGTGGAATAAATCGGGCATAGAGATATGAATCCCATGTGGTCTCAGTCATGTGACATCAGAAATATCTTTGTATAGATGTAGACATAGACTGTTAGTTTCTAGAAACTTGGCAGGATGGGTAAAGAGAGTCTGGTTTGGGGGCACATACCTACAGCTAGATAAGAGGAACAGAGTTTAGTGTTTTGTATAGTACAGTATAGTGACTGTAGTTAACTATCTTTTGTATATTACAAGATACCTAGTAAAAAGATTTTGAATGTTCCCAATGCAGAGAAAAGGTAAGGTTAAGTATTTAAGGTTATGGGTGGGCATGCTATTACCTGGATTTGATCACTGTGTGTTGTGTCCATGTATTGAAAGATCATCTTACAAATCTACAATGATTATGTATTAATTTTTTTAAAAAGGATGGTCCATATGTAATGTCTAAAATTGATGAATCAAGAGGTAATCACATACTATTTAAATTATGTAAGGTTATAGGGTGAGTTAGAGAAAAAAAAATCCCTCAGAGATGGAATCGTTATGTCTGGGTGGGCAGGAGGCAAAGCAGAAACTGTTCTCTTCAGTGCTAAGCATTTTAGGCCATTTGACTTTTGAGCTTTGATAAACTTGTAAGCCAAAAACATTAATTTAAAATGATGTTTTGCACAGAACAAAAAGGGGGATTGAAGAGGGAGAGATCAAGAGGGAACAGTTCCTGGGGGGGGGCAGGGGGGGCAGCAGTTGACAAAGCGAATTACAGAATATACTCAGTGAGCCTCAGATGAAACACGGGAGATAAAAGGCTGCAGACAGAGGGGTCCCAGCGAGGCATTCAGAGGAGACCGCCGCAACCAGGAAGTCCACACACTCACAGCTGCTTCCGGGCCCCCTTGCTCCCCCATAACAAAGCCACTTCTGTCTGAAGAAACCACAAGAGCAAGGCGAGCAGTAGAAAGCCTTTAATTGGGGTGGAGAACTAGTGGCCCTGTGAACTCTAGATGCCTCCAACAGGCTGGGGCATGCTTTTGCCCTTCCTGCCTTCTTGGCCACCAGCTGATGGCCGTGTTCTCCAGAGCTCTCTCCAGGCATCGTTGGCGGCTTGCCCCTTGCCCCTGCTCCATCCAGCTCTGGGACCATCCTTCCTCCTTTCTCGGCTCCATCCCGAACTCCCTATGGCCCAGTTTTCCATCCTCTCAACCACCTCCATCTTTAACAAAGGGTTTATAACTGGCTGCTGTGACCTCAGAACCAGTATAGTGACTAATTAACTAATTAACAACCCAATAATAATTGGTAGTAACCTGACAGCGCAATACACAAAGCTTCTTCATGAACATGAACACCGTCTTTAACAGTGGCAGTCAGGGGTTTCACATGGTAGAATCACTTTTCTGGGCAGTCACTCCTGGGAAGGAGAGACCTCAGGAGGTATTCCCATTGGATTCCTGGATATTTCTCTACATAAAAACTACACTATAGAATGCATAGGCTTAGTTCATACTCTTGGTATGGATTTGATCTATTTAGCTCATCTTCCCAGCACATGAGAATCCAGTCTCCTCTGCAGTATTTTGTATATCTTTACAGGTTAAGTTTTTTTTTGTTTTTTTTTTTTAACTATCATGCATGTGTTCTTTGTCCTTTCTGGGACCTCCTGAGGGATGACATCATGTTTTCAAGCCACATGACTCTTCCTTGCTTCACAGAGGCAACCCTGTTTGGCTAACATATTCATTGCAAGCTGGACAGTGGTGGCACATCCTTTAGTACCAGTACTTGGGAAGCAGAGGCAGGTGAAGCTCTGTGAGTTCTGAGTTCAAGGCCAGCCTGGTTTACAGAGTGTGAGTTCTGGGACAGCCAGGGCTACACAGAGAAACTCTGCCTTGAAAAACAAAAAACAAAACAAAAGAAACAAGCAAAATACAAACAAACAAGAAAGGAAGGAAGGAAGGGAGGAAGGAAGGAAGGAAGGAAGGAAGGAAGGAAGGAACTATTGCAGTCATGAGTCCTGAGAGATAGGAAAGAAGGATTCAGTCCTGAGCTGAACCAGGTGGCAAATGCCTGTAATCCCAGTCCTTAGGAGGCAGCGGCAGGTGGATTACTACAACTTTGAGGCTAGGTTTGTGTACATACTGAGTTCTAGGCTACAAAGTGAGATTCTGTCTCTCAAAAGACAAGCAAACAAAGAAGACAAACAGAAAGGTCTTCCCAGGAGACAGACAGCTTCACCAACACCTAGCACCTTAGTGCCCAGCAAGAGGAGACTTCTCCAAGACAGAAGTCACACCAGAGGGGAGCAGACACTTTCGTGGAGTTCTAGCTACTCAGTTACTTTACATAATGTCTTTAGGCTTTTATTTTATGTCTGTCTGTCTGCCTGCCTATCCTATCTATCTATCTATCTATCTATCTATCTATCTATCTATCTATCTATCTATCTATCATCTATCTCTAGTCTGTCTATATCTATCTATCTATCTATCTATCTATCATCTATCTCTAGTCTGTCTATATCTATCTATCTATCTATCTATCTATCTATCTATCTATCTATCTATCTACATCTTTTTGAGACTGGGTCTTTTAAATAGCTGAGGCTATCCTGGAACTGTTTTGTAGCTCAGGCTGGTCTCAAACATTCAATCCTCTTGCCTCAGCCTTCTCCAGAGCTAAGATTAAGGAATGTGCTACCATATCTGGCTTTCACCTTTTTTTGTTTTTATTTTTTAACTTTTTGCTTTGACTGGACACAATGAGCTCAGCAAAGGACCAAGTATTTGGAAATAGATCCGATATCTGTCAAACCTACTTGTCATGACTGGACAAACCTTATTGACAAAAACATGAATGAAAATATAGAAATAATATGACAGGAAAAAGAAGAGAGACAGCGAATCTGTACCTCAGGTTCACAGTGAGTGGCAATAATAGTTTGCTAGTGTGTGTGTGTGTGTGTGTGTGTGTGTGTGTGTGTGTGTGTGTGTGTGAAATATTGGATCCCCTAGGACTGGAGTCACAGAAGCTTGTGAATCACCATGTGGGTGCTGGGAACTGAACCAGGGTCCTCTGCAAGAGCAGCCAGTGCTCTTAACATCTAAGTCCTCCCTCTAGTACCTAAAATATTTCTAACAGTAAAATAAAATAAAAATTAAAAAGCAAAAACAAGGTGGGCCGTGGTGGCGCACACCTTTAATCCCAGCACTCAGGAGGCAGAGGCAGGCGGATCTCTACGAGAGTTTGAGGCCAGCCTGGGCTACAGAGTGAGTTCCAGGAAAGGTGCAAAAACTATACAAAGAAACCTTGTCTCAAAAAACCAAAACAACAACAGCAACAACAAAGAAGCAAAAACAAATTGATGGACACTCACCTGCAGATTCAATTGTAAATGTTCAATACAGTATTTTATTATTGGGGTTGGGGATTTAGCTCAGTGGTAGAGCACTTGCCTAGCAAGCACAAGGCCCTCAGTTCTGTCCTCAGCTCTGGGAAAAAAAAATCTGTTAAAAAAAAAAGTGTTTTATTATTTATTTGCTTGTTTGTTTTTTAAGACCTGCTCTCCAACTGGTCTCCAATTTATCATCATGCTCCTCTGTTACCTGAGTGCTGGGCTCACAGGGAAACATCACCATGCATGGCTAAATATCTAATAAAAATTTTTAAATAATTTTAGAGAAGAACTGAGCTATAATTTTGACTGGTTATAAAGCTGCTTGGTTTCTTATGCACATACATATACCATTCAAATAGATGATAGAAAGTTGTATTTTAGTTACAGAAATCACAATTGAAAGATTTGATAAACCACAATTAAAGAATTACAAGAAATTAATTCATCAAAAAATTGGCCAAATGTGAATTTTCAGTAATTCCAAAAATGAACAATTGGTTCAACACTTGAAAATTCAACACTCAAGAATTTTTTTTTTTTTTTTAGTTTACTTGCCTTGCTTTGTACAAGATGCTATAAAATTAACACTTTAGGGACTGGAAAGAGGGCTTGGCAGTTAGAAACACTTGCTGCTCTTGCAAAGAATCAGAAGTGAGTACCCAGCAACCAACTCGGGCTGCTCACAAACACCTGTACCTCTAGCTCCAGGGGATCCAACAACACCCTCTTCTGGCCTCTGGAGGCACCTACACACACACACACACACACACACACACACACACACACACACACACACACACGACACACACACATACATGTAAATAAAAATTTAAAACTCGTAATTACTTTTGTTGTATTTTTTCCAAAGGATTTTCATGTTTATAAAGAAATGTTATAGATTTGTGTCTTACAGTTAAAACCATTGTGTATATTTTTGTATCTTTTATGTTTTTCAAAGACACAGGCTGAATTTCATTAAAATGGATGGCTTAATGGTGCAAAGTTGAGATCTGAATTGATTGGAGTTTAGAGGTAAATGACAGCGTCTTCCCTTACGTATATACGGAAAATGCTTTTGCTCAATTTGCTGGTGCATATTCTGCAGTAACATTATGATGGAGTTGTTAAAACACTTCGATGTATTTGTGCTAATGCTGTGGGTGTGAGGCAAGTTAGAGAATTAGTGCAAGAAACTGAAGACAGTTAGTTTACCTGTGGTGTGTCCTCTGGGCATGCTCACTGGCTGAGTGGAGGAGGAGCTTTGCAGACTTGTACTCTGTACTGTTAACGTCTATGTTTTCTTCTGAGAACAAAAAGAACGCATGCCACATATTCAGTGACCAGAGACAAATATGCAAGTGTGATTGACATTTTCCTGATGACATCATACTGCACGGAAAGGAGGTAGATTTGAAGTTGCAGGAAATAGCTTACTTGTGGCTTTGTTAGACAGGTAGAAGAATTTATATTGAAATTGAAACTTTGGCAATAAAAATGATTTTATACATTTTTATAATTTATATAGATGAATAAGCAATGTTTTAATGAAAACAGGCCACCAAAAGTACAAGGAAAAATTTAAAGTATGCTGATGTTGATAAATTTAACATTATTTTCATTTCATTAAATGAAACTGAATGAACATAGGAGAGAATGAACTTAACTAATCTGATCAGAAGTAGTGTTGAAATCGGCAGTGCTTTGCTTTAAAGGCAAAGCAGATTTTGTTTTCATAAAGAATGTATTTCTGAAGGTGGGTGAAAATATTTAAGGCTTATGTAGTGCAGTATGGGAAAACTTTGTGTGTTTGAAATAGCTGGGGTATAAGGATCTCTTGTTTTTTCCATGTGTGTGGATGTGTGTAAAATATAGAGGTGCACAGGTTGGCGTGTGTGGGTCTGTGCATGCCATGGCATGGATGTGGAGGTCAGAGGACATCAGGGGTCAGTCTCCACCTTCCACCCTGTTTGAGGCAGAGTCTCTTTGTGGCTTGCTATATATTAAGATAACTGCTCCACAAGCTTTTCTGTGTCCCACCTGGTCCGCTCAGTCCCAAGTAAATACACACACACACACACACACACACACACACACACACACACACATACTTATATTAATTAAAACTGCCCGGCCATTCGCTCAGGCTAACTACTGACTAGCTCTTACATTAAAACTCAGCCCATTTCTGTTGATCTATGTGTCACCACGTGTTCTGTGGCTTTACCTGTGTGCCATTACATGCTGCTCCCTGGACAGTGGGCTTGTGTCTCTGACTCAGCCTTCCTCTTCCCAGAATTCTCCTTGTCTGCTTATCCCGCCTATACTTCCTGCCTGGCTACTGGCCAATCAGCGTTTTATTAAATCAGTGTACAAAAACATTATTCCACAGCAAGCTTCTGTGGATTCTCCTGTTCCACCTTTGATCTCTCTGTGGGAACCCTGGGGTTCCCAAAGGGTGATACTGCACCCACTTTTAGGTAGTTTTGGGGGAGGGGGTTGAACTCAAGTCCTCACACTTGCTCAATGAACACTTTACCCATTAAGCCATCTCTCCACTTCCCCAAAATTGATTTTTAACTATACATTTTATGGAATTTAAATCAGAGAAAATAAATCTGAAAATAATTCTGAGCATATAAATTGAAGCATGTATCTATCCATGCTAGATTTTGAGGGTATAATTAAAAGAGTATAAATTATCATGGTAATTTTTAAATTAAATTTTAATTTGGCATGCAAAGTAATCTGTAATTTTTTTTTTCAAGACAGGGTTTCTCTGTGTCTTTGTGCCTTTCCTGGGACTCGCTTTGGAGACCAGGCTTGCCTCGAACTCACAGAGATCCACCTGCCTCTGCCTCCCGAGTGCTAGGATTAAAGGCATGCACCACCACTGCCCAGCATAATTTATAATTTTAAAAAATGCTGATTGTGTGTTGAAATTATATTTTTGGAAATACTGAGCTAAATGAAATATATTATAGTTAATTTCACCTATTTCTTTTTGAAACTTTTAAGATGTGAAAACCAGAAAAATTTAAGTCTTATATATAGCTCACATTATATTTTTTTGGGCCTGCCTTAAAGCACTAGGATCCTGAGTTTCCGGTCACAAATGAAATTCTCTGAATCAACACCAATTGCTATGGGATGTCACATTTTTCTGTCACTCACTTGAATCCTCTTGTTATTATGAAGTGGAGCATCAATTGGTGAAATGCTGAATCGGAGCTCGAGGGTTAGTCTGGTCACAGAACTCCGCCTGTCGATCCAGGATCTGAACTGGAGATTTGGGACCATTTCCTTCAACCTAACCTAGAGGACAACCAGGAAGCCGATGCAACTGGATTTCATTAGTTGTTATTGATATGGACCCGTAAGTCTTGATGGGTTAAGACCAAAGCTGGTTAGGAGAGAACATGGTCCATCTAGGCTCAGACTGTCCCTGAGTGTGACAAAGGAGAGATTTGTCTGTAGTTCAGAGGAAAGAATGTTTCGGAAGTGTCTGTCTTTCCTGGTTACCTTTCTCGTATATTCTTTGTGTCTGTGGTGTCTTATACAAAGAAATTTGGGGGACTTTGTTTGGTGGATTTAGATAAATGGTTTGATTGCTTACTGAATACAAGACTTCCCTGAAGTACATAGTCTTCCAGTTCTATAATATGAGTTAGATCAAGCTGGTCCCTAAAGATCCTCCAAGGATCAAGGTTCTACAATTCTATGATGTCCTAGCATCATCTGAGACTCAAATTCCAAACTTTGGGAAATACACTGAAAAATCTCAATCTCATTCTTTTTAGTACTGAGAATTTCATAATGCATACTAACACATTTTGATCAACCCCCACCATCCTTCCTCCTCCAACTCCTGCCCTATCTCCCTGCCACTGTCCCTCACAATTTCATTCTTTTGTTGTTGTTTTTAAAAGCACCAATTCCTTTTAGTATTACCTGAATGTATGCAATGTAGGCCTGTCTCCTAGAGCAGAGCGAGCTCCTGGGGGAGGGGGCAGCATCCTCGAAGAAAAGGGATCCTTCCAGCATCTCACAATTGCAAGGAGCTCTTCAGCTGGGGGAATGGGATTTGAAAGTGTTACTTTATTCCCCTCTTGCCGGAGGAAGAAGAGTAGAATACGTGTGTGCAGTTTGCTGTGTACAGGGAGTCGCTGTCGTTATTTTTCTCTTATCAAAACTAAAGTGGCAAGGAGGAGGGTTCAGGAATACTGGTAGGTTACTGTCTGCTCTTATTTGCAAGTGCGGACCTTAGGTATGAATGGATGCTTGTGGAAGGGCATTATGGGGAGTCAGATAATGCCCTCAGATGCATCTGTGATCACTTTCAGCGGTGTTCGAAGCCGAAACTCTCTCCCTCCAGGGTAGACGGCATTTATGCTAATTTCCTGCACCTCTCTGTACACAATTATTACAGGGCATGTGAATGCTCTGCTGTTGCAATGAAGAAAATTATTCCAAATGATTATTGATGAGTTAATCAAGATAACCATGTCAACTTTCTTTACCCGCTAATGGTCACATCGACAGCATTCCACAGTCATCAGAATAAAGGCGCCAAACGCTAATGGGCCAGGTAATCAGATCTTAATGAAGAACAGTGAAAAATCGGCTTTTTAAAATAGTTCACAGTTTCTGTAATCACTGAAGTGGTCAGTGAGTCCCAGGATTCCTCATATTTCATAATGTACATTTGCCATTCTTTTCTCCATTTCAACGAGAGTTAGGTTCTTCAGAGGATGGAGCAGAAGCAAATGAGGAGCGACCGCTCTCTTTCAACTCCTACTCATTTGACAGCCATGACGGCCATCTATCCACTCAAAAACTCACCGGGGCTGGAGAGATGGCCCGGGGGGGGGGGGGGGGGACTGAAAACTCTTGCTGTAAGAACCTGAGGACCAGAATTTGGATCCCAGTGCAGCCCAGCATTGCCAAGTGTGCACACCTTTGCACATGTTCATGTATCTGGGGGCATGTGTCACACACACACACACACACACACACACACACACACACACACACGGAAAAAAAAAACCACAAGTTAAAATTAGTCCTTTATGTTTTCTCCCTTATCTCTTGTTTCAGTTGAATTCAGTAAATTTATTTTTTAAAGATATAATATTTTTGATTTATTCTTTGAGACTTTCATACATGTGTATAATGTAGGTTTTTGTTGTTGTTGTTGTTTGTTTGTGTTTTGTTTTTGTTCTTTTGGCTTTTTGAGACAGGGTTTCTCTGTGGAGCTTTGGTGCCTTTCCTGGAACTCACTCTGTAGCCCAGGCTGGCCTTGAACTCACAGAACTCCACCTGGCTCTGCCTCCAGGATCAAAGGCGTGCGCCACCACCGCCCAGCTGTACAATGTGTTTTGACCATGTCCATCCTCCATTTTCCTCTTCCAACTCTCCTTTGCCTTTCCCAGACACATCCCTTCCAAACATTATTCATGTCCTTTTCTTTGTCTTTCATAGCTTACAAAGACTAGTTGGTGCTGCCCGCGTGTTCACGGATGTGGGGCCACCCACAAAGAAAAGCATGGGCAGTTCCCTCAAAGAAAAGCCATCTCCTTTCCCTCTCCTCCTTCGCCCTCTCTCAGCAGCCATCAGCTGCTGGCAGTTCCTCAACGAGGGGTGGGACCTGGTAAGTCCCTCCCCTACGCATGCTGGAATCTTGACGGCTTGATCATATTCAGGTCAACACATCTACTGTGAGCTCAGGAGCACAATGACCATATCAGGCCCAGAATCCATCATTTCACAGCCTTCTTCCCCACCCTCAGGCTCTTATCTATTTCTGTGCCCCTGAGCTTGGGGAGGGGGAGATTGAAAGAGATGTCTGGGCACTCCTAGCCACTTATTCTTAGCACTTG